>NW_027492901.1:0-479416 GCF_021521415.1 Bidens hawaiensis
ACAAACATGCCACTAAAATTGTCAACGGCCTGCAAAATGGTTGTTTAGGATTATCAGAACTCCAACTAGTTTTGCATCGCTTCAATGATTGAATAATATATTCACACCAATCGATTTTACCAAAATCTGTTCCTCTATTAAAGTAGTGTAAAATAGTATCTCGGAAGCGGCCGTGACTGGTGCACTCTGCCATTATTGATTGGAACAGCATCAGGAAGTCCAACCTAAAATTGAAACAATCTACATCTTCAGCATTTTCAATCCTCCAAACTAGTTCCGTTGGCGAAACAAACCGGTTTGGGTACCTCTTTCTCCATTTATTTATCTTTTCAGTAAGTTCGTCATATTTATCCATTTCTTCTAACTTCAAACCACCAGAGGGGATACCAAACATATGATTAATAGATGCCACGTCCACCTTTACCTTCCCTTTTGGGATCTCAATCACCATGTTAACTGGATCAAAATTTTCAACAACATAACGCGCCATCTACAAAGGAATACCGTCCACTGTAAACCTTAGTAGTCCACCGAATCCCATTTCTCTAACAGCTTTTTTTTGTTTTTCCCTCAATATTCGTACACATCTTCTGAGCTGAAGCGGGCACGATCGTGTGTACAGCAGCACCCCCTTATCTGCCTTTCGGACCCTTTTAGACTTCTTTTAAACTGTCTCTTGCTCGTTTTTTTTCCTTTACCTAGAAGCTTCAACACTCTTACCTTCTTTTACATTAGCGGGGTGTTACAAAAAAGGATTGGTAACAAATAATTCTTTTTTAAATACATTACATTAATAGCAGGCCTCCTTTTTTTGGTTTTAGAATGCATCCTTTCTGTTTTTTAGTTGACGACTCAACGCGAATGATGCCTTCTTGATTCCCCTCATGTCTCCCCTCCCCTCTTCCGTTACCTGGAAGTTTCAACACTGTCACCTGTTTTTTAAAATTAACAAAGTGTTTTTAAAATACATTACATTAAAATACAGAACAACATTTTTACATTAAATTAACAAAGTTTAAACAAATACAGAACAACATTTTTTACACATATGAATACCTTTCTTATTTTTACTTGATGAATCGACACGGATGTTATCCTGCCATGTACGTAACTGTTTGGTTTATCTTAATAAATGGTATTCAAAACACATCAAAGTTGAATACACAAAACATACCTTTCAACGTCAAGGGGCTTTCGATAGTATCCACATCAATCGACGTGTTTTTAAATGAGGCCAACGACAATCTCGCTATTCCTCCCTACATAAAAACGGCATTAAAAAAAACCATTTTTTTGGTAAGCTTAAACACAGAGTACATGTCCCCAGAATATATACCACTTCTCATTTTCAAGTTCTTTACAAACTCCATCCCTGCAAATAAATCATAATCGCATAAACATATCAACCAAACCAACATCAACAAAACATATTTCTTATTATCTTCAAAAACATAAAATTTTTGAAAACCTTTCCAAAAAACCCCAAATCTGTTGTTTAACAAAAACTACTAGACAATTATGGAGACCAACAATACACTATTAAACATAACCTTATACCTAAAAACTAACAAACATACCTTGAATCGGTATTCTCGTCTTCTACTTTGCCGTAGACACCCCTATAAGCGTTCTGGAGAAGACGAACCAGTCCTCGTATTTTGGTTCACGAATTTTGCCTTTGTATTTTTGTCTTTTGTATTATCGCCTTGAATGCCAAACACTATTTTGTTCACAAACTTTTATGGGGTAAACGTTATGGAGAAAGGCGTTTCAGTTTTGATGTGATTAGACGACCTTTTCATCTGGGTTTGCATGAGAGAAACAACAAAATAAGTAATATACCCACTTTGCCCTCGTGTGTACTTAATAACAATTTAATAATACTTATTACCCATTTTCCCACCAGCTTTAATCGTGGCCGCCCATTAAAACAATCAAGGGCTACTAGAGAGTTTCCAAGGTTTTCACCACTTAATATGGTTTTCAAAATAACCTATCCCTATATATATATGGGTCAAGTTATTCTACAAAGGGAGACAAAACTGAGAAGAATGAAAAGGATTTATAGCCACACAAAAAAAAAGTAAAAATAAATAAATAAAAAATCATAATTCAAAATTTAATAAAAAACAAAAAAGGTAAAAACACAAAAATGTTTCCACCGTCTTCCTCGTTCTTAAAAAAACACTCGAAAAAGACACAATGTTGACTGAAAAAGACCATTATGTCTTTTTGTTTATCATTGTGTTTTGTGTTTATTTTCGTCATTGATCATGTCTTTTTTTTTCTTGATATTGTGTTATATTAGTCAACATTGTGTTATATTTTGTTCGGCATTGTGTTATATTTTGCAATTTATTATGTGTTTTTTTAGTTATAATTATGCCTTTTGTTCGTTTTCATCATTGTGTCTTTTGTCTCTATATTGTGTCTTTTCGGGTTTTTTTTTTTTGAACGAGAATGATGAGGGAAACATTTTTGTTTTTTTAATTTTTTATTTATATTTTGAGTTACGATTTTTTTATTAATTTTTAGAAATTTTTTAAGAGGTTTTTTGTGTGGCCACAAATCCTTCTCACCCTTATCATTTTTGTCTCCCTTTGTATTTTAACTTTTCCCTATATATATAATACATTAATTACTATTTAATATAATTCGATTTTATATACCATTGTAAACAAGAATTACATAATTACTATTTGGTTTGGTTGAGGAAGACAGACAAGTAGCAGCACCCCAAGACTCCATTGAGTTATTAGGGTTGACTCCAATCGAATTGTCATTCTATTCTGCCTGCCTTTTACACACCAAAACACAACACACAGAAGAAGAAGAAGAAGAAGAAGAAGAAGAAGAAGAAGAAGAAGAAGAAGGTCCGCAATTCATTTCTTTCTTCCTTTCTTTCTTTACATTTATCTTTACATTTAGTTTTATATTTACACACCAGCATACCTTTTGCCGTGTTTGTAGTCAATGTGTTCGCATGTTAACATAACCAAGACTTTGAATCAACTTGTTGTCGATGAACAAAACTCGCAATCAATGAACAACCCTAGCTACTTTAAGGGGCTGTTTGGCAAGTGTTGAACCATTAAGTGCTGAATCATTAAGAAGTCTGAATGGTTAAGAGACTCTGAACCAATAAGTACTGAATCAGCAATTGTTGTTTGGTTGAACCTCTGAATAATATGCAGAATGATTATTTTACCCCTGTGAACTATTTCATGCTGAATGAAATGTATTTGTTTGACTAACTCTGTTTGATGAAATAATTATAAAAAGAAAATACAAAACATCATAGAAAATACAAATTACACATTATCACTTCAAAATCCATTAAACATACTAATATCCAAATAGAAATTAATACTTTGCATACAATTTTACTTTTAATCATTCAAAATTAGTTGAGTGGTTATCTCGTCACGCAAAGAAGTTATGTACTAAATCCCTTGTGAACCCCATTCTATATTGTGAACGAACTCGCCATCACTTTCTCCACCTTGTGTTTCAAAGAAGATAGTGTTTTCATCGTAGTCCATAAATAATTGATCACGAGTATTTTGTTTCCTTATAAAATTATGGACATCGAAACAAGCAATCACTATGTCTCTTTGTATTGGAAAAGAAAAGGGAGCCATTTGCTTTAGGATTAGGAATCTAGCCTTCAAAATACCATACGTGCACTCAATAGAATTTCTGAGTTGTGCGTGAGCATGATTGAATCTTTCTTCCTTAGTTAACCCACGTTGTCGTGGAAAATCGGTTAACCAATACCTTGTATTACGGTAGGGAGCCATAAATCCAAGAGTGTTTGTGTATGCAGCATCACAAAGGTAGTACTTGTCTGTAAATGTTAGTATCGAAACTATTAAAAAAAACATATAATGTATTTAATAATTTAAAGAATGATTAATAATCTGGTAGGGGGGGAAAGAAAGCCGGAATTTGGGTTAAATGCAACTTCCTTTAAAACTCGTGAATCATGTGCATTGCCCTCTCATCCGGCCCATACAAATGTGAATATCATATCAAAATCACAAATTGCTAAGACGTTTTGAAAGCATTCACCTTTTCCTCTTCCCCTGTAACGAGTTTGCTGATCAACAGGCACGACCACATGTATAAGAGTTCCATCTAATGCACTAATTGCTCCAGGAAATATTTGTTTTAGCTTTTTATATCGTTCTGAGGTATTTGAATTTGCATTAGAAGATGTTAGAGTTATAACTTCTCTTGTGACTTTCATCATTGCATTTATGACCTCATGAAAACACCTATGAATCGCTTTAGTTGAGTTTTGAAACCTTTGTTTAACCACTCGAAAACGTTCATTATGTCCTATAACAATAAAAAAAACATAGCCACCTTTTCTTCGAAACTTATTGACATACTACTTTGCACCTAATTTATTTGCTTTAAATGATTACACAATAGTACAAATGCATCATGTGAAAGCCGCATCATCTCATAGCATTGTGTAGAAGATCCATGCAATAGTTCTTGCGTGTATGCGTGACCCATCAATGACGAATTCAAGTCACTTATCCTTTCAATTCTTCTTGAGGCTAATCCTAGCCAATGCCAACAAAGGAAAATAAACACTACAATCTCATCGTCCGAATCCATAAGCTACCTGTCATAAAAATTACCAACATTTGAAAAAAAAATCCACAGGATAACATTTAAATAATCCATAACATAACATCCATGACACGTTCAAATAATCCTACACCATAACACATTACAAAATCCTACATAGCATAACATAAAGAAAACTCCTACATAACATAGGATCCATAAAAACATCCACAATAATCCTATTCATGACACATAAAATCAAAACAATCCATACTTCGCCCCTGCATTTTTTACCCATATATCACAAACGTGCAACTAAAGTCGTAACCAAACTTTTCTCAAATCAGCACTTTAACCAAAAAGCAAAAGTGCCATTTGATATTTAGCATCAAGTTCTCCCTATCCCAATGTCTCCAACTTCTCCATGCATGCATCTATGTCATTAGAAAGATTGTGTTTTTCAATCAACATATTTGCCACCTTGGTAATGTGGTCCCCAACTTCTATTAGCTTTGAATTAAATGTTTTCTTAATTTTACGTTTCTTCATAGACCGAGTGGATGGCTCATCACCTTGAGTCGGGGGATCCATTTCAGTGCAATCAAAATCCTCAAGATATTTTAAATTATGGTTAGACACTTCTTCAGAAGGATGAGGAAGTGTAGAAGATGGCCCCCAACTGTCAAAGCCGTTTAAGTAGAGCCCTCAAACAATTGAATACAAAGCTCGTGATAAAGAAGTGGCACACTTCTCAAAGCTTCTACGAGTTTGTTAGACTATGTGAAAAAATAGTATAAAATACTATAAGATTATTGAAATATAATAACAATTATTATTTAGGCAAAAAGAAATACCTTAATCTCAATTTGTCATTCTTCTTTTGGCAAGTTAAAAGTATTTGTTACAGGATTATAAACATTGCCGGTTTTGTTTTTGAGCTTTGACCAAGCTGCAAATTTTGATTTTAAATAATCATAGTGGTTCTTCATTTGTTTTTGATCCACAATGAAATTATATACTGTTTTCAGTTTCTCTGCTACATTCTTCAATGATGTTGGGTTAAGGCTACTTCCTTGAAGTCCATGTAGTGTTACTTCATGAAGACATGATTCAAGAAATATTTTGACAACACCCTTTTGTTTTCGGTTAGTCCTAATTTTTCTTTGTGCCATTTCTTTAAACAATTCAAAAGAATAAAAAAAAGGAACAAGTTATAAGTTGATATTTTAAGTTGAACAAGTCAGCAATTAGGCTTTGTGGTCAGTTTTTTTTTTTAAAAAAAACTTTTAGTCTGTCGGATTCATAATTTTGCAAAATGTGGTGAAAGGGCCCCGTATATTGCATATTATTAACTATTTATATCTTATATTATCTTCACTTTCGGTTCGTCAGTTCCAAACCAACCGTAACGAATGGTTTGGTTCACAGTTTATACAAAAAACCAACCGTATAAAACCAGACCGGGCTGTGTAATTTGATTATATTAAAAATTTTAAAATATTTTGTACTATATATAAGCATGTATATTATTAGACCTAATCAAATTATGAGTCATATAAACGGTAAATGAGAGTATATTCATACAGTAAATAAGCATTATGCTAAGCCCAAATATTGCACCAGATTAAATTTGATTGTTCTGCAGTATAATCTAACTTTGTGCATTTTTAAATTATAATATATATTTTATGTAATCCTAACACTGCAGTTTATTTTTCTACAAATTTCAGTGATATAAATTTTGATTGTTCTGCATAACAATGCTAATTTTTAACAGATTGTTTGGAATTGGTAAAAAATAATTGTGTTTGACAAGTTGTTTAATTCGGCAAATGTTTTTACAACTTTACTTACACACACACACACACTTACATAAAAGCCAACGAGCCCAAACCGGAACCAAACCATTACTAACAGATTTGTTTGGTTTGGTCTAAAATTTCTACAGTTTGGTTTTGGTTTGTATAAACAAAAACTGAACTCAATTCCAACCAGCATCTTTTATTTTGTTTTTTTATTTTGTGCATTCATATAAAGGCCCAATAAATATCAAATCGCAAAACTAAATTGGAACCAAACCGTTACTAATGATTCGGTTTGGTTCGGTTTTAACCTATAACAGTCCGGTGTTGGCTTTTGATAATAAAAAACCATTAATAACAGTTTAGCTTACGGTTTGGCATAAAAACTGTCATAACCGGACGTGAACACCCCTAGAGTTCAGTATAATATAACTACTTTAAATGCTTAAAATCATATTCAAAACAAGAATCCAAACAATGGGTTTAATGTTTGAATCAGGCCCTATTCTCAATACAATTATGCAAACAATTTTGATGAAAGACATAACTGAAACCCTATTCTCAATACAATTATGAATCAATCCTATCAATCTAACTTCCATGTTATAAAATAAGCATACAAACATTTTACATTCAAATTGCAGACGAGAACAAATAACGAGCCAAATGGTTTATCAATTTCAGAAATAATTGCAAATTGCTATTGGAGAAAAAAAATTACCTGAGATGGGATCGATTGAGCAGATTGTTCGAACAACAGATGGGATCGTGCAATGGTTCATCGATTAGGTAGCAACATCTTGGCAGAACTGGGAGGTAGCGGCGATGTTAGGTTTGAGGGATTGGGAGGGATGAGCGCTCTGTTAGGTTAAGGTTATTTTGGCCTAATATCTCAGCCAGCTTTATTTTCTGTCTGAGCGATTAAGAGATGTGTTCAGCCATTAAGAGATGGTATTTTACTCAAGTAAACACTCTGAATTTGAGCAATTCAGATCTCACGTCTTAATGGGGTCATTCAGTGGAGTTCCAAACAACCCCTAAATATAGTTTTGAGTTGATTTGTTGACTAGTCAACAACCCTAAATCATGAATATTTTGTAATTGCTAGGGGTGCTAATGATTCATTTTAAACAAGTGAAACTCCCTAAACATGTAATTGGTTTGGTTTCTCAGTTGGATTGTAAATGTTCACACTCGACCGGATACTCTTGTTTACGACTTAGACAAAAACCGAACATAAAAAATTCACAGCACTTAACTTGGCAGATGTCAAAAATGGTAGGAATATACTATCAAATATTCTAAATATCTTCATTAATATAATTATATTCTCAATTTGTTTGTACATGAAGTTGCAACAATATAAGATGCTATAAACTTAACATACCAGAAGATGAATAAATTATAATCAATTTTTTCCTTAATTAGTAAACCAATTACAAGATTACTTGAAACCAAAGTAAACCAAAATAACAACTGCACCAACTTACCCTGAATTCTTCTTCTTCTTTGAATTTGAATTATTGATTATATCAGAAACTGTAAACGAATAATTTTCAAGACAGGAAACTGTGAGTTTCAATTCGCAGGTCATCTTTTGTAAAACCAACGCAAGAGATTTCACATCTGACATCGCCCTATGAGCGCTACCAACTCGTGGGATCTCATAATGCTCCCTAAGGTTCTGTAGTGACCTTGATAAACGTGTCGCTCCTGAACATATCATTAAACTATTATTTGCAGCTAATCATCCATATATAAAAACATTTTGAGGTGTGTGTGTGTGTGTGTGTTGGGGAGAGGGGGGGTTGAGTTAAACTGACCAAACGATCGAACACAACAGTTAAAGGAACAGGGTTTTATTATCCGTGCTTGTTCGTTAAGAAAATAAGTGTGTTCATGTATGTTTGTTTGCTAATGGTTAAACGAACTGTTCACGAAAATAAATGAACCAGCATATCTGAACAGAGATGAACAAACATAACCAAGCGAATACGAATTAAAATTATTCGTGAACATTAATTTGTCAGGCCAGAAAAGTTAACAAAACTAGACTAATTTGTAGTGGGTCTAAAAATTTTATCCAAACAAACAACTGAAAAAGACGTGTGTCCATGTTTGTTCGTTTATCTAAATGAACAAAAAAACTGTTTATAATATAACTGTTTGTATATTAAATAAAAGAACTTTCTAAATAACAGTTCACGAACTGTGAACTGAGCATTTGGTTCGTATACAGCCCGGTGTGTGTGTGTGTGTGTGTGTGTTTTGAGGGAGAGGGGGTGCACATGATACTGACCTTCGGGTTTCTTTAGATCCTTTATCTTGCGGCCAGGGGTTAATGAATCCATAAAACGCCAATCTGATGGGATTTCATAGGAGCAGCGATTGAATTCGTGCATCAAGAAAGGGACGTCGAACGATTTAGCATTGTGACCAACTAGTAATATTTGACCACCGGGTTTTTGGCGGCTTTTGACATATTGTATCAATATGGGTATCAACTCTTGCATCCTGCACAACTTCATGTCAATAAGGTTCTTTAACATAGTATGTCAGCTCAAAGCATCATAATAACTAAGGGAGTGATTGGATGTGAGTTTCGAAAGTGATTATGTGATATTGAACAATCCAAATTAGAGGTTGTATAAAATAGTATTTAGTGCCGTTATATAGTTTGAAGTTAATATAGTAGGGGGGTCTTAGCAAGAGCAGTCTCTCTGTCCCTTGAGATAAAAGTAAGATTTTGCCTTGTTTACGTCTGTAATTCTCTCATCCACAACGAACGCTCCCAAAACGCATGGGTGGTGTTTGAGGCAGGACAGTTCTTAAGATTCAGCTAGTAATCAATTATCACTCATGTGAGCGGAACGACGTGGGATAACAATAAACAATGCAACAAGCTTGTAGCGTTTCGAAAGATTATCAATGTTTGTATGGTTATAACCAAACACACAAGAACAATTCTAGAAAAAAGAAATAACAAACACAAAACTTAATAACTAAGGATCAAGAACGTTACCTTGGGACGCCATTTTTATTGAGCATAGATGATGTAATTCCATGGATTTCTGTATTGGTCACAATCATATTCGGATTTACAAGTGTCTGAAAAGTACTGTTTTCTCCGCCACTAAGATCTTGCAATGCAATCTCAATGATTCGATCAGCATCCCTTCTAAATCCAGTGGTCTCAATATCAAAGACAATAACGGTTATGTTCTTTGATGTATCTTTATTTTCAGATATCCTGTCCTCAATATGAACACTTTTACATTCACCAAGTTCTACTCTACTAGTATTTAAATTATTATTATTATGTGTTAGGCTTGAAACATTGGTTATTTGTTGGCTAATGTTTACTATTTTTCTGCTTAAAGCATCCTTTCCTATGTTTGTAGATACAGATTTTTGAGTCCATCTTCGACTATGGCGCCCCCCTTGAAGGTTATGAATATTGGAACGGAGTAACCGAGAATTGGAAATATACTGTTGACTTTGGGTGAAGGTGTTGAGTTTTTTCCACCAGGAACCATAAAGGGTGTGAATTTGGCATCTAGGAAGTTGGAAATGTGAAAAGCACATTGCTGCTCTCATTTGAATTTAAGATTACTGGAATTATAAAAAAAAAATAATAATTAATTGATTTTACCTGCAAAGCACAAAATTAAAGATCAGAGATTAAATTGATAAAAAATTAGAAAACATGACCAAAACCTACTGAACGTTTGATTTCATGATTCGATTAACTGTATCATTGCATAAATACATAGCAAATAAAATCTTGAAAGAAAACTGGTGAAAAAAGTCTAGGGTTGAAGGTTGATTTCATGATTCCGTTAATAAAATGTATGGATGCACAAACATGAAAGAAAATCATACAATTGCTTAGGGTTTGAACATGATTCCCTTAACCATTATTATTATATTATAATAAGTAACATCTGTAAACCTAAGATTTCAAAATAATAATAATATAGTGTCGAATTAGAAGGGTGATTAACATACATAATAAGAATCGAATTTATGATGATAATAATACATACCTGCCTGGGGATGGGATAGGATGGAGATTACAAATGCAAATACGCATTTATTATTATTAGGAATACGAATGAATTGGTGGATGCAAAGAAAGCGTGAAGAAATGGTGAACGAATCAAGTGTCGAATCTCAAAATATCAAACAAACAAAGAACAAAAAGAACCCACCCTACCCTGTATGTAATTGCGGATCAGATCTTTTTGCCCCAGATCCACTTCTTTCGGCCGCTAATCCATATAATAACCTACACTTGTTGGAGTAATAATAATAACAACAATAATCATAATCATAATAAATAAACAAATTTACAAGCAAAATATTGTCTATTGAAAAGGTGCTTGGGCAAACTTTTAAATTTTGCTTATTTGATTTTTAAAAAGCAAAAAGTGTTTGACGAAACCCTCTAAAAACTTTAAAAGTGTTTTTCTTTTTCAAAAATCAAGTAAGCAAATAAGCAACCAAACGGCTTTGACTTTGACACCGATGCTATGAGAACTACACCAAGCTATACATGTATAGATGGAAGATGTGGATACGACTGACATTCATGTACATGAGAGAAATCAACATTAACGATATTACCTTTTGAGATGCCATCTAGTAGCGCGAATGGATTTAGGGGGGCGTTTGTTTTTTTACAAAATATCTTCCTGGCCTCTTTTATCTGCAGCGCGCAGACCACGCGCACACATTGCTTCTGCAGACTGTTTGTTTTTTCGAAGATATTTCATTAGAAAACGTCTGCGCATCCTCTTATTGGTGCAGACTTGGACCATAGTCTTCTAAACTCATTATTTCCTTTAGACATCAAAAAAAAAGAAAAAAAAAAGAAAAGAAAAAACCGTAGCCAACAACTCTCCTCTCTTCTCCTCACCTCTCCTTATCTTCACATTCAACTTCCCTCCCTGCTGTCGCCGACCACCCAACCCGCCACCTGCCCACCCTACCTCCGCTGCCTACTCCGCCGTCGCTTCGCCGCCATCTGCTCTGACTCCATGTACAATAATTGTTAATTAATTGTGTTTGTTCAATTGAGATGTTAATTGATTACTTTTTTAGGTTTTTGTTAATTGATTTGTTCAATTAGTTTATTAGGTTTTTGTTAATTGATTAGCTTTTTTAGGTTTTTTGTTAATTGATTTGTTCAATTAGGTTATTAAGTTTTTGTTAATTGATTTGTTCAATTTAGTTGTTAACTGATTAGTTTCTTTTTTGTTCAATTATAATTTTGCATAATTGTTCAAGTATTATTACTTTTTAATTGAAAAAAAATTGTAGAAAGTTTAGGTTTATAAAAAGTCTATAGAAAGTTTTTAGTTGAAAAAAATTTGTAGAAAGTTTAGGTTTATAAAAAGTCTATAGAAAGTTTTTAGTTCAAAAAGGTTTGTAGAAAGTTTAGGTTTATGTCATCTGCTTATGAATTGTTTTAAGCTCGAGTATGGCTCGTTTCATTCATTAAATATGAATTATCTACTTTCGAAAATCATTGAAGAAGCTTTTGGAGGAAAAAACATTCACGTGGAAAATTGTTAATATAAGTTTTATAATTTGCTAGTTCATTAGTTTTAAAATCATCCGACCTTTTAAGTATTTTATATATTTATATGCTCTGTTTAGTACATTATATGTTTAATTATCAAGTAGGGTTTGGTGTTCGGGTTTTGGTCTGAATGTATGGTTTTCGGGTTTAGTTATAATGAAAAAAAAAAGCATCCAAGTTGTTCAGTTTCTGCGTTCATATATAATTAAAAAAAAGTGTTCGGGTTATACGGTTTCGGGCTTACATGAATTAATAAAAAAATGTTCGGATTTCTTTTTTGTGTTCAAAAGTAAGACAAATAAATATTTGGGTTATTTTTATTATCAGGTTTGGGTTAGCTTGGATCGGGTTTGGGTTAGTTTGCGTCATGTAGTTTGGTTTTGTTCTAAGACAAATTATAAGCTGTTATAACTACTTGTTTTGGTGTTATAAATGAGCACAGCCACAACCCACAGAAACTGACCAAGGCCCAATGAATCCGCCCAGTTCAAGAGAAAATAAGATTACCCAAAGTTGAAAGGGTTTGTGTTTATGATTAGAGGTTTAAAAAAAGCCAGTTTGGGACCGGTTTTACGCAAACTGAACCGAACCGGTTTGACAATAAAACCGCACTACAAATAAAGAGCCATTTAATGGCACACAAAAAGTGTCACAAGAAATCAAAGAAATGCCACTAAAGAACCCTGGTGGAATGAGTGACACAAAAAAGGTGTCACTAGAAGTGCTACCACTAAAGCTTTTTAGTGACGCTTTTTTTGTGTGCCAGTACAAACTTTTGGGCTTTTAGTGACACTTTTTCCATATGCCACTAAAAATATTTTGGAATTGCCACTACAAATCTTTGTGCTTTTAGTGGCACTTTTTTGCCAACCACTCAAACCTTTGAACTTTGTGGCACTTACTTCTTGTGCGCAACAAACCTTTGGCTTTAGTGGCAAATTTTCTTCTACTGCCACTATAAACTTTTGCCTTTTAGTGGCATTTTTGGCTGCCACTATAGCTTTTGGGTTAGTGGCACTTTCTTTATTTGCCGCTACAAACTTCGAACTTTTAGTGGCACTAATTTTACCTGACACTACAAACTTCAAACTTTTAACGGTACTTTGTGGTTTGCCACTACAAATATAAGGATTTAGTAGCACATTTTTACAATATAAAATAATAATAAAACTCTTAAATATAAATATAGAAATTATAATATCTTCACCACAACCAAAAGTTCGATGACATTCCAAGCACGTACTAAATATCTAACTCTCAAATCATGTAAAAAAATTTCAACCATATAAAAAGTAAAGTAACAAATATTTGAATAAAAACGGAAAACTTCATCACGTTCGTTAACCTCTTTCACCATCTTCAATCTTCATGCGAGATACCTACTAAGAAAAAGAAGACTTTTCAATATACAAAAAAGATGGGTACATGTTTGTTCCCATACCGAGCCGTCCACCAATCTCCTTAGCAGTAACAAATTGATGAACTGTATAATAATAAAAAAGACACCATTTAGTTACAAAATAAATCAAGATTGATACATAATCAGTATTTATGAACAATTAATTGCATACTTCACAAATCAAGAAACTAAATCAGAACCAAATTATCAGTAATTGAACATTTTTATTTGGAAAATAAAGCTAGCAAGATGCATTTAAATAATTTACTTCAAAGTTCAAATAATGCTAGAAAAGATGCGTTTAAATAATCTAATGTTAGAAGAATATCGTTTATTAAACATGACAATTTTATTTGGAATATGAACATTTTTATTCTGCTTCTACATTGGTCAATTTAAAGAGACATTATTTGCAAAATTCAAATAAGTACCTATCCAGGCCAAAATCTTAATTAGTTAACAAATGAGACAAAACAATAACAATTAACAAATATCTTAGAATGTTGGATCATCTATATCAACTTATAAGTTAAAGTTTAAAGTAAACTCACAGTAAGGTGATAATTAATATAACTTATTCTTCCATGATGTTGGCATATTTTTTCTCTGTGTGGCACAAAAACCTTTTGCCCTTTTTGTAATATACTACCCAAGTCACTAAGATTTAGTAGCCCGTGACCGTGTGCAGGCTCTCCTACAAATTGCAATCCAATGACCCAAAAATAATAGTAAATAAATGTTACCATGCTTACTAAATATAAATCTAGTGTGTATTGTAAATATTGATTACGAAAAGCTGCACTTTAGTGAATATTCAACTTACAGCATCCACAAACAGTTTAAGAGCAACTTCAGCAAGGTATGCCAGAGTTATTCCCAAGTCAATTATTGTTCCACCATGGTTATCCGATATGGCAAAAGTGACAGGTCAATGGACAATGTTAGACCACTAACAGAACTGCTATGCAAGTTCACATATAATATGGCCTGAAAACATGCAAAATTTATATAAATTTGATATTTTGAACCATTTTTATTCAATTAAGAAAAAAGGCGCTATAACCAAAGAAAACTTACTGTGATTGGATAATTGGAGTATAGACCATATGCGGCTCCATTATTTAAAATACCCCCACCGTTATCACTTCCAATAAAACAATGAGAGAACACATCAGGAACAGTTCCTTGTACAGAAAGCTGTGAAATTACCAACAACCCGCTTTGACCAAATTAAAAGATACCGTTAAGCACTATTTCAGACTTAATCAATTCCTTGGTTTGAGATGTGCTACAACTGTTATATAAACCAATACAATACCAAGTTAACAGCAATTCTGTTATGCAATTAATATTATAAAACACTTGCTAATAACTAATAACCAACTCACCCAAATACAACATTAGCTGAGGTTAAACCAACACCAATCGTATCCAAATGCATTACACCAGATACATAATAACTGGAAGTTCCACCTACCATCTCCATAGAACTCATTGGAACCTGTTAAATAAAAAATATTTAGACATCTGTTTTATAACAATTTGTTATCATAACAAATAATAAGCATGTCTGCAGACCGTTTGAAGTAGGGCAGCCATCACAGGGCATGCAAGTGATCCATAACACATCGCTTCATGATAATTTCATCCTGTTGGTCCAAAAGTCCATCCTCCACTACTGAGGTTAATTCAACACCTGTTGGGACTGTCTCGTTCATATCTGCACAACGACATATATCATTTATAATTGATGAGTAAAACCTAATTGCAGCATACCTTGACTATGCAACACTTAATACCTCCGCCTCAGATCGATCGAGCGGCCGATTATGTATATTTTTTAAAAATGAAAACCAAAAGGCCTTGACTATGCATATTTACTTTATCTACTTTATATAACATATATTATATAACACTATTGAATCATAAACTTATTAATTTCATTTAAGTAACATATTCAGTTGTTGTTTGATTCGTATATCTTGCTCTTTAGTTTTATGATTACTGATATTATTATTTTAAGCTTATTTAATCTATCCTACCGTCGCCTCCAGTAGTTGATGCTTCATCCTCATCCAGTTAGTAACTATAGATATCACCTAAATCAGTAAAGCTACAATCCTGATATTGAATTGATAGCAATCGATTATTAAATCCATTAGCATTCTTGGGGGAAATAGTAATTAGGTCAAATCCAGGCTGCAAAACACAATGTCGATTGCACGAATCAAGCGAATAGTATAAGTATATAACCTTCGAATGAACACAAAATCAAGGAGACCGAATCACTTACAGCTTTGACTATGAACAAATTCCAGCGAGCGACGGAAGGATTCTTTTCTTTGCAGCCATAAACCCTAAGGAATTAGAGTAATCGAGTGAAACTGCGATGAAATGCAGATGATGATCAATGCAGTTTTAATTGTGGATTAGAGGAACGGTGTTTCATCATCATCGTCATCGTACCAAGTATATCCCACCAATAGCAAAGCTATAGCAGGGTCTGAGGAGGGTAAGATGTAGACAGCCTTACCTCTACCCCATAAGGATAGAGAGGCTGCTTCCGGTGAGACCCCCGGCTCGATAGTAGTTTTGCATCAAGCCTTGGACATAAGGCACATAGCACTCAATCATCGGGACACCGGCTGATCGGTGCATGTACCCTTGTCTTTCGGCTATCAACGCCACTACATGATGCCTGATTAACCGTCCGTCACTTTTAACGTTATTTTCACGAGATTAGTAAAATAACGTCAAAATTAGTGCAATTTCACTTTTGCCCACCCGAGGGTTCACACATATATACATCATATGTGCGCACCGCAAGCAGGGCTAAGGAACGGTGTTTGATTTCGCGATTGAATTGAAGAGGAGAGGAGTGTTAGGTTGTCAAAGTCATAAGAGTGTGAGAAATGAATTTGAATTCAAAAGCCAGTAAAACATAAGTGTTACCGAGTTCACTAAACAAGAGAAAACGAAAATGTTTTCCATTCCTTTCTATTCTTCACTTTTCCTTTCTTTTTCTTTCCTATCATTTCCTTCTAATATTCCAAATTACTCTTTATTTCCTCTATCTTTACATTCCTTTCTTTTCTTTTCTTTCCTTTCCTTTAATGAAACTCGAGAACATAAGTTTTGAGCTTTCCTTTAATGAAACTTAGGAACACAATAGTTTCTTTCCATCCCTTCCTTTCCTTTCCCTTATATTCTATAACAAACCAAAAAACAATCCAAAAAGAAGTAAAATAATTAAAAGAAGAAGTGAAGAAATAAGAAGGAAAAAGAGAAGAAATTAAACAAAGGAAGAATGGAGAAATGTAAAGGAAGTAAAATTCCATCCCACATTGGTGGAGGAAAGAAAATAGGATTCCTAATTCTTGTCACACATCGCTAGATTACAAAACTTGTAAGCTCTTTATAAGGAAGAGAGCTCACATGATACTATTCTTGTGTGCCAAATCACACCTAGTAGTCCTAACGGAAGGTGCGAAGCACCCGACGCACACAGGCACGGGCTCGGGCGAAGTGCGATGGGCCAATGTGGCGCTTTGATGGCACACTTTGCACTTCGCATCGCCAAGGGCCGCCTTAGTATTTTTGCTCCTTCGCGCGACGCGAAGGAGTATGCTTAAGATTCTTCGCGCGACGCGAAGTTGCGACGTTAAAGTTACGCAACGGTGACACGTTACCTGACACATGTCGTGCCACGTGGCATAGCTAGGGCTGACTCGACAACCCTACATCAACTTCGCGCGACGCGAAGGTTTCTTCAAGCGACGCGAAGATGCTCAATTTCAAGTATAAATAGGGAGAAAATATGGACTTCACAACTCGTCCAAAATTTCTGATAACTCTCTAAAATTTTCTAGTATTATACTCGAGTAGTTGTAATGGTACCTCTCTGATCGAAAGGAACTTATACACGAATCCAAAAGCTCTACCTAACCAAGGTATGACATTGTGCCATCGTGTAAAGTTTCATGTCTCGTGATTATCGTTATGATTATGGGTTTATACTAATATAGATATACTACATTGTGTTTAATCTAGGTGCTTAACACCAGAAGGCTTGTTAAATATAAACTTTCAATGTGAGACATTCGAGTTTTTTCACAACTCACATTTGCGTGAGACAATTGATTTTCAATACTGTCATAATGCTTTTCTAAACCCACTAAACTAATGACAGATAGTCCAAATATTTTCAACTATATTTTCAAAGGATTTAAACTACATTACAATGATTAAGTCTCTGTAGACTTACGGGATGGTTACTACTGGTATTGTGGGGTTTTGTATACAAGGCTTGCCTACTGGCTATTACACGTTACTTATTGGACAACTGTTAGCCAATAAGTAATATAACCACAGTCACAGATACGGTCGAGTGACAAGTACCTTTCGGTAATTTGTAAGCAAGCAGATCTAAAAACATCTTAATGATGTAACTGTAAAACGTGTCATTTATAAATGAATGTACTCACCAGTATTTTCTGCTGATCAAATATTTTTAAACATGTTTCAGGTGACTTGTTAAAGACAAAGGAATGATGTCTGCGGGCTTCCAGCTTAAATAAGTGGCTTGTCACCAGAATAAAGAAACGTGTTTTGTAAATTAGGGTTTATCTCTATAAAACTTATGTTTGTATCAAAATGGGGTTTTTATCTTAGTTTATGAAATAAGGATTATGGTGTTTTTATAACTATGATCAATCTTTCCTAACTACGGTTCTGATGAAATATTCCGCTGTAAATTATTTTAATAAACACCGATACCACCACTCAACGTTCACGGCTCCCCTCCCAGGGTATAGGGGTCGGGGGCTGTGACAGCTGAAGTGGTATCAAAGCCACTGGTTTAAGCAATGTAGATATTTTAACAATACCTAATTAAGTGTTAGGAAATAAATGTATTAACCTATGTGTTAACTCTATGAATAAAATCCTAACTATATATATATATATATATATATATATATAATTAATGCTTTTTCTTTTGGAGTTCGTTGTTTTGTTGTTTTTGTTTAACAGCATGAGTAAGCTTATAGAGGCTTTTGAGAATTGACGGGTGTGAATATATATATAAATTTGGATAAAAGTTCCACACAAATCGGGTTTTAAAAATAGGTTTTCACCTACAACTAAACCACACACGAAAGGCAAGTGTACCTATCGTTTGTAATAGTGTACGCAAGAACCGAGTGTCAATCCATGGATACGGTAATTTTCTAGTACTAAATCTTTGTAAATGACTAATTAAACAAAGAAATCTTAATTTGAGTTTTTAACTAACTAAACTGACATACAACAAAGCAAGTAAAAATACAAGAAACAATCAATCCAACAAAAACTACCTAGACATGCATCCATTCTACCAATGTGATAAAATAGCAATGATATGGTAAACATCATGAATCTAAACATAAATACTAGATTACAATCAAGCAACCTAATACTAACAATTAATCATCATGATGGGTTTTCAATTAAGAATTAAACATAGACTAACTTGTTTGTCAAAACAACAAAGTCTCATAATCAAAGGAAAGCTAGCATGAGCAACATTCTAACCACCTAAAATTACACTAAATTAGCTAAACTCATGAATTAAACATCAACTTATGAAACTTTAACTAGCAAGTCATCACCAAGTCAAGAATCATAACAACACTTATCAATTTTCCAATATCAAGTGTAGGGTTTCATGCTCATCAATAATAGTATAACCAAACTAATCTTTACTAGTCATTCCTAACTTAGCAATGTAAACAAAGAAACATGAACATTCAAAGTTTACAAACAAACATCTAGAACATAGTTTTCCAACATGAATGCCTAAACATTTGTAAGACTAACAATGTATGCAATTCTAACAAGCATGAACACCATCAATATCAACTCATAACTTCAACATTTCCTTGAAAGAAAACCCAATTACCATAACCATACATAGATAAAAATCACAATAGTAAAAGCTTCAACAATGTCTAGATAGTAAATGTTTTTAGCCCATAAGGCTTAATACAACTACAATCAATCTAGAAATAAGCTTACAAAACATGCTATTAAACATAGAAATGCAAACCAAAATCAAGCAAGGATTGAAGGATGGAATGATGAATCTTATGTTGGTGAAAGCCTCCAAGAATCCCCTAAAATTGCTGCACTTGATTGAGAGAAAATCCCTAAGACTCCACACCATAAATGAAGAGAATTGAAGGCTTATAAGCTGTCTGGTCACTTGGCACGGTCGTGCCCATATATAGTAAGTCAATGTTTTGCTTTCTCCCGACCAATTTGGCAGTTTTCTCTGATTTGCCATGGTCATGCCAAAAAGTGGCACGTTCGTGCGGCTCGGCACTGGCAAGCATGGTCGTGCAGGTCGGCACTGGCAAGTGCACTGGAAAGCATGGTCGTGCAGGTCTGGCACTGGCAAGCATGGTCGTGCAGGTCTGGCAGAATGCTTATTTTGTCCCCGAAACGCCCTCTTTTCATGTTTTCTTTGTCGGGCGGGCGCCCGGACCTGCAATTTCACAAATAACTCTAATAAGTACCAAAACCAATGAATTTGCATGGAGTTTAACACAAATATGAGGATAATTCAATGCAATAAGATGTACACTTTGGGTTACATCAAGAATATATCGGTCAATGCGGAAAATATGGAGACAGCAAACCCAGAAACTGAAGAAAAACCAAATGAACCAATGGTGTTTACTGCCCAGTCCTCAACCTCTACTCAACCAAAACAAAAAAGAAGAAAAAGGTATATGGATTGGAGAAAGGGAATGAGAAAACAAAGAAGAAAAGTCATAATTCCGGTACCAGAACCACAGCCACAACCTTAACTACCAACTGAACCACAACCCCCTCAAACACAACCCATTGCTGACCTCCCCATGGAAGAAAGGCTAGTCCTATGCCTTGACCAGTGTGAATTCTTTCAACATGTAGTTAATAACATGGGGGTAGGAACCTCAACCAAACCTGTTATACCAACCCAGGAAAACCCACTCCCCCCTGATGAGCTCATAAACCAATCTCAATTTGAAGAATGGTGAACAAACGACTGGCAATTTCACACGATGACAACGAATCCATACGCACCATTATAGCCTAAAACTGCCAACTACCCCACGATGACACCGGAGATGACAACACAACTCCGTCATTACAGGGAAGAGCTTGTTGAGACTGCAAACCGACTGAGCATGATCTGGAGATTTTATGATATAGAACCATATATATAATATAACTAATATAATATATATATATATATGTTTATTATCGTAATTTCCTTTTTGTAAAAAAAAATGGTGTGTATGTATAAAAATATAGTGATGCATATATAGATTAGATGTAGAATATAATGATGCATATGTGTAAAAATATATATATATATATATATATATATATATATATATATATATAAGAGTAAATGTCGCAAAGCTCGAAGATTTTGACATATTTTATGCCTATGTGTTAACATGTTCTGTGCTTATGTGTTATAAATATCTTGCTTATTTTAATATTTAATTAAAATATATATTCTTTTCTTGTTTGGAATTCAGATGTCAAATGAAGTTTCCATTAACAACCGTGAAAATAATCATGAAAATTCCAATCAAGAAAATGCTCTGAATAAGAATGCTATTGGCAATATGATAGCTCAGAGAATTACTGAAGCAATCCCACAAATTGCTGCAACTATTAGACAATCAGTATCTGTCGATAGAGATAAGACCGAGAGCAACAAACGAAAGTCTGACACTGAAGCTAGTAATAGTGTGAATGGAGGTAATAAAAATAAACTACCTAAAAAGTTAAAACCTAATTGTTGTACTTACAAGGATTTATTGCCCTGTAAGCCAACAGAATTTTCTGGGAATAAAGGAGCCATTTCAGCACTACGTTGGTTAGAAAAGACAGAAGCTGTTATAAGAATCAGTAAATGTGCTGAAGAAGATAAGATATTGTATGCTTCTTGTCACTTTATCAATGAAGCATTAGATTGGTGGAATACAGTCCTCCAGGCAAAAGGAAGCAACATAATTTACATTATGACCTAGGGTGAATTTAAAGAAATAGTTGAAAGGAAATTTTGTCCTCCACATGAAAGAGAAAACATTGCTACTATGTTCTTGAACCACAAAATAGAAGGTGTGAAATGTCGTGAGTATACGACAAAATTCTTTGAATATGCAAGAATGGTACCGGCTTTGGCTTCGCCGGAAACGGTACTAATTTTTCATTATATTTGGGGATTAGTAAGTGAAATCCGTGATCTGGTAAAATCGGCTAGAGGGTTTATAGTGAACTGCACCTACAAAATTTCAATACACAAAATATATAATTAACCAAACAGCAGATATCAACCAAAAGATATATATACATATACTACCCAACCGGTTATCCACACATATATTTTTTCTAATATTAAATTATATAAGTATAGACCACGATAATCAAAAACAAAATAAAGGGTAAATAATAACCAAAAATGTAACCGGCTACCTGCTGTACACCCAAACTACTGCTCCATCATCTGAATATCGCCTCCAACAATGGGCTGCTCAACCTGCGCGACTAGTCGATTATCTTACTAAGCTAAGAACCCTCATCACCACCAGCAGCAGGATGCTCCACAACCTGCTCCGCACCTGCACCAGCCTGTGCTGCATCACCACCAGCGCCCTCAGCCTGACCTCCAACCTGCTGATGAGGAATTTGAAGCGAGGGGGGAAGTGGGACCTGCAATTGAGTAAATAAAACACAAAAGTGCTCGTCGTGGCGGGCCAGGTGGGCCCATGTCTCCTTCTGCATAGCCAGCTGATGCTGATATATCATGTCAAGTGTGACTGGCTGTGCAGGTTGCTGTGGCGGCTGCCTGAGCAGAAATTCCTGTTGTGGTCGCATCATGCGGGGAACTAGAACGTGTTGCCTGTGAGTCGGAATCCGCATCTATAAAGCAACAGCCTCGTCTGTCCCTGGAGGTGATGGTACATGTGGGCCCCATCTGACGAGAACCAATGCCGGAGGGTTATATAAATCACAGATCACAGCCCTCCATGCATCCTCCAACGTATAAGTCTCGGTCTCGAGCCCTGGGGTAAAATAACCTATTGGATATCGCTCAACCACCCCCAAACGCTCGGCCAAACACATGATATAAGTCCTCATGGATAATCGCACCGACTCACCCTCTAATCGTTGGCCCCGTGCAAAAAAAGCAAGTAATAACATAGCGATATTGGCCTCCCGCTGAAGTAAAAAATACAGAAGCTTTCTATGTTCAAAAAATCCACACAATTGACCTTGCCACTTTCATAAACTTTGAGGTAGTTGCTGTTAAAAAATTCTCCACGATGGTGATTTTGATAGAAAAAATTTATGGATGAAGGTCAAACTAAAAAATAAAAAAATACGGTTTTCAATTTCATCTCATTATTAAGAACAAACGGTGTAAATAACATATCATTACCAAAATTATGTGCCGTAAGCCATGTCGAATTCAAATTTTTTGAAACCCTGTCCCGATTGCCCACGCGCCCATTGTTGTTCATTTGCCATAATTATAACTTTGTGTCTTCACTATATTACAAACATGGAGTGAAGAAAAAATAGTTGATAAGTGAGTATGTGTTAAAGGTGTAATAACAAAATTTCTCTTAGTTTTTCTTTCACATGACTCCCATTCTGTTAAGTTTTTAACTGATGTTAGACTTAATATCCAACTTTGTTACAAAATTGAAAGTTGAATATTTTAAAAAATTATTATTTTGTTTTTTATTTCAATAGTTTTATTTATTATATATATATATATCAAAGTTTGGAGTTTAATTTATACGAACTGATTAAGTGAGCCAACGAGCCAGTTATCTAGCGAGCCACAAGCCAAGTCAACTCTGGCTCGGGCTCGGCTCGGCTTATTTACAAACTTACTTTTTACAATTGAACTTCGAGTGGGCCAGGAGCTTTTTGAACAGTCCTAGTCACACGCATAAAGAATTTGATAACATGTTTACTTGTCATTGATTATCGCCTTGTTTGTTAATTTCAGAAATTTGATGATGCTTTGGAGAAATTCATAGTAGCCTCTAGCATTCCTCTTGTGACACTCTTTGACCAAAGCCCAACCAACTAACAGTTTCTAGTCAAATACTTTGAAAGTCCCAATGCAATGGTATATATCATATTTTACTTATTTTGATGTAGGCTTGTAAATGAACACTAACGCAGTTTTTTTTGTTTTTGTTCATTCATTAAGAAAAGGAACGTATTCGTGTTCGTTTATATCCGTTTGCTAAATTTATAAACGAATAGTTCACGAACGTTAACAAATGGACATAAGTGAGCTAAAACCAATTAAAAGGAAATGTGACCAACAATGTGTTGGGCCTAGAAAGTAATTAAAACTAGACTGACTTGTAATCCACAAATGTTAATACCCAATATTGTTATTTTTATGAAAAAGTAAAAAAAAAAAATAAAAATTTGAAAGTTGTGTTTGGGACGAACACAACCAATTTTTAATTTTTAATTTTTGTTATTATGGGATGAACACAAATACACATACAATTGCGACCTCACTTTCCTTTCCCCACTTCGTGATCTTCCTTCAATTCCTAATCTTCCTTCAGCTGCCGCTAGCCGGATCCAATCTTCCTTCAACCGGATCATGCCAGCATGCTCACGGCTTCGTTCGTTAACGGGGAGCCTAAGTGAACAGTAGCCTAATGCATGTTAAGTGAACAGCATCACTTAAAAGAAACATTCAATTCCATTTCAGGTTGGTAAATATGTACACAATTCATCCCTAACACAGAAACACTTCCTCTATGCACTATTCTTAACGTTCTATCTAAATCAACGTTTTAATCACCACAAAAAAAAATACTAACACACCTGGTTAAATTAAATAATTAACCACACGATAAGCACATCAATAAATAAGCGGCTTCTTCTACTTCCCCAAACTTGCTCATCATCTTGTGCTCGCTCTCGATCCTCTTCACCTTCTTCTTCATCATCGGAGATCGCGGCCTCTGCATCCCCATCCCCACCACTTTCACTCTCAGTTTCTTCCGAGTGTTATCGTCGGTGGTTGCAGATGAGGCCGAGGGCGATGGAGACGGAGACGGCTCTTGTTTCTCTTTCTTCTTATCTGATTTTGTTATGCTCTTCTTCCTATACCTAATTCCACAAGCGTTACACAACGACTGCAGATCAAACACACCGAATTAAACCTAAATTCGTACGATTGTATCAAATACAAACAGACAGAATAGTGATTGAATCGAGCAATGAAATGAAATCAGCATTTACTAAAATGGAAGTAATTGAATATGAGTGATTCGAGTAAACCTTAGGACCGCTCCTCCACAAGGGCGTTTTAGAGGTTTTGCAATCGAAACAAAGCTTCCCATTCCTAACACAAAACCTAATTAATTTCAGGCTTCCAAAACACAATCAAGAAAGAAAGAACACATACCATTTCGGATCAAAAAATAAAATAAAAAGCAGATGCAGGAGTGAGAGCAGAGAATAATAATATAGAGAGAGTGATAATGGCGGCGGAGGTGAGTTAGTTAGTTAGTTATGGGCATGAATGAACCGACAGTGAGGGTCAGTGTGCATATAATATAATTAAATAAATAGTAGTGTAGTGTAGTGTAGTGTAGGTGTGAGGAATGATGCTGATCCGACGATTGAGATGAAGAGGCAAAATCATGGGAAAACCCTCACCCTCGGGTCGGCCAGACACACAAACCTGGAGACACGACTATGATTCGGTGCGCCCAGCCACGTGTCGTCCTCTAATCCTGCATGTCACTACAATATCTCCTCATGACATCTATCAAAACCAGACTTATTTTTATTTTGTAAAACGGCACAGGTCGGCTGATCACGTCCCCTGATGTCACTCGACATCAGTTGCTCCGAAACCCTCTAGCGTAATTCAAAAAGGATAAAACCCATGTTTTGGCTTGGATTCGAATTATCTTCATTACCAATAATTAAAGTTAATTAAAAACTAGAAAATTATCTTCTCTGCTTTGTGTCCCCTCGGATTCGGAAAAATACTCCCGTGTTTTTTGTTCCTTTCATTACATTAGTACCGAACATATCAATATAAAAAATTGTCAAGATACATACCGGTACTAAAGGCAAAAAATTAATAAAATACCATACTAGTAGTGTGTTGCAGCGTACCGATTCTGAAACCTCAAAAGATGGTTACTGAAAGTAACTGATTCGGTACCGATACTCATTACCATTTGCTCATCCATAGTGTTAGGTTTGAAATTTGACATAAGAGGGTCTTCCAACATATCCTAATTGATGGATATGCCAAATCTAAAGCAACATGTGATATCTAGTGGTAAAAAGATTTATTGAGGTTTAAAAATATTCTTTTGTATATATATCTAGAAGAACTGTGGATTCTCAACGAATACGAGTGATTATCAAACCATGAACCAACATGTGATGTGATATGACTGATATCTGGTTATCAACTTTAGTATAAGTGCGTGATTGGAATACGCGACTCTTATCTGTTCATGGATGATATGTTGTTGTCTATTGATCTTTTTCGTGTAAAACAATGGATATTCTATGTACTTGCTTCTAAGTCCATAACAAACTCCATTATATTTTTAACGACCAACGAATAAAGTCCGGGCTAACCCAGTGGATAGCTTCTGCAAGAACGAAATTCGTGGTCTTTGAACCTTTTGTAACATTTCCATTCTGATTCACGCCCATCAATCCAAACAGTGGCTTTCTGATTACATGGATCTGAAATAAGAACTAGCACAACCGCTTTGACGGCGGTGCAATGCATGGCTGTACTTCTGTAACATTAGAAGGTTGCAGCAATGAAGATCAAGGAGGACCAAAGAGATAGGTTGAGCAAAATGTGATGTAAACAAGAGAGAATACAACGAGAGTATTTCATTCATGTGTGTATATCATCTAGTGGAAATAATTTGTCATTAAACTATAAAATTTCATACTTCGCTTACTGTTATCGTTATTACAGAACAAATCCATTGGCATTCTATAGGTGATAGATAAATCATGCCAATGTAATGTAGCTGCCTTGCTGGTTCCATTAATTCAAGCTTTGCATTTTACCTCATCAAATCATAAGTTAAATAACACATGCCACATGTGTGAAACATTTGCGCAACACAAAAAACATCCAAATAATTAACGATCTGAAATAAACACCTAACTCAACAAAAACGGCAACGCTTTTCCTACAAGAAAACTCAAACGACAACTTCCGATCTCTCCTCAACCGACTCAAAGTTAAAGCTTCTAGCAACATCAAAGAACCGCGCCACAGCATCCTCTGGGGTCCCAACAAGAACACCATGTCCCAGGTTCAAAATGTGAGCCCTCGGTCCCGCACACTTAACAACCCTGTCATATAAAAGCCATTGTAAACCTCAGAAAATACAAACATCATGTTTAAAACAAATACGGGGTTGTTTTGGCTAAAGACGACACTTACCTGTGTATTTCATCTGTCAAGGCGGAAAGCGGCGAAAACAGATAAGCGGGGTCCACGTTTCCTTGTATGCTGATGTCATCACCGAGTCTCCGTCTTCCGTCAGCCATATCAACTGTCCAATCCAGTCCAATCACATCAACTCCCGTTCCTTTCATCTTTTCAAGCAACCCACCGTTCCCATTTATGTAAAGTACAAGCGGGATTTCCGGGCATTTCTTCTTTACAATACTCACAATCTGAAAATACAAAAAAAAAAAAAAAAACAGATTTTGATGATTATAAATTGAGTGTTGATAAGGGTGTAAACAAGCCAAGCCGCTCGTGAGCTACTCGAGATCGGTTCGCTAAAAGCCCGAATCAAACCAAGCTTAAACGAGGCTAAGCTAGAGTTGATTCACGAGCCTATTATTTATATGATTTTTATATATTTATATAATATCAATTACTTTATTTAAAAAATAAGATTAAATTAATATATATTATTTTTATACACAACTCTAATTAAAAGTATATCATCATCATCATCATCATCGTACTCAGTATATCCCACCAATAGCAATGCTATGGTAGGGTCTGAGGAGGGTAAGATGTAGACAGCCTTACCTCTATCCCATAGGGATAGAGAGGCTGCTTCCGGTGAGACCCCCGGCTCGATAGTAGTTTTGCATCAAGCCTTGGACATAAGGCACATAGCACTCAATCATCGGGACACCGGCTGATCGGTGCATGTGCCCTTGTCTTTCGGCTATCAACGCCACCACATGATGCCTGATTAACCTTCCGCCACTTTTAACGTTATTTTCACGAGATTAGTAAAATAACGTCAAAATTAGTGCAATTTTACTTTTGCCCACCCGAGGGTTCACACATATATACATTATATGCGCGCACCGCAAGCAGGGCGTATCGTACTCAGTATATCCCACCAATAGCAATGCTATGGTAGGGTCTGAGGAGGGTAAGATGTAGACAGCCTTACCTCTATCCCATAGGGATAGAGAGGCTGCTTCTAATTAAAAGTATATAGAATAAGTAATTAAAAATGTGTTTAAATTAATTAATAAATGATAAACGAGCCAATCCTGAGCAAGTTCGGGCCTGAAAAAGCCACTCATGTGCCAAGCTCAAGCCTAAAACTAAGATTGTTTAATAAACAAGCCCGAACCAGAGCTTCACTTAACGAGCTGACTTGCTAGCCTATTATTTAAACAATTTTTATACAATATTTTTAATATTTGTATTATATAATATTTATTACTGTATAAAAAATATGATAATTACAATTAAAATAATATATTTTATGCTATAGACACAACTTTAATTATAAATGTATATAGATTAATTAATTAATTAATAATAAATGAGCCAGGCCCAAACGACTAATCTCCAGCTTGAGAAAACTACACACAAGCCAAGCTCGAGCTATAGCTCTCATATGTTTAACAATTTGAGCTCGAGCTTAGTCGAGCTCGGTTCGTTTACACCCCTACGTATTCTTGTAAAGACCTAAAAGGATGAGTTGAGTTGAGTTGACTTTGCCTCATTGATATAAGGCTTTGACCAGAGCTCCCACATGTGTGGAGGCAACTGTCCGCCCCAAGAATCGAATATTTGTACACAATGAGCACCCGCTTTCACTTGGAACACAACGTATTCAGCAATAGCCTCAGTCAAATGTGAGAGAAGAGCCCGTAACACGTGTGGGGCCGTATGACACATGCTTTTTATATTTGTATATGTACGCGTAGTGCCACCTTCTACGATATATGTTGCGATTGTCCATGGTGCACCCACAAAACCCAAAACCGCAGCTTTCCCATCAACCTAATTCACAAATCACAAACATTAATTAAGTTTTCAGATACATTCAAAGGACTAATGGGTCAAATCAAAACGGGTTGTTGTTGAAAAGGGTCAACTCTTAGTATAGTTTGAGTTGGGTTGGGTTGACCCAACAACGTTTCCCGCCCACTTATTATTGCTGTTGTTATTATTATTATTATTATTATTATTATTATTATTTAGTGGAGAAAGTGAAGGCATATTGTTACAGCAATAATCTAGAACTTTAAACAAAACAATTTAAGAGGCTATCTTGTTCTTAGTAACGGTTGAGTTAAGTTGACCCAATACACTTAATTCAACCCATATATATATGTAAATGGGTCAAAATTGGCAATCTTGCATAGCATTTAAAAAACGCAAATCTTGTTACAGAATTGATGCCAATATCTCCCAAATTACACTACTATATGTTATAAATTTAGCTACTGTTAAATTATTAGCAAAAACTTGAAGAAAAACATGATGATCCAAATGTAAAAGCAAACAAATTTTACCAAAGAGATTAAACTACACAATACCTCTTGTCTAAGAATCTTGAGTGAATCACCAACAAAGTTTAACTTATCCAAATCAATTGGATGCAATGTTTTCAAACCTTCCTCTGACCGAATGGGAGTTTGAATAACCGGGCCCCGCACTTCTTCTATGTCAAAAGGAACACCAAATGCGGGTAGAGGTGTAAGAATGTCAGAAAAAATAATAACCCCATCGGGACGGAAAGCTTCCCATGGCTGCAATGATATTTCCACAATGAGATCAGTTGTCTCTGATCTCTCTCTAAAAGACGGATGCTTCTGTGCAAGTTTTCTGTAAACTGCCATGTACCTGCCAGCCTGGCGCATCATCCATGCTGGTGGTCGGTTGACTGGAAGCCCTCGTGCCGCCCTCACCAAAAGCGGTTCTGAATTCCCGTTTTGAGCATGAGTATAAGCAAATAAGTTCGTTAATTTCTGACACGACAGGAATCTAACACGAAATTTGTAGGTTGGGGTCGGTATCGAGTCGAACCCGTGAACATATTTAGCTAAACGCGTTGTGTTCGTTTTGAACCTAAGAGTGTTGCGGGTTCACCCGTTTAACCAATTTATTTATTTTCTTTTAAATGTGTTCACTTGAATTATTTGGGTGCTTTCATGCCAAAATTTTAAAGTTTAAAAATAAATTGTCATATTTTAATCATAATTGCTTTTAAAAGTAAAAATATATAAATTTTTAATTCTAGATAACTTATATGCACAAAAATTTTATATATAGTTCTTTTTGGGTTACCAAGCACAACTTATGTCAACCCGTGAATACACGTGTCATGTCAGACTCAGCCCGCCAACCCTCTAACAGCCCTATGGCCGAGGAGAGGAAATTCATGTCGAAAAATAAAACGGGTTTGATGATCAAATTGCAGCCTTTCTGGTAAAGATGAGTTCAATTCATGTGTTTAATATGTTTTGTGGTTTTGTAAACAGTGTAAGATTCCTTTTTCCAGGATCCGATAATTTGGACTTCAGTTGCATCATCAAATCCTAGAAAAAAGAAGTTTAATGGAATTGGATTTCGAATTCCATCAATTTATGTTTTTGGTTTGCAAAAGCGGTTCTGAATTCCCATTTTGAGCATGAGTATGAGCAAATAAGTTCTCGTAAATTTCAGACACGACAGGAATCTTACACGAAACTTGTACGTTGGGGTCAGTATTGAGTCGAGCCCATGAACATGTTTAGCTAAGCGCGTTGTGTTCATTTTGAACCTAACAGTTTTGCAGGTTCACCCGTTCAAGTAACGTGCCGGTTTTGCGTCCAGCTGGTTACGCTGATAGCGCTCCCAACAACGGATACAAGTTTGAAGCTGGTTACGCTGTTAACATGTCGTTACGTGTTCGCTGCTTGTTTCACGTCAGACGTCGGTTTTGCGTCTGGCACTAGTAACCAGCGTGTCGAACAGCGTCCAACGGTAGCCAGTTACGCGAACCAAATCCAATTCGTTTGATAAATTCCAATTCGGTGAAAAATAAGACACCCTTGAAATGCGATTTTGGGTATTGTTGAAAATGAGAATTTGAGGGGAAAGTCAGGGGCTTGAAATAACAGAAGCATTCAAATTACAACATTCTAATAAATTAGCATCAATTGCAATGCAATGAATTAAACAATACCCGATGCAGAAGAACGAATTACTCCTACTCGCTTAAACCTGCTATTGGGTGAAACCGCAACTCCGTTGGAGTTAAACCCTAAGGGTCCCAGAAAACTGCAAGATTTCCATCCAACGCTGCAGCAGCAACTGCCATCGAATCAACCACATTTAAATTTATATATTAAATACTATATTGCAACAATTTAATGAAAACGGTGTTCAAATTCGAAAATACCTGCTTGAATAAGCAAAACCCATCTGGGCGTTGAAGATTATGAATTAATTCCACCCAAAGTTTTATATTTAGAGATTACTTGACTCTGCCATGAGAGAGGTGTTCTTCTTATCTTATGTGGATATCCACCATCTTCCTTTCATCTTTGTAAACTTGCAATAATCACCCACAAGTTTTCAAAACTGAGAAAAATAAATAAATAAAATAAAAATAAAAATAAAAATAAAACCTTATTTACCCCCTCCCCTTTTTTATTAACAGCCAATAAATCCTCCAAATTGGCTACAGGCTAATTTCAGCACGTCAGACCAATGCTTGTAAACACTCGCCCGAATGCACAGTTGTGCGGTTCAATTCAAGTATCCAACTAATGCATGCCACTTACTCGCATAGCCTCCCATCATCACTTTGGTGCAGTTGAAACTAAATGCTGAGAGCAGGAATCGAATGTAGGTCACATGAAGTATCAAGTCTCTCCTTTATCACTCCACCACTAGCTCATTGGCCTTATTTACCACATCAACAAATATTATATATTTTTTAATGTAATTATAGCTATTTAATAAAATTTTCTTTGGAAAAATGATTTAAGTTCGGTTTTTATCACTGAAGTTTGTTCATTGTAACTACTTTAATACCAAGCCCATATTTTTAACTTAATATTTAATTGGAAACGTGAAAAATCATTGATGACGTGGGTATGCTTATCCGCCCATAAGTTATGGAAGCCTAGAAATCAAGAAGCAACAATCCTAACTCCTATGCTGGGAAGCCTGGAGCTTCATCATCATTAGCTTCTAGGTTGACTAGAGAAACTCCTTGCTACAATAAATTTAGAAAGCCATCTCTTATGTGACATAAAGTTCAAGTATGCCATAAAGTGAACATGCCGACATTACTAATCAAAAGCAAATGGAAAGTTACACCAAAAAGGGGTGGCTTGTCTGAATAAGCTAAAACGAGGAGTTGACACTTTTTTCTTTAGAAGCTTAAGCATTCCCAGAGAAACTCCCAAGCTGCTTATAAAATGAGACTTCTGCAAAACTGTAAATCATATCATTCTCTCTACTCTCTCTTCATTCTTATTCTCTTATCACCTCTGAATCATATCATATCACTGATTCTCAAGCCGAAGGTTAATCGCAGGAGACACCCTCCCGCAGTGAGACTAACCAATCATGTTCTTTGATCTTAGTAGATTAAAAAGCTCTGTGGTTAGTATCATACTCTTGGATTGCCATACTTTCATTGTCGCTATACCCGTTGTAGCAACACGTGGCGCCCACTATGGGGCTAGCGCTACTTAGAATTGTAACATTTAGGGTTCTCCATTTCTTTTATTTGTATTATATACCCGTCCCGGGTTTGTTATTCGAAGAACTTGTATTAATAAAATCACGTATTTATTTAGTATCTATGGCGTTTATCTTATGTTATTATGTCGCGTTTAATTAAGCTAGCAAACTTTAAACTTGCTTATTTCCTGTTAGTATCACATTTAATCGATGTTCGGGGGTTGATAGTGTCAAAAATCAAACTTTTGGTTTTTCACCATTTGTTGCGCTACGTGTCACACTCCAACCTAAGGCGGAAATGTCGGGGAGTGATCCGATTGCTCACAGCTCGAGGATACTATTATAATATAAAAGTGACAATATCTAATAAATTATTTTATTCAAAGTATACAAGCATTATTCAATTACAACAAGCAATGTATACATGAATATAAGCTCAAATAATGATTATCTTGGTTATATCCTAAGGTCTTGTCTACGTGTCCAAACTTCAATCTTCAATACAAGCAACCTGCATATGCGTAGAAAATGGAGTTTGTCAACATAAAGTTGAGTGAGAATATCACCAGTTTTGCATGTCAATATAAATAAGCATAACGTGATAAAAGCGGTAAATATAATCAAACCATAAACAAGTATGTATATCGTTGCCAAGTGAATCAGACGTTGGTCAATAGCATGAGAACCCAATACATGGGAGTATGATGGACCCCTCTGAATATACGAATGAATGAATATTAACACAATATACGAATGAATGAATATTAACACAAGTAAGCATGCAACACGTATATTTGATTAAGTCATTCACAATTACACGTATGCATTTGTTTGATATATATAGTATGAAATATGGATAGGTACTCATATGTCTCCAAAATATTTAGAAAAGTTGGTAAAATAGAGGAATGATAAACTCACCTTAGATTAATGACAAACGAATATAAACACGATTAAGCAAGTTAACGAATAAGCGAGTCGTCCACTACATGTCAAACGATATAAACAATTCAAAATTTTGAGATTTTAGGATATGATAATATAAATAAAAACAAACTCGTTTCCACTAGAATCAATCAAAACGGACATTTGAAATTCAAGTTATGTTTGTTTTAAGATTTAAGCGAGCTGGTACTGACCAGAATCCGAACAGCGAGTCGGAAGTCGGGTTCTGGTCAGTAGCCTTAAAATTTTGTTACGAGAATAAAAGTCTTCTGGATCGAACGTTGAATCCGACCAGAAGTATAAGAAAACGTTAAGTCAAACTAGTTGACTATTTTGCCCTTTAACGAGTTTTAAACGATTTGACCAGTCAACACCCTTCAAACACCGAAATTGGTTGAAGGTTATTGACTAGAGAATATGTATGAACGATTCCTATGTTTACAACTTACCCGGAAAGTGAAAGGATCAACAGAAACGATGAGTCAAAGGTCCACATGCATGCAAAGTCAAACGGACAAGCTTGTATCTTCAACAATAATGCAAAAACCGAGAGGATACGAGCTGGGCAGAGGCTAATGATGGCTCATGATTTTTAGGGTTTATGTGAAGGTTTATGGCAGTTGAATGAGGCTTGTTTATATAGAGATTACAAAAACGAACCATATTTAGTAAATCTACTCGTTTAGGAAACCGAATATGTTTTTAGTGACCAAATCAATATTAAAATTTGTAAAATTCGTTCTTTGACAAGGGTTAATGAATATGGATATGTATCTAAGCTTTGGCGCATTTCTTGGGGCTTAATACACTCGATTATGTCCTAAAATAAGCGATTTCGGGCCAAAAATGAACTAGGAATCAATAATAAATGAAACTAGCTGTGCAGGTAGCTCATGGCGCCGCGTGGTGGGCCTAGGCTACCCCACCACGTGGTGCTCCGGCCAAAAGGAGGAGAATTTCATTATTTATCAACATTAGTCCCTATAGTTTGGTTTTAGGTCATTTAACGAACTTTTTATGCATAGTTTAAGATTTGAACAACATATAAAGTATAAGGGGCCTAAAGTGAACATTACAAAGTTAATTACTTGTAAACACTTGATTTTCAATAATAATAAAGGTCTAAAAATGTTTCGGTTGGTTCAAATGTAAATGACTACGGGTTTGGAAAAATCCGAAATGTTACAGTTTCCCCTACTTTATAGAATTTCGTCCCGAAATTAAGGAAAACCAAAACATCATCGTTTTGAAAACAATTTAAACTTTTTAAAGAAAATATCTTAACATAGAACTTCCAATAACCGAAGCAACGCTTCAAATAACAATCCGATAAGGGCACTTATATATATAGGATGTACCAACGGCGTATCCACCATGTCCTTATCATCTCATCATTCGTACTGTTACCCAAGAAATCTTAGCGTTTTGGTCAAAAATTGGTCTAAGGATCAAGTAACCAAATTTGTATGTGAGGATTAGTGCTTGTATGAACAAAATGATCAAAGTAATAAGCGTAAAGGTTGAACAGCAAGATTTATACGAGGAAAAGCCCTTGGTAACTAGTATCCCGCTGGCATAAAAACCTCGGGTAGTGAAAACTATCACTACCAATTATATTAAGCTAAAAAGAATTACAAGAGATGGAATCAAGGCTGATCGTGATTACAGAGTGTTTTTGCTAAGAGTTCTAAGTGTGCTATATGTTGTGTGTGATCAGCCATGGTTCGATGTATATATATACAAAATTTATAACGTCTACTAACTAATTCCTATAAATCCGGACATGTTTGTTTACTCTTTCATCTTGACCGGTTAAGAGCGTGGACGAGAAGGCAAGACCTGGTAAAATATCCCATCCGTAAAAATAGGAATTCCAGTAAGCACGTGTTTTACCTACAAAAATAGATTAGAATATAACTGAAGTCGACTGTTGAGGATCCTTGATCCACAGAGAATCCTTAGTCCCGGAAACAGTTGCCAAAAATAGTTTATCCTCAAGGATCAAGAATACTGGTCCCAACAATTGTCCCCAAACATGATAGGTGTAAATGGATAACAGCTGTCATGTTTTATCCCGAGAAATCTGCATCGCACCCGTCGTTTAGAATAAGATGTGACTGTTGCCTTTACAGCCCCTTCCAATCAGCAAAACCACACACAATGACCAGAGTTGGAAGAATCAGTTCTTCTTTGTCCTAAGAGACTCAATCCCAAATGGGAATTTGTTGCCAACCTGTTGGATCCTTAAGGGTAGGATAGTGGATCCAAAGGATATGTGATCCTTATATTAATGACTGACTAATTATATTCTTGTTGCTCTTTGTGCAGTATCCAACTTCGCAAATCTTTCCGCTGATTCAGACGGTGTTAAGAGGGCGAAAGTGTTTATGTCTCTGGATCTTTTTGATCGGACCTTCAAGATCATTGGTGAAGAGTCGTCGAGCAAAACTGCAAGCTCCTCAGAAACCATGTCAAGTAAGTTAGAATTATGTATTTAATCATAAATATTGTACAAGTAGAGAGATAACAGGCTAAGAAAAACTTATCTTTTTCTTATTTATTTGCGTAGGTGCCTAGAAATCAGCGACCAAGCCTTCCAAGAATCTGCTAGGCCAATTCCAGTTAGAGGATGTGGACTACCTTTTTTCTTCTCGCTCTTCTGAGAAGAAGCCCATGAAGAGCTCTAGCCTTGCATCAGCGAAGACCATGATGACGCGCTCCAAAGCCAGTGTGAAGAGAAAGAGGGATCCAGATGTAAAAGTTTATAGTGCCCAGCATGTGTTTGACCAGCTTTCAGAGGTATAGATGGTTTGGCCACTTCATTAATTTATTTCCTTTTTGAAGGCTCTAGCCAACTTCAAAGCCTTGTACGATGAAAACATGACCAATACGGAGAAGGAACTGGCTAGCTTTGGTGAAGAGAGCGAGGATGCTTGAGGCGATAAAGGAAATGAGGATGCTGGGACGAGCAGGGCGAAAGAGGATGTTCTGAAGGTCAAGGATGTTGGTGATGGTGACGGGGGTGAGGCGAAGGAGTAGGTGACGACAATGGGCCATGATGGATATTTTTATGAAGATTTAATGGTTTGTTGTTGGTGGTTTTATGTGGACAATAGTAATTGTAATCCTCAGGATCGATGATCCTTAAGACAATTATAAAAGGTGGTTAGGGTGAAGGGATCCTTAGCTTTATGGGGATGAAGCCTTAACCGCCTTTGTTTTTTAAATTTCTGCATGAACATGTGATAACTCTAATGTAGCTGGTCCACGTTTTCCTGTGTCACTAGGATAGAGGATCCTTTATTCTTGGAATTTTTCTTCTTGTATTATTTACCTGTTAGAGCAAATAATCAAAAGGAAACGTAATAGTTAGGAAAGTTGGATTCAAATCCAACTATCTTGGGGACCAGCCCAATAAAATGTGGGGACATGCCCAATATAACGTGGGGACAAGCCCAATAAAACGTGGGGACAAGCCCAATATAACGTGGGGACAAGCCCAATAAAACGTGGGGACAAGCCCAATATATCATGGGGACAAGCCCAATAAAACGTGGGGACAAGCCCAATATTTACGAGCAACGAGCCGATCCTTGGCATTGGCCCAATTGTACGCGGTGACGAGCCTAACCCGGCGTTGACCTTAACTTGCGTATATGGTACGTTTACCATTTAATTCGTAGGATCCAAGATATGATTTATAGCCATGAAATTGTCAGCCACGTATAGTGCAATGGTCCCACAGCCTTCAATTATACCCGAATAATCGTACGCTCCAGGCGAGGGTGTGGAAACCCTAATTCGAGAGATAAGGTGAAAACCTTGTAAACCTGGCGACAAGGCCGATTAAACTTAGGAGAGAGTTGGCCAACCTGTTTTTCCACTTGAGGGCCCTATTTCTCGGCAATCCTGCAACTTGACATACTGGACAAAACAAGAATAAATATAAACATAAAGTAAAATTTTACCAAGTAATGGACTGCATAACTGACTAGGATCCAGGATCCTGATCAACAAAAATACTTCTTCAGAAGAATTGTATTCCAAGCCCTTGGGAGTATGTCACCTTCCATATTCATCAAACGATATGCCTCCTTTCCTACTTTAGCTTCAATTAAATAAGGACCTTCCCATTTGGGTGCTAACTTCCCGTCAGCGGGATTAGTTGTATTTTGGAACGCCTTTCGGAGAACTAAATCCTCGACTTGAAATCTTCTGATTCTTATATTTTTGTTGTATGTACCAGCCATCTTTTGTTGGTAGGCGGCCATCCTGAATCTTGCTTGATCTCTAAGTTCTTCCACGGTATCTAGATCTCGGAAAAGACTCTCGTTGTTTGTATGAGGATCACGGATGCTTGTTCTGGCTGTTGATCCACCATTTCGGTGGGGATCACTGCCTCAGCTCCAAAGACAAAAGAGAACGGCGTCCGTCCTGTGGCATTCTTTGGAGTTGTCCTATCTGCCCAAAGTACATAGGGTAGTTCCTCAGCCCATTTGCTCTTCTTCATTCCAAGCTTTTTCTTCAGGTTGTTGATGATGATTTTATTGCTCGATTTTGCTTGCCATTTGCTTGTGGATGGATTGGTGTCGAAGTGATCATTTTGATTCCCCAACTGTCACAAAAGTTATTAGTTCTTTTCCCAATAAATTGGGAACCATTATCACAAATAATTTCAGAAGGGATACCAAATCTAGTAATAATGTTACATTTAATAAAGGCTATAACTTCCTTTTCCCTAACTCGAGGGAAAGCCTCGGCTTCGATCCATTTAGAGAAATAGTCTGTTATTGCTAACATGAAGACTTTTCCCCCTGGAGCTGTACGGAGTTTACCCACTATATCCATTCCCTATTTCATGAATGGCCATGAAGATACAATAGGATATAAGGGTTCTGCCGGTTGATGTAGAATGTTGCCATACCTCTGACAAACATCACACTTCCTGGAGTATTCCATAGCATCCTTTTTCATAGTAGGCCAGAAGTATCCGGTTCTTAGAATCCTGGAGAATAATGCTCTGCCCCCTGTATGGTTGCCACAATCTCCTTCATGGAAATCCTTCGGCACTTCTTGGATCTTGGATCTTTCAATACACCTTAAATATGGACCTGCAAGGGATCTCTTATATAGCATATTATGTACAATAGTATATTGTGATACATTGGCCTTAAAAGCTTTGGGGTTCTCTTCTTTCGGGAATTCTCCATCTTGAATATACTTAATTATTGGATGGATCCAAGATGAATGATCAAGTGAATGATCCTTAGGGTCCGTGTGTTGACTCCCATCTATGCCCAATTGCTTGGCATTCCTCAATTGCAGGGGATAGGACATGGATGATAGGGATTTTTATATTCTCCGGGAGCTTTAAAGCTGAAGCTAGGTTTGCTAAGGCATCGGCCCCAACATTTTCTTCTCTGGGTACCTTTGGCTAGTTGTATACCTGCGATGAGTGCCTCATATTCTGCCTCGTTGTTAGTGGCTTGGAATTCACAAGCTATCGAATGGGGTAGTATGTCCCCCTGTGGCAATTTCAGTAATATTCCTAATCCTGTTCCTTCAATATTTGAGGCTCCATCAGTGAAGAGTGTCCAAGGATCCTTGGTTTCTTCGAGCAGTTGAACTTCAAGATTGGCTTGTTCTTCTAAATCGCTACTGAAATCAGCCGTGCATGTGGCTTAATTGCATTTCTAGGCTCATATTGAATATCATATGCACTCAATTTTACAGCCCATTTGGCCATTCTACCTGACATTTCCGGTTTTCTAAGGACATTTTTTGTGGGATAATTATTTTTTACAACAATAGTATGAGTTTCAAAAGAATGTCTTAACTTAGTTGAATCCATAATTAGAGCAAGAATAAGTTTTTCTAAGTAAGAGTACCTAGACTCGGCATCGAGGAGACTTTTACTTACATAGTAAACAGGATGTTGGTTACCTTCGTGATCCTTTACCAAGACTGCACTTAAGGTAGTGATGGAAACGGCTAGATAAAGGATCAATGGTTCTCCATCTACAGGTTTCATCAAAGTGGGGGCCGAGGACAAGTACTCCTTCAGAGCGGTGAGGGCAGCCTCATCTTTCTCCTTGCTTTCTGTAATTGCTATGCTTCCCTCAGCTTTTTTGTGGGCTTCATTGAAGAAGTGTAGCAATCCTTAGCGTGTTGTTCATCGCTCTCGATCTTTGCTATTCCCCATGGGGTAGGTAGCTTTACGCACTGGTGGTAAGTAGAGGGAACTTCTTTCATTTCGTGTTCCCAAGGCCTGCCAAGAATAACATTGCAACAAGACAAGGAATCGATAACACAAAATTTTTGAATAGAATTTACTCCCTCTATATATATGGGGAGTTTGATGTCCCCCAGTGTGTTCTTCGTTTCTCCGCTGAATCCTACAAGGACTGAGAATCTTGGGACGATTTCTGACTCTGGAATATTCATTTTTCTGAGCACTTCTAACTGGATAATGTTGACTGAACTCCCACCATCAATTAGGATCCTGCAAACATAATGGTTAGAAATAAATAGAGTAATGACCAAACCATCACGATGAGGAACCTGGACGTTGACTCGATCATCCTCATCAAAAGAGATGACTTTTTGCTCGACCGTTGTAGAAGTCTTGATCGGCCTTTCACCATTCTCCAATTAGCTTTCTTTAGCATGCTTTTTCGCAGCAGAATACGAAGTCCCACATATGTCAGAACCTCCAAAGATTACATTGATAACTTGAGCGTTCGGGGGAGGTGGAACAGCCTTTTCTGGGACTGGCTCAGGATCCTGGGTCCTTGATTTCTTTCTTCCAGACAGCTCCTTGAGGTAGCCTTTGCTGAGGAGGTAGCTGATCTCCATTCTCAAGGTGATACAGTCTTCTGTCATGTGGCCGAAGTCTTCGTGGAAAGCGAACCATTTTGATTTGTCTTTAGGAGGAGGCGCCTTCTCATTCTTCCTCGGCCATCTCTCTTTGTCACCCAAGTTCCTAACAGCAAGCATTACTCCTCCCATATCTACAGAGAAGAAGTAATCGGATATCCTTGGGCAATCTTCATCATCCTCTTCTTCCTCTACAGCGTTGATCTTTAGGCCATTTGGTTTGAAGTATGGTCTGGAGTTGTTATTCCTGAAGTAGGATCCTCGTTTCTTGTCTTGAGTTTCACTATTCGCCGGAGTATTAAGTTGATTTTGTATTCTTTGATCCTCATCCAATCTGATGAATCTTAAAGCTCTGTTTCGGACTTCATCTAAATTCCTGCAAGGGGTCATCACAAGATCTTGATAAAATGGAGAGTCCTTTTGTAACCCCATTTTGAATGCCTCAACAGCTGTCGGGACATCCAAATTTGGAATTTCCAAGACCTCTCTTCCAAACCTTGTAAGGAACTGCCTAAGAGGTTCCCCACGAGGTTGGACAACTCTATATAAATCACTAGTTGATTTTTCAAAGGATCTACTACATGAAAATTAACTATTAAATAGATTGATCAAATGGGAAAAGGAAGTAATAAAGTAAGGAGGAAGACTTAGCAGCCATTTAAAGGCGGATCCAGTGAGGGTTGAGCCAAAGCCCTTACACAAGCAAGCTTCCTTCAATCTTTCTAGGATTGGATTAATATCCATCCTCTCATGGTATATGGCCACATGTTTCTCAGGATCCGTGGATCCATCATATAGTTTCATACTAGGGGCAGTGAAGTGCTTCGGTATCTCAGCATCATAAATCGGTGGAGCGAACCTGGATATGTTATGGCTTCCTGCTGGTAATTCAGGAATAGGTTTAATGACTCCTGGCACACTTGATATCATATCCTTGAGCTTTTGTAGCTCACGGGCTATGGTTTGGTTGATCCCAGTATCCTGCATACTAGCTTTGTTAGTGCCAAAAGATAGATTATCGTAAATGTTACCTTTCATGTGATCAAAAGATCTAGCTTCATAGCTGCGTCCGGGATATATTGTTTCAGCATCAACAGTTGGTCCAGCAGGAGCAGCGGTTTGCATGGGTATGAAGTCGCCTTCATGGACCTCCAATGGCCTGGACCGGAGTTCCTTCAGAGGTTCTTTTCCATAAGGATAGTAGGATTCTTGATGCTGATGGATGATGGATTCTATTTGGAAACCCAAGGATCCTGGTTGAAAGACTGAGGATCCTTGAAGTTATTGGGTGGAGGATCCTTGACAAAATCCTAAGGGTCTAGATTGGAATGCTGAGGATCCTTGCAAATGGTGATTGAAGGATCTTAAGGGTTGACCTAATGATCCTTGTTGAAGGATAGAGGATCCTTGTGAATACTGGTCAGAGAATCTCTTCTGGGAGAGGTCCGAAGATCCTTGCTGAGGATAAGTGGATGTTGGGTACCTTTGATCCGAGAAATCCGGAGTGCTAAAATCAAGCATCCTCGGCATAATGGGGCTTGTGTTTTCAGCGGCCTTTTTGGTCCTCCTGATTTCCTCGATCTCGTGGAGGATCCTCTGGTTGGTCTTATTCTGCTGCTCCATATAGTTCTTCATCTGTGAACACAAAACAGAAACATCATTCTTAGCAGTTACTGTTTGGGAGATAGTAGTGGATTTTGATCTGGAGAAAACCGCAGTCTCCTTATTCTGAGCAACAGTTATAGGCTTTTGTGGCTTTGTAAAGCCAGGTAGCGGTGGAAAAGTCACTTTAGCCGGGATACTCGAAGCAGCGGTTGTGGGAACAACTTTTCCTTGAGAGGCCATTTAGTGAGTGGTAGTAGGGTTTGAATAAAGGTAAGGATTTTTTGTGATTAAATCACCAAATGCCCCATGGTGGCGCCAAATTGTTCTGGTCAAAAATTGGTCTAAGGATCAAGTAACCAAATTTGTATGTGAGGATTGGTGCTTGTATGAACAAAATGATCAAAGTAATAAGCATAAAGGTTGAACAACAAGATTTATACGAGGAAAAGCCCTTGGTAACTAGTATCCTGCCGGCATAAAAACCTCGGGTAGTGAAAACTATCACTACCAATTATATTAAGCTAAAAAGAATTACAAGAGATGGAATCAAGGCTGATCGTGATTACAGAGTGTTTTTGCTAAGAGTTCTAAGTGTGCTGTATGTTGTGTGTGATCAGCCATGGTTCGATGTATATATATACAAAAATTATAACGTCTACAAACTAATTCCTATAAATCCGGACACGTTTGTTTACTCTTTCATCTTGACCGGTTAGGAGCGTGGATGAGAAGACTATACCTGGTAAAATATCCCATCCGTAAAAATAGGAATTCCAGTAAGCACGTGTTTTACCTGCAAAAATAGATTAGAATACAACTGAAGTCGACTATTGAGGATCCTTGATCCACAGAGAATCCTTAGTCCCGGAAAAAGTTGCCAAAAATAGCTTATCCTCAAGGATCAAGAATCCTGGTCCCAACACTTAGGTTCTAAATCATGACACACAATTGTACGTATTATGATTTCCATGCGAGGACTTTGGTAATTACGTTCTGGACCACAATTAATCTTATCGTCGGATGGTCCGCATAACTCGTTTCATCATGTGGATTATAAAACATTTAAAACCATCATTTTGAAAGAAGCAAACGTTTTGATAATTTTAAATCCAAGAGTACTTAATAAATGTTCATGTTGGATTATTAAAACCGTATAATTCCTATTATATCTTTTGATTAGTAGAATTTGGAAGATCAAAAGAAAATGGATTTCTTGAACAAATGCTGTTTTGGTCAAAAATCGGTCTAAGGATCAACTAACCAAATTAGTTTGTGAGGAATGGTGCTAATATGAACAATATGAATGAAAATGACAAACCTGGAAAATGAACACGAAGATTGATACTAGGAAAAGCCCTTGGTAACTAGTATCCCGCTGGCATAAAAACCTCGGGTAGTGAAAACTATCACTACCGATTATATTAAACTTGAAAAAATTACAAATTGTGGAATTATAGCCGATCGTGAGTACAAAGTGTTTGCTATGAGTTCTTAGTGCTAAAAGTGTTGGGCGTGTGTTTTGATCAGCTACAATTCGATATATATATATATATATATATATATATATATATATATATACAAGGAAATACAACGGCTAATAACTACTTAAGCTATAATCTCGGCCACGTCCGCTTACTATTTCAACTCGACCGTTCAAGAGCATGGACAAGAAGGGAAGACCAAGTAAAATATCTCATCCGCAAGAATTGGGATTCCAGTAAGCACGTGTTATACCTGCAAAAATAGATCGTAATATATTTGAAATCAATCGTTGAGGATCCTTAAACCATTGAGGATCCTTAGTCCTAGAAACAACTACCATAGATAACTGATTTACAAGGATCAAGAATCCTGGTCCCAACAATTGCCCCCAAACATGATAGGTGTGAATGGATAACAGCTGTCATGTTTATCCCGAGAAAGCTGCATCGCAACCGTCGATTAGAATTAGATGTGACCGTCGCCTGCCACCATATAATTATGCCTACTTAACATAGTTGAAGCCCTTATATCTTCATTCTTCATCGGATTATAAGTCTGATTCCGGCGTCATAATCAGGTATCCTTCTTTCTCTTTCTATTTTTTCCTTCATTTCTCTCATTCTTCTGCCGCAATGCCTAAGAAAAACCAAAGAGCCTCCTTTAGCTCAAGCCCCAGGGACATCATCCCTGAACCTCAAAGCCAAAATCTTCTCAAAGATCCGGCCTCAGATATTTGCAAGTTTACCGACTAAGAAATACATAACATCTCTGACTATTTTCCTATGGGTACAGTATTTAGACCCTATGACCCCCAAATAAAGAGTGACTATATCTCCACCGATTGAATTTGCTTTCCGGCACTCCCGTTCCTTCTGCGCTTTTCATATCCATTCCCTAACCTCACGACTACCTTCTTCTCCTTCACCGGTATTAGCTATATTCAAGCTATGCCGATGATGTGGAGGACCTTACACACCATTGAAAGGCTGATTGCAGAACAAGATCTCGATTTCACTCTTCCGTCCCTTTCTTACTTATACAGCTTCATGACCCATGGTTCTAGCAGATTCCTCTTCAAGAGCAAGCCTTTTCAGCCTCTTCCGATCAATAAGACCACCCACAACGATCAAAGTTGGAAGAACCAATTCTTCTTCGTCTTAAGAGATAGTATTCCAAACGAGAATTCATTACCAACTCGCTGGATCCTAAGGGGTAGGATAGTGGATCCAGAGGATAAGTGATCCTTATTTTGTTATGTGTCTGACTATAGGTTTGTTGTTCCTTGTGCAGTGTCCAACTTCTCAGATCTTGCTGCTGATCCAGACGGTGTTGAGAAGGCGAAGGCATTTCTGTCTCTGGATCCTTTTGATAGAACCTTCAAGATTGTGGGTGAAGAGTTAAGTGACTCAGACAAGAAAACTGCAAGTTTCTCAGAAACAATGTCCAGTAAGTTAGAATTGATTTATTGATTATCAATAAAAATAAAGAAAAACAATAGACTATAAGGAATTTATCTTTTTTTGGGCAGGTGCACAGAACTCATCATCCAAGCCGTCCAAGAACTTACTGGGTCAATTCCAGTTGGAAGACGTTGATAGCCTCATTTCCTCCCGTTCTTCTGAGAAGAAGCCCATGAAGAGTTCCAGCCTCACATCACCAAAGACCATGATGACTCGTTCCAAGGCCACTGTGAAGAGAAAAAGGGACCCTGATGTGGAAGTCCACAGTGCCCAGGATGTGTTCGACTAGCTTTCGGAGGTAAGGATCCTTTGTCCACAAGTACAGATGGTTTGACTATTTTATTAACTCGTTGTCTATCTGTAGGCCGTGGCCAGCTTCAAGGCCTTGTATGATGAGAATGTGGCCAATGCGGAGAAGGAATTGGCCAAATACCGTGCTAGCATAAACTTGAAAGACAAGCTCAATGCAGCACTTCAAGTGGAGAAGGATGCTTTGGAGGACAAGCTGGCCCTTACGGGCGTTCGAGCTCAGGAGCAGGTGGTGGTGGTTACGGAGCAGGCCAAGGTGTGGGCTAGAAAGGCGGTGCTCACAGCCAGGATCAAGATGGCTGCAGAAGCTGAGGATCCCAGCTTTGATAGGTCCATTTGGAATGTGGCTATATGGGAGAAGGCGTTGGCTGGATTTTGCGAAGAAAGCGAGGACGCTGGGGCTGAAAAGAGGATAAAGGATGCTAGGACGAGCGGGGCCAAAGATGATGTGTTGGAGGTCAAGGAGGCTGGTGAAGGTGATGGAGGCGTGGCTAAGGAGTAGGCGAGGCAATGGGCGATGATGGATATGAAGACAAGACTTGAGCCCATTTTTTATGATGTTTAATGGTTTTTTGTTGGTGGTTTTATGTGGACAATAGTAGTTATAATCCTCATGATCGATGATCCATAAGACAATTACGAAAGGTGGTTAGGATGGAGGGATCCTCTATTTTGGGGATAAAGCCTTAATCTCCTTTCTTTTCTTTTATTTCTGATTGGACATATGATAACTTTGTCGTAGCCTGATCCGGGTGGATGGTCCACGTTTTGCTGGTGAAGCCCGGATCAACTCTTGCTTATAATAATATAACTCTTTTGATTTCCGTCATATTATTTGTGTCACAAGGATAGAGGATTCTCAATCCTTAGGACTTTTCCCTTTAAGATATTCACCTGTTAGAATAAATCACCAAAAGATAATAGAATAGTTAGAGAAGTTGTATTTAAATCCAACTATCTTGGGGACAAGCCCAAAAAATCATGGGGACAAGCCCAATAAAACGTGGGGACAAGCCCAATAAATACGTGGGGACAAGCCCAATAAAAACGGGCGACGAGCCGATCCTTGGCGTTGGCCCAAATATACGTGGTGACGAGTCTAACCCGGCATTGACCTTAACTTGTGTATATGGTACGTTTACCATTTAATTCGTAGGATCCAAGATATGATTTTTAGCCATGAAATTGTCAGCCACGTATAGTGCATTGGTCCCACAGCCTTCAATCACACCCGGATAATCGTGCGCTCCAGGCGAGGGTGTCAAAACCCTAATTCGGGAGATAATGTGAAAACCTTATAAACCTGGCGACAAGACCGATTAAACTTAGGAGAGAGTTGGCCAACCCGTTTTTTCCACTTGAGGGCCCTATTGCTCGGCATTTCTGCAACTTGACATACTTGACAAAACAAGAATCTAACATAACATATATGAATATAAACTTAAAGTAAAATTTTACCAAGCAATGGACTGAAGTAACTGACTAGAATCCAGGATCTTGATCAACAGAAATACTTTTTCAGATGAATCGCATTCAAGGCCCTTGGGAGCATGTCACCTTCCGAATTCATTAAACGATATGCCCCCTTTCCAGCTTCGGATTCAATCAAGTAAGGTCCTTCCCATTTGGGTGCTAACTTCCCATCAGCAGGATTAGTTGTATTTCGAAAAGCCTTTCGAAGAACTAAATCCCCAACTTGAAATCTTTTGATTATGATATTTTTGTTGTATGCACCGGCTATCTTTTGTTGGTAGGCGGCCATCCTGAATCTTGCTTGATCTCTAAGTTCTTCCATAATATCTAGGTCTTGGACAAGATTCTCGTTCTTTGTCTGAGGATCACGAATGCTTGTTCTGGCTGTTGGGTACATCATTTCGGTGGGGATCACTGCCTCGGCTCCAAAGACTAATGAGAACGGTGTCTGTCCTGTGGCATTCTTTGGAGTTGTCCTATCTGCCCAAAGCACATAGCGTAGTTCCTTAGCCCATTTGCCTTTCTTCGTTCCAAGCTTCTTTTTCAGGTTGTTGATGATGATTTTGTTGCTTGATTCTGCTTGGCCCTTTGCTTGTGGATGGACTGGTGTTGAAGTGATCTTCTTGATTCCCCAACTGTCACAAAAGTTAGTAGTTTTTTTCCCAATAAATTGGAAACCATTATCACAAATAATTTCAGAAGGGATTCCAAATCTAGTAATAACATTACGTTTAATAAAGGATATAACTTCCTTCTCCCTAACTTGAGATAAAGTCTCAGCTTCGATCCATTTAGATAAATAGTCTGTCATTGCTAACATGAAGACTTTTCCTCCTGGAGCTATAGGAAGCTTGCCCACTATGTCCATTCCCCATTTCATGAATGGCCATGAGGAGATGATGGGATACAAGGGTTCTGCCGATTGATGTAGAATGTTGCCATGCCTTTGACAAGCATCGCACTTCTGGGAGTACTCCATAGCATCCTTCTTCATAGTAGGCCAGAAGTATCCGGTTCTTAGAATCCTGGAGAATAATGCTCTGCCCCCAGTATGGTTGTCACAATCTCCTTCATGGAAATCCTTCAGCATTTCTCGGATCTCGGACCCTTCGATGCACCTCAAATATGGACCTCCAAGGGATTTCTTATATAGCATATTATGTACAATAGTATATTGGGATACCTTGGCTTTAAAAGCTTTGGGGTTCTCTTCTTTTGGGATTTCTCTATCTTGGATATACTTCATTATCGGAAGGATCCAGGATGAATGATCAAAAGGATGATCCTCAGGATCCATGTGTAGATTCCATCTATTTCCATTGCTTGGCATTCCTTAATTTTAGGGGATAGAACGTGGATGATTGGAATCTTTATGTTCTCTGGGAGTTTCAAAGCTGAAGCTAGGTTTGCTAAGCCATCGGCCCCAGCATTTTCTTCTCTTGGTACCTCGTAATGTTAAAATAATCGAAGGATCCTGTAAGATCCTTTACTATATCTAAATATTTAATTAATTTCTCACCTTTGACTGCATATGAGCCATTAAAGTGATTAGTAATTAATAATGAATCTACGAAAACCTGAAGATACCTGATCTCATACCTTTGACTAGTTGTATACCTGTGATGAGTGCCTCATATTCTGCCTCGTTGTTAGCCTGGAATTCGCAAGCTATGGAATGGGGTACTATGTCCCCCTATGGCGATTTTAGTAGTATTCCTGATTGTGACATTCGTGACAAAACCAGATACACCTTAGTACTTACAAACTCGAATAAGCATTTAACCGCTTATTGAGTAATGAACAAACGAATAACCGAACAGGTCTGGTTATGACCAGGATATCCCGGGGGGGGGGGGGGGAGGGGCTATCTATAAGTGATACATGTCTATTATAAGCCATCATATTGATATTAAGGCCTTAGTATGATAGCAAACTAGTTAAACAAAAGCATGCTCGTTTAACTACCCACTATGGATTTAAACGCGACAGATAGTTCCGAAACAAGCATTGTATCATCCATTAAGCCGAAAAAGATTTACCAAACACTTGTTGGGGATGTTTTAAGCGATCCGTGAAAAAATTTTTGATTTTTACAAACAAATGGTATGTTTTTCTAAAATTACAATAAATTACCCAAAAAACACTCGTTTTCGCGCTGTTTGTCGCACCCGATATATGTTTCTAACCAAAAACCAAACCCGAAATAAACTTGGACTTGGGATTTCACGTTTGGACACGCAAAACGAGGCAAATGGGCCAAAGTGGGGCCCAAAGGGGATCCAAAAACGATCCGGCCACCAACTTGGACTTTCCACCCCCTTTATATATATTTTAACATATAGACCTTCTGAATCATTCTAAAATGATCAAGTTATCTTCCTTGAAGCTACTGCTGCTGTTCTACCAAAAATCCAGCCAAAACCCTAGGTAACTTCATCATTTTAATCAAATTTTAACTTGTTTAATCATGTTTAAACACATATAAACATAGTTTGATTAAAAAAAATCACTTCTAACCATGAAAAAACCCTAAAAATTGTCTAAACACTTATTTTGATCATACACATGGTTAGGAACCTGTTTTGACAAGTTTTTTTGGCCATAAACACGGATTAGAGGGTTTAAACGACGTTTTTACGGTTCAAAAGTTCGGTTTAGAACCCTAACCGAAACCCTAATTTCCATGGCTGGTCTCTTAATGATACATGCTTGGTTTATGATATAGTTCCTGTACCTAGCTTGTATAGAAGCACGAGAACCCGGAAATTTGATTAGGAAAGCGAAAACGGGCTAAAACCGCAAAGGTATTGCCGAAAGGTTCGTTTACGGGCTGCTTTGGTTAAGGTTGTGATGTGCATATTTTTAGGTCATGAAATTTTGCAGGGACATCAGGGACCATATCTTTGAGTCCCTCTCCAAATTTGGTAATTTTTGGACCATCCAAGAATATTTGGCGAATTTATTACTGATTTGCGGCATTTATTTGGGAAAAATACTTAAATTGCTGGAAAAATTATGAAATTTTGTGGAGAACTCAGATTTGATATATTATGATTACATATGAAGTTTGGGGTTATTTGGAAAACCCTAGATATGTTTTATACAATTGCGTTTAATCGGATTTTCATAGTCGTTTTCGGCTCAAAAATGGTATTTGGCAAGATTATTAGCTTCTGGAATTGCTAGAGGTTATTTTGGGAAGTGTTTTGATCACCTAGGAATTTTGGCGGATTTTTCGGAAATTATTTGGTATAAACGGATGATTTTTCGGGCTAAATATAGCATATAAAATGATTTTTTATAAATTTATAAATTAGTAAATAATTCCAGAAATATTTCTATTAAAATCTACATATTTTATTAGATAAGTTTCTAAATTTTCATAATCTAATGATTAACGGATAATTAATTATGCTAATTGGAAGATTAAACAAATTCAATTCTGACGAAAACCGGCAAGTTTGTGATTAACGAACTGGTTGGGATATCAGAACATCAAAAATGATCCAGAAGCATATTTTCGGATTAATTATTTAAAAAAGAACTTTTTATGAGAAATCCGGATAATTTGGATAGATTGTACGCGTTTTTTCTCCAACTTAAATTAAATAAACGGAAACGAGCCCCGTAGCGAATCCAGACCCCAGAATTGTCATCTTTCTTTATAACTTAATCATTTTATCAACCAACACGTTTACCCAAGTTTACATCCCCATAACTATTTTCCAAACGCGTAAACGAGCAACTTGGCCCAGCTGATGAAACGGTGAAATTGAGCCAAGTTCGATTTTAAACATCAGACATTGAACAACATCACAACCTAAGCCTATTGACACTTTCTGGGTGTTATAGCCACATCCAGACTAGCTATACAGCCCATCTTAGTATAAAGATTATAATAATATTAAAATATTAATATTATTATAATATTGAGTATATGTACTAAGTGATAGCAAGGGAAACGAACCTTGAGTTGACCTCGCACTGAGTGCCTACAAAACCGTGAGTTTCATGACCCCTCTTTTCAAACTGTTTACGAATTTTTTGGGGGTGAAAAGCATATTTATATACGTTATCTACCTGGAAACGGTTCAGGATATTAATTGTCTGAACGTTTATATACAAAAAGTCCCTACAAACATAACAACTGATTGTGTGCAAATGAATGGTGAATAGTATTCTTGAATGACAAATTAAGTGAATATGGTACGAACACCAAAACATAATGAAATTATATGTGACATCACGTTTATACAAATATGTTATGTACTATTAAAAATAACGTGGTCTTTAATGGCCATGGGTGAATAACGTGGTCTGTAACGGCCATGGGTGAATAACGTGGTCTGTAACGGCCATGGGTGAATAACATGGCCTGTGATGACCATGGGGATATTGTGGGCGGAAGGGGGGCCACAATAGTACCAAACTAAAGTTAAGTATGGCCAATGAGTCAAGTTCTGCTGCAACTTAATAAACTAAAGTTGAGTATGGCCTATGAGCCAAGTTCTGCTGCAACTTAATAAACTAAAGTTGAGTATGGCCTATGAGTCAAGTTCTGCTGCAACTAAACCAACTAGCTTGATTATGACATGAATGTTAAGAAAATAATGTGATTATGCGTATTGTGGGCGGATGGGGAGCCACAGTGTTTGGTGAATACTATATGTGAATAGGCCTAGGAAATACTATGTGTAGAAAATACTAATTATTGTGTGTACACTATGCAATGTTTGACTCTATTTGGAACCGTTGTGGCCGGAAGGGGAATCACATTGGTTGATGTTACGAGGAACCATTGTAGGCGGAAGGGGGGCCACAGTGGTTGATTTTATGTGGAACCGTTGTGGCAGAAGGGGGGCCATAGTGGTTGATTAAACATGAAAAAATGGAAACACACAATACGAACAAAAAGTCACGATTTTATTGTGATTTCGAACTCATATTATAAAATTACATGTGTGCATATGTGCACACAAGGATACGCTTGTACATATATATACAAACATAAATATATATTTTTACATACGCGCGTACATACAAACTATGACTGTGTGATACGCAGAACTGATTTCGTTAAAACTTATGAAACTCACTAACTATTCGTAGTTGACCATTTTTAAACATGCTTTTCAGGTAATCAGAAAGGTGGAATAGATTGCTTATGTGTTTCGTGTTCGGATTGTGATCGATGCTATGAGCATTCGAGTATGGAGAGAAGTAGTTAACGGACAAGTTTGATTGAATCACTTAGTTTGTAAAATATGTTAGAACAATGTAATATATTGTAAATTAGTTAGTAATGTTTCTTTATGAACAATGTATTTGATACTAGTTGTATCTGTTACATTTCTGTTTTACGCTTCCGCAAATCGCTTAACGGGGTGTGACACTGGTCCTGTTCCTTGGACATTTGAGGCTCCATCAGTGAAGAGTGTCCAAGGATCCTTGGTCTCTACAAGCTGTTGAACTTCAAGATTGGCTTGTTCTTCTATATCAGTACTGAAATCAGCCACAAAGTCTACTAGTGCCTGTGACTTGATTACATCCCTATGCTCATATTGAATATCATACGCACTTAGTTTCATAGCCCACTTGGCCCTTCTACCTGACGTTTCCGGTTTTCTAAGGACATTCTTTATGGGATAATTAGTTTTTATAATAATAGTATGAGTTTCAAAATAATGTCTTAACTTAGTTGAAGCCATGATTAGAGCTAGAATAAGTTTTTCTAGGTGAGAGTACCTGGACTCGGCATCTAGGAGACTTTTACTTACATAGTAAAAAGGATGTTGGTTAGCTTCGTGATCCTTTACCAAGACTGCACTTAAAGTAGTGAGGGAAACGGCTAGATAAAGGATCAATGGTTCTCCATCTACAGGTTTCATCAAAGCAGGGGCCGAGGATAAGTAGTCCTTTAGAGCGGTGAGAGCAGCCTCATATTTCTCCATCCACTCGAATTTCTTCTTTTTCCTCAGGATGTCATAGAAATCTTTACATTTTTCTGAGGATTTCGATATGAATCTGTTAAGTGCTACCACCCTTCCTGTTAATCTTTGTACCTATTTGAAGTTTGTTGGGGACTTGAGATTTAAGATAGCTTGGATTTGCTCTGGACTCGCCTCTATCCCCCTTTTGGGTACCAAATACCCAAGGAATTTTCCGTCCTTGACACCAAATACACATTTAGCAGGATTTAGCTTCATGTTGTATTTGTCAAGGATGTCAAACGCTACTTCCAAATCCTTGAGGTGATCCTCCGCCTTCTTTGATTTTACCATCATGTCATCGATGTAGACTTCCATGGTGTCTCCCAACTGTTCCTTGAACATCATATTGACTAGTCTTTTATATGTAGCACCTGCATTTCTAAGACCAAATGGTATAGCAATATAACAATATATGCCCGTAGGTTATAAATGTCGTGTCCTCTTGATTAGATGGTTCCATCTGGATTTGTTGAAATCCTGACGAAGCATCCATAAAGGTCAACATTTCATGCCCTACGGTAGCATCCACCATGGAGTCAATGTGGGGAAGTGGGAAAGGATCCTTGGGACATGCCTTATTTAAAATCAGTAAAATCGACACATACCCTCCACTTTCCGTTTTTCTTTTGAACTACAACCACATTGGCTAACCATTTTGGATATTTTACTTCCCTAATCATACTTGCCTTTAGTAGTTTCTGCACCTCTTCTTGGATGATCGTCTTTCTTTCCAAAGTGAATTTCCTTCTTTTTTGATGAATAGGCCTGAAAGAAGGATCAATTCCAAGTTTATGGGTTATAACATCTTTAGAAATACCTGTCATGTCTTCATGCTTCCACGCAAAGGTTGACTTTCATCGTTGTAAGAATGATACTAGATCCTTCTCAATGGACTCTTGTATTGCAACACCTATTAGGACTTTGACGTCAGGATCCTCTGGGTGCAAGACCACTTCCTTAGAGTCTCGTTCCCTAGTCTCCAAGACATTTCTTCTCGCTTTCTGTAATTGCTATGCTTCCCTCAGCTTTTTCGTAGGATTCATTGAAGAAGTATAGAAATCCTTAGCGTCTTGCTGGTCGCTTTCGATCTTCGCTATTCCCCATGGGGTAGGCAGCTTTACACATTGATGGTAAGTAGAGGGAACTGCCTTCATTTCGTGTATCCAAGGCCTGCCAAGAATAACATTGCAGCAAGACAAGGAATCGATAACACAAAATTTTTGAATAGAATTTACTCCCTCCATATATATGGGTAGTTTGATGTCCCCCAATGTATTCTTCGTTTCCCTACTGAACCCTACAAGAACTGAGGATCGTGGGACAATTTCCGACTCTGGGATATTCATACTTCTGAGTACTTCCAATTGTATGATGTTAAAAGAACTTCCTCCATCAATGAGTATCTTGCGAACATAATGGTTAGAAATAAATAATGTAATAACTAAACCGTCGTGGTGAGGATCCTGGACATTGACTCGATCATCCTTATCGAAGGAGATAACTCTTTGCTCGGCTGTTGTAGAGGTCCTGATCGGTCTTTCACCATTCTCCAATTTGCATTCTTTGGCGTACTTCTTTGCGGCTGAATAAGAAGTTCCGCATATAACAGATCCTCCAAAGATCATGTTGATAACTTGAGCATCTGGGGGAGGTGGAGCAGCCTTTTCCGGGACTGGTTCAAGATCCTGGGTCCTAGACTTCTTTCTTCCGAAGAGCTCTTTGAGGTAACCTTTGCTGAGGAGATAACTTATCTCCTTTCTCAAGGCTATGCAGTCTTCGGTCATGTGGTCGAAGTCTTCGTGAAAGGCACACCATTTTGATTTGTCTTTAAGTGGTGCCTTCTCATTTTTCCTTAGCCACCTTGCTCTGTCACCCAAGTTTCTAACAGCAAGTATCACTCCTCCCATATCTATAGAGAAGCAGTAGTCAGATATTCTTGGGCAATCTTCTACGTCTTCTTCCTCTTCCACAGCATTGATCTTTTGGCCATTTGGTTTAGTGTATGGTTTGGAGTTGTTGTTTCTGAAGTAGAATCCATGTTTCTTGTCTTGAGATTCATTTTTTGCTGGAGTATTCAGTTGATCTTGTATTCTTTGATTCTCCTCCGACCAAATGAATCTTAAAGCTCTGTTTCGGACTTCATCTAAATTTTTGCAAGGGGTTCATCACAAGATCTTGACAAAATGGAGAGTCCTTTTGTAATCCCATCTTGAATGCCTCAACAGTTGTCGGGACATTCAAATTTGGAATTTCCAAGGCATCTCTTCCAAACCTAGTAAAGAACTGCCTAAGAGGTTCCCTATAAGGTTGGACAACTCTATATAAATAAGTAGTTAATTTTTCAAAGGATCTACTGCATGAAAACTGACTATTAAATAGATTGATCAAATGAGAAAAGTAAGTAATAGAATAAGGAGGAAGACTTAGCAGCCATTTAAGGGCAGATCCAGTGAGGGTTGAGCCAAAGCCCTTACACAAGCAAGCTTCTTTCAATCTTTCTGGGATTGGGTAAATTTCCATTTTTTCGCGGTATAAGGCTACATATTCCTCAGGATCCGTGGATCCATCATATAACTTCATACTAGGGGCAGTGAAGCGCTTTGATATGTCAGCATCACAAATTGGTGGAGCGAACTTGGATATGTTATGGCTTCCTGCTAGTAATTTGGGAATAGGTTTGATGACTCATGGTACACTTGATATCATATCCTTGAGCTTTTGTAGCTCACGGGCTATGGTTTGGTTGATCCCGGTATCCTGCATACCACCATGATTAGTGCCAAAAGATAGATTATCATAAATGTTACCTATTGCGTGATCGAAAGATTTCGCTGCATAGCTGCGTCCGGGGTACACTGTTTCAGCATCAAGAGTTGGTCCAGTAGGAGCAGTGGTTTGCATGGGTATGAAGTCACCTTCATGGACCTCTAGTGGCCTGGACCATGGTTCCTTCATAGGTTCCTTCCCATAAGTAGGGTAGGAATCTGGGTGTTGATGGATGATGGATTCTGTTTGGAAACCCAAGGATCCTGGTTGAAAGATGGAGGATCCTTGAAGTTGATGGGTGGTGGATCCTTGACGGAAATCTGAGGGTCCAGATTGGAAGGCCAAGGATCCTTGTGAATGGTAGTTGGAGGATCTCAAGTGTTGACCTTATGATCCTTGTTGAAGGATAGATGATCCTTGTGCTTGCTGGTCAGAGTATCTCTTCTGGAAAAGGTTAGAGGATCCCTTCTGAGGATAAGTGGATGTTGGACACCTTTTACCCGGGAAATCCAGAGTGCTAAAGTCAAGCATTTTCATCATAATGGGACTTGTTTCTTTAGCAGTCTTCTTAGTCCTCTTGATTTCCTCGATCTCGTGGAGGATCCTCTGGTTTGTCTTATTCTGCTGCTCCATGTAGTTCTTCATTTGTGAACACAAAATAGAAACATCATTGTTAGCAGTTACCATTTGGGAGACAATAGTGGATTTTGGTCCGGAGAAAACAGTAGTCTCCTTCTTCTGAGCAGTAGTTGTGGGCTTTTGTGGCTTCGTAGAACTAGGTAGTGGTGGCAAAGCCATTTGAGACGAGACACTTGAAGCAGCGTTTGTGGGAACAGCTTTTCCTTGAGAGGCCATCGAGTGAGTGATAGTAGGGATTGAATAAAGGTAAGGATTTTTTGTGATTAAAGCACCAAATGCCCTACGGTGGGCGCCAAATTGTTTTGGTCAAAAATCAGTCTAAGGATCAAGTAACCAAATTAGTTTGTGAGGAATGGTGCTAATATGAACAATATGAATGAAATGACAATCCTGGAAAATGAACACGAAGATTTATACAAGGAAAAGCCCTTGGTAACTAGTATCCCGCCGGCATAAAAACCTCGGGTAGTGAAAACTATCACTACCGATTATATTAAACTTGAAAAAATTACAAACGGTGGAATTATAGCCGATCGTGAGTACAAAGTGTTTGCTATGAGTTCTTAGTGCTAAAAGTGTTGTGTCGTGTGTTTTGATCAGCTACTACTCGTTATATATACACACACACACACACATACATACATCAAGGAAATACAACGGCTAATAACTACTTAAGCTATAATCTCGGCCACATCCGCTTTACTATTTCAACTCGACCGTTCAAGAGCGTGGACAAGAAGGGAAGACCAATAAAATATCTCATCCTCAAGAATAAGAATTCCAGTAAGCACGTGTTATACCTGCAAAAATAGATCGTAATATATTTGAATCAATTGTTGAGGATCCTTAAACCATTGAGGATCCTCAGTCCTAGAAACAGCTACCACAAATAACTAATTTACAAGGATCAAGAATCCTGGTCCCAACAAACGCTATAATGAATTATGATGGTTATGAATAAGATAATAAGATAAGAGCACAAAAGCCTAACAAATTATAAAGGAAACGTCATTCATAAAATGAAACGTGCAACATAGTTCAACTTAAGATCATCAAACGTCACAAATAGCCAAATAGTCGATACGATGCATAAACGGAAAGGATAAGATGGTCTTAAAATGGAAATAAATAAAGCAATAAAATATTCAAAGTCTTTAAAGATCTTCAGTTAAGATTGACTTGATTCCCTTGACTTGGAGCATTTAAGGTAATTGGATCCATGGTGACTTGAGCAGACCTATGGATGGATGGGTTTGGGATAGCTTGAATAGGTTGAACTTGAACAACTTTCGTTAGTGGGGTTTGATTGAAGTGAGTTGGGTAAACTTGAGCTTGCGGGTAGGGAGTTTGATAAGGGTGAATCATGTATCGCAATGTGTGAATAGCTCTTTAGTGTGTGCAAAGTCAGTTCGGTTATGGACGACTACTTTAACTGTAACCATAATTGAACGGTTGGTTAAGCATAGGTCTGTTAACCATTGGTTTTGGTTAAGTTCATGTTATTATCGAATGTATTTTTTATATATTTTTCTTTTGCTTAAGTTTTGTAAGCAACCTCTCTGTTAACTAGATAAAGGAAAGGATTACCTGCATCCCACTCTCCCAGTCCCTGCTAATGGCTTTGCTATTGCGGGATGTTTACTAGGTATGATTGATTTAAGTTCAAATTGGCTCGGTACTAATGTTCCAAGCTCGATTATAAAGTTTCGAAGTTGAAATATGTCGTTCCAAGCGTGGTTATGATGTTCCAAGCCATGTTATAGATAGTTACAACATAAATTTAGATGTTCCAAATTGGATTAAGAGTTACAAACTATTGCAATTAAAATATATAATTTGGAAAACAAAAATATACAACATTCGGTTCGAATTCGATTAAAGTTGGCTAGTGGAGACACATTCACCATGGCCATAATCGAATGCTAGGTAAATCATATTCACTTAACCATGACTATTAGTTTTGTTCAGTTACACTTATTTCAATTAATTTTTTATGTTCATGGTTTAGTTTTCAGTTATAATTTGGTTTTTGCTCATGGTTTAGTTTTCAGCTATATTTCAGTTTTTCCCCACCATGTGTAATAAAATGATACAAATAATACGTTTATTTAGGCTTACAAACTTGCTTGAACTAGATATAAATAATACGTTCATATATGATCGCAAGCTTATTTTGAAATCGATAATTAGAGCTTGGGTTCAAGCTTACATATTCAACGAAGCTCGTCATGAGTTGTTTTAACTTCAGCTCGATTTAATCTTATAACGAGCTAACATCAATTTACAATGATATATGACGAAAGTGAGAATTATAGCTAAACTTTCCCATTAATATCCAAATTTTTATTAGTTTTATTAAAGAAAGAGAGAACATAAATAGCAAAAGGAAAGAAATCAAATAGAAAGAGACCATAAAAACATTCAATTTTGCCAAACTACCCCTCACAACATTACTCGCAGAATTATGACGTCAACCTAAATTCTCATGACATTAGCGGCAAGCCCTGGTCTTGTTGACGGATACACGTGCCCTCTTCCTATCCGTTTGATCTTGCTTCTCCATGAACTCCTTCAAATCATCACCGAACATCTCCACAAACGTATTTTGCAATTCCTCCATGCTTTCCACCTGATTACTTCTCCACCAAATTAGTATTTTTTATACATAAAAAAGATCATTTTACCCTTAAATCCAAGTTCAATTACATTTCTTACCTTGGCCCCTGCGTTTTGGTCCATCATTTTCATCAAATCATGCAAGAAATCTCCCATGCCCTAAAACGTAAATTCATTACAATTAAAAAAAGTAACTGAATGAATAATATTAATTATAATACCAAAAATTATTTAGACTACAAACACAATGTTATAGTTATTACAAATAATAACATTTCTTTATAAAACTAATTATAAAAACAATCAATTTCCTTATATCATAACTAAATTCCCAAAACTGTATTCCATTAATAATTTATATAATCTCATTTTTATTTTAAAAATTTTTATTTAACCTTCAAATTTATATGATATTTCTCACCCGTGTGAGTGTCTATGTAACACTGTGTTACTATGTTGTATTTCAAATCTAGTAACAAAATGTACAAACGTATATAAAATTATATTTAAAATATTAAAACTTATTTAGCTAAAAATCTTTAGCAAAACTGTTTGAGAATGAATTTGTAGGTTTTCAGACAAGCAATTAAGGAAATTGGAGAAAGAGATTCTATTTGGGACCAAAAAGATATTATTATCACGGCCACGGTTTGTGTCAATTTTAAACCCCTTGGATACCCACCTTCGGCTATAAAAGACAGCAAATGGTATTATCATTTCATCATCTACTATCTCGTATAACTTACTTGATAACTGCTCTAATAGTATTCATATACTTTTATATTCAAAGAGCAATATAGACTGATTCTCACGCCGGAGGGTGGTCACAAGGAGGAACCCCCCCCTTCTCAGTGACGAGCTTACGGTGTCTGTTTTGCAGGTTCCCTGAAGTACAACTTACTCTGCTGGACCTAACCTTCGTGGGAAACATTACTTAGCCCCCAGATTACCTATAATCTGCCCGGGGTCACTTAGTGTTTCTTCATTGGCGCCATCCGTGCATAAAAGCTAGAACTACATCTTTCTCCAGTTTTTCAAAACTTCCAAGATGACTAGAGAAACTCCGGTAACCACAACCCCAGCCACTGGGGTAAACACCGGCAACACAATGTTTACAAACACTACCCCAGCCACCCAAGCTGGGGGAAGTGAAGTACATTTTACGAACACTACCCCAGTCACTCATGTAGGGGCAAGTGGAGTAAATATTCCACTGGGATTCACTGATGCCCAGCTGGAAAAACGAACTCGAGCCCCTCGCCAAACACTTGATCAAGTGAAGGCATGGGCCGAGGCACGTCAAAGAGAATTTCAGGCTGAGTTGGAAGAACGCTTGCGTTCAGTCCAACAAGCTGAGGAATTCGGTAGTACTCGCCAGCACCTCAACATGAGTAGTGAGTGCGAGTACTCAGACGACGAGAGGGAAGACTCCGACACCGACGCGAACCCTCGCCATAGGGCGAAAGGGAAGCGTAAGGAAACGGACCCCCAGCCAAAAAGGAATTTTGGGGAAGCATTCCAACCAGTCACGGAGAAAAGCTCGCGTGACTTCTCCAAGGCCTTTAGACCTACTGCCACAAACGCAGGAAGGTCAAAATTTGCTAGGGACATTGCAGAAGCAATCGCCCCGAGGAGTGCCAAACAAATGTCCAACATTGGCACATACGATGGTCTATCCGACCCAGATGACCATCTGAACAGGTTCATTGCGGGGGCAACCGTCAGTAACTGGACGGAGCCCACGTGGTGCTACATGTTCCAGATGACTCTGGTAGGAGCAGCCAGAGCATGGTTTGACCGTTTACCGGTCCACCACATTTATGACTGGGCAGACTTCCAGAACAAGTTCAGTCAACAGTTTAGTCAACAGAGGAAGCACACTGAGGAGCAGTGGACGATCCTCAACTGTGTGAGAGAAGAGGATGAATCCTTACTGGACTTCATCACCCGCTTCAACTCCAAGAAGCTGAGTCTGGGCAACGTCAGCGAAGACCTCGTTCGCGCCGCTTTCATTCAGGGCGCTGAGTACCCAGAACTTATCCGCACTTTGACGGGTAAAGACGGCATGCCATCCACATGGGATGCCATAATGACGGCAGCCAAGCGCTTTGCCGAAACGGAGAAACAGCTGGGAAGAGATCTCCCCCAGAATACAAACCTCTACACACAGAGGACAAGGGAGAACAATGTGAGAGCCGCCCGGCTAAACAAAAAGAGGCGGCAAGGTATTTGGCAGTCAAGGATTAACTTTGACACCCCCTCAAGCTCTCGCCCTCTGGTTGGCGGAAGGGACAACACGCACCCTTCCAACCGGAAGAACCGTTGGACGCCACTCACCAAGAGCGTCACGGAGATATTTGCCACGGAAAAACTGCCATGGCCAAAAGCCCCAGCGATCCGACAGAAACCCAATGCGGATCAAAGCAAGTCTTGTGACTTCCATGGGACAAAGGGCCACAGCACTGAGGAGTGCACATCCTTGAGGGACATCGTTGAGACATTCGTCAAGGATGGGAGGTTGCAACACCTCGTGGCATCTATCAAGAAAGGGGGAAGAAACGACAACAGGTACAGGGGTAACGGACGAAAGCCCGTCGACATCAGCATCAACATGGTCCATGGTAAGGTCAGAGGAAGAAAGAGACCGATGACCGAGCCATGCGCATGGAAGGAAGCAGAAGTGCGCTTCCCGCGAGTGCCGGGAGGCCCAAACAAAGAAGGCCCCATTGTCATTAAAAGCCAGCTGGGGCACTACATCACCTCCCGCACACTCGTTGACAATGGCGCATCGTCGACAGTGATGTACAGGCAGTTCTTCGACAAGCTCGACGATGAAGACAAGGAACGCCTGGAGACGGTCTACGCTTCAATGGAGGGGTTTGACGGCAGCATGAACACTCCCTTGGGCATCCTATCTTTCCCCGTCACTCTCACCGATGGGAATTATTCACGCACGGAGGATGTGGATTTTGTTGTAATGAAAAAACCACATCATACGTATGACATCCTATTCGGGAGAGACGGGATGGCAAGATTCAACGCCGTGGTATCCTCAGTCCACGGCATGATGGGATGGCCAACAACTGACGGCGTAGCGATGATCACGGGCATTCCCCAGGTATGCATCGCATCTGTCTCTTCTAAACCCAAACCGAAGATGGCCAAACAAACCATCACTGAACCTGAACAGTGGGCATTCAATGGGAAATATCCTGATCAGGCCGTTACCATTGGCCCGACAATTGTTGATCCAACACGCACCTTACTCAAGCGCTTACTGCAGCGAAACGCAGACATCTTCGCGTGGACACCAGCCGACATGACTGGTGTACCCCGGAGTAAGGCAGAGCATAAGCTCAAATGCGATCCGGCCGTTACGCCGATCGTACAAAAGCGCAGAGTAATGGGGCCCGAGCAAACCAACGCGTGCAGAACCCAAGTCAAGGAACTCCTTGATGCGGGCATCGTGCGCGTTAGCAAATATCAAACATGGGTTGCAAATCCCGTAATGGTACCGAAGAATAACAAACAATGGCGCATGTGCATAGATTTCAAAGATTTGAACAAAGCATGCCCCAAAGATTGTTATCCGTTACCAGAAATTGATCTCAAGGTGGATTCGGTGGCACCATTTCGCCTTAAATGCTTCTTGGATGCGTATAAGGGGTACCATCAAATCCACATGGCTGTAGATGACCAGGACAAAACCGCCTTTCGGACGCCCGATGGCACATTTTGTTATAAAATGATGCCATTCGGACTTAAGAACGCCGGGTCCACGTACCAACGACTAATGGACAAAGAGTTTCACGCCCAAATTGGGAGAAACTTGGAAGTCTATATGGATGATTTGGTCATCAAAAGCCCCGAGCCAGAGGCGATGTTGAAAGACATTGAGGAAACTTTCAACACGCTCAGAAAGATAAACATGAAGCTCAACCCGAGCAAGTGTTCATTTGGGGTGGAAGAAGGGAAGTTCTTGGGAGTCATTATTACTAAAGATGGCTTCAGAGCGAACCCTGAAAAAGTCGAAGCCATTGTCAAAATGGAATCACCTACCACCATAAAACAGGCTCAAACACTGAACGGACGACTAGTCGCGCTTAACCGCTTTTTGGCAAACCATGCGGATAGGTCGTTCCCATTTGTGTCAACACTAAGAAATTGTTTAAAGAAAACGCACTTCCGCTGGACACCAGAAGCGGAAGCAGCTTTCCAGGAGATTCGATCACGCCTGATCGAACTCCCAACACTCACAGCACCACAAGCGGGAGAGGAGTTAATCCTATACCTCTCCGCAACAGATAGAGCAACCGGGGCAGTCCTGCTTGTAGAACGAAAAGGCATCCAGATGCCAATCTATTATGTTAGCCGCGTGCTGGCAGACGCGGAAACCCGGTACTCTACCCTGGAAAAACTGGTCTTGGCACTTATACACGCTTCACGCAGGTTGAGACGATATTTCCAGGGTCACCCAATCACTATTCTCACCAACTTCAAACTCTCAAATGTTCTAGGCAAACCCGAGTTATCGGGACGCCTAGCCAAATGGGCAATTGAATTGGGAGAATATGCGATTCAATACAAGCCGAGACCAGCCATTAAAGGCCAGGTCCTGGCTGATTTTATTGCAGAAGTCCCCGCTGCGCGGGAGAAAGAGTGCCAGGAGGAGGTTCAACCCTCCCCAGCACACGAAATCGATGAGGTCTGGCGACTCTACACTGATGGAGCAGCTAGTAACGAGGGTTCAGGCGCAGGGTTAAAATTAACAAACCCAGCAGGCCAGGAATATACTTATGCTATTCGGCTGGATTTCCCAAGTACGAATAACGAAGCTGAATATGAAGCATTCCTGGCCGGATTGAGGATTGCGCGTAAAATGGGTGTAAAAAATTTGGAAGCCCATGTAGATTCCATGCTAGTGGCAAACCAAATAAACGGGACGTACACGGCTGTAAATGACACAATGGCCCTGTACCTCGCCCAGGCCAAAGCCATCATGCGCGATTTTAATGATTGTAAAGTGATACATGTCAAGCGCAGCGAAAACAAATCTGCGGATGCGTTAAGTAAGCTTGCATCACTGGCCTTCACCCACTTGGGAAAGGACATCCGCGTGGAACTCCTCGAAACACCATCAGTCCCGCACAAGGAAATTTGTGTCATCCAAACCGGTACAGAAACATGGATGACCCCAATAATAAAATACCTTGAAGCAGGAACGTTACCAGAGTCGAAGTCACAGGCAAGAAAACTACGCTGTAAAGCACTGAATTATCAGCTGGTCAATGACACCCTTTACAGACGTAACTTTCTTGGCCCATTGTTAAGATGCGTAGACAACCAAGATGCTGACTACCTCCTAAGGGAGGTTCACGAAGGCATCTGTGGAGTACACGCAGGCCCCCGCGCTGTGGTAGCCAAGCTAAACAACGCGGGATACTTCTGGCCGGGTATGCATATGGACGCGTTGGCATACATCAGAAAATGCAGATCTTGTCAGCTTTACGCACCCAACACGCATCGCCCGAAAAATGAACTTGTTCCTGTCACTTCCTCGTGGCCATTTCAGAAGTGGGCCATTGACGTGACAGGCCCATTTCCAACAGCAGCTGGGAATGTTCAGTTCCTAGTGGTAGCCATTGACTACTTCACCAAATGGATAGAAGCGAAACCTTTAGCCCAAACAACTGCAAAGCATATCAAAAAATTTATTTGGGAATTTATTATTTGTCGTTTTGGACTTCCACAGAATTTGGTAAGCGACAATGGCACCAACTTTGCTGACAAGAAGCTACAGCAGTGGCTGAAAGAACTTCAAATCACCCACACCTTTACCTCAGTGGCACACCCGCAAGGTAACGGTGAGGTAGAAAGAGCAAACAAGAGCATCGTCGAAGGCATCAAGAAAAGACTCTTGGAACACAGATCCGGCTGGGTGGACGAGCTTCCGCACGTCCTTTGGGCAAACAGAACGCTGAAGAAGACCAGTACGGGAGAAACCCCGTTCAGTCTCACTTATGGCACTGAAGCCATGATCCCAGTCGAAATCGGTTTACCCTCACCAAGGGTCTTAATCCAACCAGAAGACAATGATGCGGAAAGACGGTTAGACCTTATGCTAACCGAAGAGCGCAGAGACTTAGCCGCCGTGCGTGAAGAAAACTACAAACGACAAATGCAAAAGTACTACAACACGCGGGTAAAACTCTGCAACTTCAAGGAAGGAGACTACATACTGCGTAACAACGAGGCTTCGAACCAACAACGCCCAGGAAAGTTGGCCCCGATTTGGGAAGGGCCATACATTATCAAAGAAGTTCTGGGAAAGGGCGCGTACCGGCTCGAAAGGCTCGATGGCACTCCCATCCCTAGAACATGGAATGGAGCTCAATTACGCAAATGTTATATGTAGATCAATTCCAACTTGTAAAGAAAAGGCCTAGAGCCACTTCTAATGGAAATGATTCTCCTTTCATGATGTATTGATAGCTTGTAACCTATGAACTTCCCTTACGGGAAGAAGTAGTTGCGTGTGGAAGGCGGCAATACCCGCATAAACACAACGCCAAAATGTTAAAAAGTTCTAAGGAAAACCTACACGCAGGTCAGATGAAGGTAAAGTTTAGCCATCCTTGTAAGTGCAAGTGACGGTCTTACCCGCACAATCACGAACAAGGAAGCCAAACTTAACTTACCATCTACCACGTTAAAAGGTTAACTTATGAACACTTAAAAAAGAAGAAAAACCTACACGCAGGTCAGATATAGGTCTAAAGTTAAAGCCATCCTACTAAGTGCAAGTGACGGTTACACCCGCACAATCACGAAAGAGGAAGCGAAAACTTTAGTCCATTATCAACCACGTTCAAAGGTTTAACTTAATGCCTTAGAAATTTCGAAAAGGAAACCTACACGCAGGTCAGATAGAGGGTAAAGATTAGCCATCCTACCAAGTGCAAGTGACGGTTTTACCCGCACAATCACGAAGGAGGAGGCGAAACTTTAACCCATCATCAACCACGTTCAAAGGTTCTTATTCTAAACACTTGGAAAATTGCTAAATCAAACTAAGTATGCAAGTCATAAGTTTATAAAGCAAGGAACCCAAGGAAGGAAATAACAATCTTATACGCAAAGAGATTAATATTTCACAATCAATTACAAGAATGGCTGGGTAACTACCCGCCTAAAAGAAATCTATACAAAGCTAAGTCTATCCTAGCAGCGGGAAGGGATCTTCAGGATCAGGCTTCAGGGCCACCTCCGCTTGGGCCAGCACCATCAGAGCGCGGCTGCCCAAGGAAAGCCTTAAGGATGTTTAGCCCATCATCAGCAGCAGCAGCTTCATTCACCTTCTCCACCACTGGATGCGGGAAGGCAGCGTACTGGTTCACAGCTTGGTCATAAGCAGCTTCAGTGTTAACATTGAATAAAGGGAAGTTGGAGGGCGGAAAGCCTCTCTCAGCAAACCCTAGACCAAGCAGGAAGCCAGTCTTCTGCCCATCCTCATGAGAAGCGTTGAGGGCTGCGCTCATCGCATCGTCATAAGAGGTCTCTGAAAGGACCTGACGCACAACCTACAAAAGAATTAAAGTTAGAACATTTTCTAATTACGAGCAGAAAGCGTAAAGAAAAAGAGGATACCTGAGGCAACGCTTCTCGAAGCAGCCATTGGAGGGTAGCTTGACTTTCTTTGTAAGCACGTTCGGCTCCGCTTTTATCAAGGTTGGCAAGTTGAATTTCCTTGGCGGCAGCTTCTTCGACGCTTTGAAGTTTCCTCTCAGTGCGGTCAAGCACCCCCCTCTGGTCAAGGATCTCTTGCAGCTTCTTGGCATCTTCCATTGCCAAGGCGTCATGAGCATGTTGAAGAGCTTTTAATTTGCATTTAAGCTGCTCATTCTCTTCGCGAAGCGGCTCAGCAACAGCCTCAGCCTTGGCAGCCCTCTCAGTTGAGTTTCGCGCAGTCTCCTTAGCCAGCCGAAGCTGTTCATTCACAGCTTGGGCAGCCTTGGAGCGGGCCTCGAGTCGCGCCTGGACTTCAACCTCGAGGGCCTTGAATGCCTTCTCCTTCTCGGCTGCGGCAGCGGCCAACTGCCGGTTCTCCTCCCGAAGAGCCCGCGCTTCAGATACATCTTTGGCGCGAGCTGCTTTTAACTTGTCGTTTTCACGACAAAGCAGCTCGACGCGGGGCTGCGTTCGGGCCTGGAGAACCCGAAGCTCATTGGTTAGCCTACCCTCTTGGTAGCTAGCCATGGCTTCCCCCAACGCACCATGAGGAGCAGCGTGGCGAGCCCAGTCCACGCACTCCACAGGGGTGCGAAGGGTTGTTCCTCGGCGTATGTTCCATCTTGGAACATACACTTCATTGGAATCCGACACTGCAAAAGAAACAAAGGCAGTTAGGAAAAGATGACAAAAATATACAAAGAAAAAAGAACCCTACGTACCTGTAGGGTCAATAACAGGCCGATAGCCGCCAAACCCATCACCTGAACCTAAAGGAAATCCATCCAACAGGTCAGGCAGACGGGAAGGTGGCATAGATCGGCGGGAAGCCCGGCGCGTACCTGATGGTCCGGCCGTCGGTGCCGTTGGCGCAGGTATAGTGGCAGCCGCCGTGGTAGCCATTGTTGGCGCCGACTGCTCAGCAACAGTAACCGCCGGCTCCGTGAAAGATGCTGTAAAAACTGCACTCACGGCCGGCGGAGACACCTTCGCAGCTGGAACAGCCTCAGGAAGGCTGGAACCAGCGGAAGCAAGCGTAGACGCTTGGGTCGACGCCTCGGGAAGGCTGACCGAGCCTACCGTCATTGGCGGGGGAATACTTACTCCAACTCCACCCTGGAATACGTCAACATCCGCACCTGCACGAGCAAAAGTGTTAGAAAAATTTATTCGAAACAAATCTAGACAAGAATTATGGGGGTACTTACGGGGTCTCTTGAGCTTGAACGCACGGACGAGCGGGGGCGAACCCGATGGAGCCGGCCTCTTAACACCGGTAACCGTCGTCGTCGCTGCCTCCCCGGAGGTAACACCTGCAGCCTCCGGAACGGTGGTCTCTTCACCACTGGGCTTCCCCGCCACCTCTGCATTATCTGACTCCGAGTCAGATAGGACTACCGGGTCGGCCGTAGAGGCCACCTTCTCCTTGCCTTTCCCGACGGCAGCCTTTTTCTTCCGCACCAGCGGAGGACCTTCTGCGGATTCCTCAGAAGAAGAAATGTCATGAACTCCAGCAGCAGGCACAGCATTGAGAGGATCAGGGTAGAAGATAGGCTTACCTGGCCGTCGGTGGCTCAGGATCTCTTGGCCTGGCGGGTAAACCTCCACGAACCGACCCGCAGTCTGCTCTAAGATGGGCAACTCGTTCTCGTCCAGAGCACGAGTACCCATCCGCGCAGGACCATCTTCCTCCCGCGGATTCAGGAGCGATTGAAGATCGTTACCCTCTGAAATCAACAAGAAAGTTAGAAAAAATCGTAGTCAGCAAAAAGAAACAAGACATACCATAAGGGGTAGAGTTCGAACCATATTCAAGGACGATCGGAACCTTATGCGCATTCGCCGCCTTCCACACCCGGCTCATCCCCAGCATCACCATCGCCGACTCTGGAAAACGGAAAACCGGGGACTGGACCCGGGATATCTTCGCGAACCATTCCGCCTCCTCGTAGTTGATGGCGGGAAGGTTCGGAAGCGGCTGGCCATTCTTGAACTTCATGGCAATGGGGATGGCTCGAGCGGATATGAAGAAGAACTCTCTCCTCCATGAGCGAAGACTCCGCTCGGTGGCACAAATCTTTAAACCCTTGATACAGGTTGTAAGAGTGTACCACCCTTGGATGCACCTCCAAGTATAGAAGGTCATCAGGCGGTCAACGAGGGGCTCAAGGCCCAGTATCCGGCACACCCACTCAAAGTGCCGGACCTTGGCAATAGCCATGGGGTGCACCTCTGTCAAGTGCACACCGTGCCTCTCTAGGACACGGTACACAAACTTTGTCAACGGAAACCTAAGGTTCCCATAGACAAAGAATGCAGCATAAACCCCGATCTTGCCACTTGGGGCATCGTACACAGTATGGTGGGGCTCAGGAAACTCAGGCTCGAGAGACTCGAGCATGAACTTCCTGACGATATACTGGTACAGCTCGGCAGGAAGAGAACACTGGCATTCACCAGCAGTCTTCTGGTCATCAGCATCGTGAGAAGACATGGTGGAAGAAGAGATTTCGGAATAATGCTTTACTGAAAAAGAAATTCGCCGGAAATTACTTGAGAAGAAGAGATGAAAGTGGAAAGTGTGAATTGCAAATAACCTTCTCCCCCTTTATATAGTAATCGCAATTAATGCGATGCATTTAATACGGAAGAAAGAGAAAGCAAAGGTGCAATGACACTATGACGCGTGGCAAAAACAAACTGGCAACAGCTGTCAAAAGGACGTGTGCCAGAGATTTCGCGGCCACGCGCCCGAAATCCCGTGCCCACGCGCCTGAAAAAGCAACTGGAATGACCACATAATGTCATGTCGCCATAACTTCTGGCACGTCCTGACACAGTCAGAAGAAACCGTCGCACGACGTTTGAGGTATTGGGTTGTTATCCATCCACCAACCCTTCAAATTTCAAAATTTAAAAATTTGAAGACTTAAGGTTCAAAAAATAAGCGGGAAAATACCCCTTGGCAAACAAGTAACCATAAGCCGGGTGTGGGTACAGTGTAAAGGCAAAACCCTTCACATACCTAACACCCGCAGGGAATTGAAGCCAAAATATTTGGCAACCAAGTAACCATAAGACGGGTGCGGGTACAGTGTAAAGGCAAAACCCTTCACATACCTAGCACCCGCAGGGAATGGACGCCAGGAATACCTTGGAAGTAAAGTAACCGTAAGACGGGTGCGGGTACAGTGTAAAGGCAAAACCCTTCACATACCTAGCACCCGCTGAGAATTGAAACCAAGAAGGATCTTCTGGGCAATGCTTGCGGAAGCGGAAATAACATCCCCGCATAGCGGGAACATCGAGTACTACGTTGTTTGAGGCTCCAAGATGGAATTGGTGGTTTAAACATAATTGATCACTATGTTCAAAACCTACCAGAACCACAGGGAGAATCCGCACAACTAAGACTCAGTGCTCCTGACTTGCGAGGAGGTTACAGACCTACCCGCATCATACCCAAAGACCAAGCAGGAAACTCGGGAATTTCTGCAAGTGACAAGGACTTCCGCGGGAAGAACCCCCATGGAAAACCTTACAAAAACCCCTTTTCAAAACCCTTTGCTTAAGTCCAAAAGTTCACCTCACTTTATTAGACATTCATGAGAAGAACATTGGACTGGGGGGACTTGAAGAGGTAGGTCCCAGCAGGGCTCAGTTGGTCCCGCATGACTCACCTTGAACAGGGATGTCTGCGCAAAGACCATCTACTCCCGCAGGACCCACCATGCTCAGAGAAGCCTACGCGCAGTATGCAAGCTGCATACGCAGGGAAAAGCCTCCCAATGGTAAAGTAACCCGCCTGTTCCCGCAGTTGCGGATACAAGCCATCAGGGAAGGCTACCCGCACAGCATAGCTACACGCATAAGGCTTAACACTTACAAATATTCAGTGTCACCTGAAAGAATGAGCAAAGGCGGGAGGGGGAAAACTCCCGCCAAAATGGGCCAGTCCGTATGATGGAGGATCTTTTGCGTGATACCTGGCGAGGTAAAGACAAAAGATCTGACCAAGAATGCGACAGCTCACTGACAGCAGCGTGGCAGACAGCACGCCACTGCACTGTGACCAATAGCCGCCGCCTGCTCACCAACTCCTGCCAGAGCACGTGCCTAGCCTGCAGTTGGTAGAAGACGAAGAGTGCACGGCACGCCTGCTCTATGTCAGACGCTACCTGTCCACCACTCACAGGCAAGGCACGTGCATAGGTTACAGTTGGTAGCGTGTTGGGCCGGCTAAACCCCTTGGATACCCACCTTCGGCTATAAAAGACAGCAAATGGTATTATCATTTCATCATCTACTATCTCGTATAACTTACTTGATAACTGCTCTAATAGTATTCATATACTTTTATATTCAAAGAGCAATATAGACTGATTCTCACGCCGGAGGGTGGTCACAAGGAGGAACCCCCCCTTCTCAGTGACGAGCTTACGGTGTCTGTTTTGCAGGTTCCCTGAAGTACAACTTACTCTGCTGGACCTAACCTTCGTGGGAAACATTACTTAGCCCCCAGATTACCTATAATCTGCCCGGGGTCACTTAGTGTTTCTTCATATATAGATATTTTGTATAAGATGCTATTTATTGTATAGCTATTTTTATTATAATGTTATATAATATATATATAGGGTTAGGTTCAAATAGGAAGTTTGATTTTCCTAAGAAGGTTAGGTAGAAGAGTATTTTAGTCTTAACACTTTAATATCAAAACTCACTTACTTTAATCTTAAAACCCACTTAAATTAATTTCAAAAACCCATTTACATAAAACTCATTTACATCTTCACTCATCTCCTATAACCACCACCACTTCACCGCCCACCGCCACCACAACCGTCACCCACCGCCGCCACCTCGCCGGAAAAGTCTATGGAAATTTCGCCGAAAAATTTCACCGGAAAAGTCATCGGAAAGTCACCGGAAAACAATCCTCGAGAAATTTCGCCGGAAAAATCGTCGAAAAATTCACCAAAAAGTCGCCGAAAAAAAGTCATCGGAAAACGGTCGCCGAAAACAACACAATGGAAAACACTATGAAAAACACAAATTAAAAAATACAATGGAAAAAAACACCATGAAAAAAAAACACAATGATAAGAACATAATAAAAAACACAATTGTATGGCACAATGTAAAAAACACAATGATAAATACAATTGTATAACACAATTTTGGTAAAACAAAATACGTAAAAAACCCACTAATTTTTTTTAAATATTTATATAAAATATGGTACTCATATAAAAGATAAAATGACACTCGTTATTATGGCGAATTTGTTTTTCAATAAAAACGTCGTAAAAAAATGTTATGGACGTTTTAAAATGATGGGGGAATTTGGCATGTGCCTTGCATGTGGAAAGAGAAAGTCAATAAATGTGTTATTCTTTTTATGCCCTTTACCTTGTGTTCACACTTGATTTCCCCCTAAACTAATGTCAACCCTCCATATTCAAAATCAATGGACAAGATTACTTCCTATCCTTCCTACAAAAACTATACTTCCTATTATAACCTAACCCTATACATATATACTAGTTTTAGAGCCCGTGTCACACACGGGATAATTCAAATTATAAAATTATAAGTAAAAAAATTAATTATATGGCGTATATAAAAAAATGTATTACATCTATGCTTGTATCTATACAGTGTGTACATAAATTGATATTATTTATATCACAAAATGATTTTTTTAAATGAACTTAATAAAAAAATGCCCCTGCAAAAACGTACCCGAGAATGCTTCTTTCTATTGAAAAATTCATTCTCGGTGCCATATATGTACAATTGAAAGACTTTTGGTTATGAACCAAGTTCGGAAATAAAGCTTCTCATACGATAGTAGTTCTAACCAGTCATCCTAAATACAAATGAGCGTTATCTTTATTGATATATTTATCAATTTACCACCCATAAAAGGAAAGTAGAACATTAAATTGTAACAATTGATGTTCTTCAAGAGCTATGTTTTTCTGAGCTACATCATGAAAAAGATTTTGATAAGTTTCAGAGGACTTCTCGACTTTGTCATAATGACAACATAAAAAATAACATGTTAACCCATTCAATTTTGTGAATATTCATTTGAGCATAGTTTTGCATGACATACTTCTCATACAACGTTTTAATCACCATTGAAGGAAAAATTAATGTTGACATAAATATTTCAAATTTGATAAAAGTTAGAAGTATTGATAGGCATGGGGGTGGCACGTCGAAAGTGTTCGCGATCTTTTCTTATATTTTAATAGTTGAGGGAAAAATAGTCAGTTTGCCAAATCCCGAACCTTTTGATTATTTCAAAAAATGCCCTTAAAAATAAATTTGAAACTCGAATCATGTTTAAACTTCTAACTTTCATACTTTTGACATTTTAAAGTCAACACTTTGAACCCATAACAAATTTGAAGATAAATCTATTTTGAATTCTTAAACTTTTAAAAATACTCAAAATTTTCATTTTTGACCCGTTACAAATTTTAACCTAAATGCAGTTAACTTTTATCAAACAATTTATTTACCAACTTTTGACCCATAAAATCAAATTTATGTTCCACAAAAAACCCGAAACAATTTTCATTTGAGAAACATGATTTGTTTTTTATTTTTGAAATTCATCAAGTATTTTGAAATATATAGTAAAATAATATGTTAATATTTATATTTATAAAAATATATAGATATTATATAAATATAGTGAAGGCAAATGAATCATTATTGATTTATTACATGTATTAGGTTAGATTAGTTTTGAAGGGAAAAAAATTATGAGAATTAACCAAAACATGATAAGTGTCAACATTTATTTTACTTTAATAGAATAGGTATATATATATATATATATATATATATATATATATTAACGTTAAAATATTTTTTAGTTTTAAAAGTTAGTTTGAGTTCAGTATCTTAAATGAATTGTAGATAAAAAGACATTTTGCGCCCAATATATTTAAGAAGATTAAAATCCATATATATTTTATAAAAGATATTTTAAAATATACATATATATATATATATACAAAATATACATATAAAAAATTGGGCCCACAAAAATTACGTGACTCGGACAACAGTCTGACTCGCCCTACTTTAGGGCCGACCTAGTTGACAAATGAAGCTTGGTCACGAACTCGTTAACTAAATGAGCTTCAACAGCGGCTTGAGTTCGTTAAAAGTTAGTTTTTTTTATCGGCCAACAAATTATTCAAATGATCTACTGGCTAAATTCATCTCATTGGGTACACTCATCACATTGGGGTACACTCGTCTTTAGATCCGGGAAAAACCTTCACCTAAGGGCAACGCCCATGAACAGTAGTACGAAGGCACAACAGTGCGGTAAGATAAAACCCATCAGTTCAAGGATCCAACTAGTAAAGATCATCTACTCGCCTAGCTCTCATTATCACCCTTGTGCCTTTGAAATAAATGTTGGGGGCAGGAATCGAAACTGGTCACATAGAACACCAAATATCTCCTTTAACACGCCACCGCTAGCTTATTAGCACTTAAAAGTCGGTTTAACTGAAGTTTTTAACAAATCCATCTTGAATAACTTATAAATGATCGTTTTAAGTCTTGTATCTATATAGTAAACGTTTTCGGCTATACTAATTTGTAGGTATCTAAATAATAAAAATAAAAGACATTAGTTTTCTCTTAAATTATTATTGGTTGTGGCAGGTTGGGAGTGATGAAGGTGACATCAATACATGGAGTTTTCAGGTACATCAAAATTTGTGGATTTCTGTGTACCTACACGATATGCCAAAATGTTTTAATTTTAAGGGAATCTAAAGAGTTTTCTCTTTTCCAAAAAAATATTAAAATAGACAACTTTAATAAAAAAATTTCAAAAATAGACTGAGAGCTTTAACCTATAAACATTTTAATCATTCTCATTTTAATCTAATAAGAAGACGTGATGTTATAAAAGTGGCTAAGGAGGCTAAATCTTAGTCAACTCTTTTTGGCTTCTGAAATTTATAAAAGGTTAGGACTCATCTTTAGATTAGACCAAATCCAAAAAAATAAAGCTTTTCTTGACAATATTTACTTTTTCAATTTCTCTTTCATTTCTCTTATAAAGTCTGTGTTTTCTATTTACAATTTAGTTACTTATATCCTATTAAGATGATACTTATTGATAGATTGATATATGAAGAGATAGGTCCCAGCAGAGCCCAGTTGGACCCGCAGACTCACCTCAAAGAGGGACGTCTGCACAGTTGAACCCGCAAGACTCACCTTCAACAGGGACGTCTGCGCAAAGGCTAAACTCGCAACCCCTTGAAGAGGGATGTCTGCGCAGAAACCAACTGGGCCCGCAAGACCCACCATGCTCAGAGACGTGACGTCCTTACGCGCAGTACGCAAGCTGTTCCCGCAGGAAAAGCCTCCCAATGGTGAAGTACTCCGCCTGTTCCCGCAGCTGCGGATACAAGCCATCAGGGAAGGCTACCTGCGCAGCAAGGCTACACGCACAAGGCACTTAACTCTTAAATAATTCAGTAGTCACCTGAAGAAGGAGTGAGCAAGCCGGGAACACTCCCGCACAAAGCCGGGAAAACTCCCGCCCAAATAAGCCAGTCCGTACGATACTGGAGGATCTTTTGTACTGTACCTGACGAGGTATGGACAAAAGATCTGACCAAAGATACGACAGCTCACTGACAACAGTATGACGAGCAGCACGCTCTTGTACTGTATGTCACTATTAGCCGCTGCCTACTCACCAACCTGTCGGAGGACGTGCATAGCCTGCAGTTGGTGGAACAGGAATAGTACACAGCCGGCCTGGTCACTATCAGCCGCTGCCTACCCACCAACCACCAGCATGGCATGCGTAGCCCACAGTTGGCAGAACAGGAACACTATTCAGCCGGCTGTACCTGCTTGGAAACCTACATTCGGCTATAAATACTCCAACACCTTGGAATGGTATTATCTTATCTCATATCTTGATATATTACCTGATATCTGCTCTAGTCATTCTCTTAATATACACTTATATTCAAGAGCAATCTAGTCTGATTCTCACGCCGGATGGTGGTCACAAGGAGGTACCCCCCCCCCCTCTTCTCAGTGACGAGCTCACGGTGTCTGTTTTGCAGGTTATCAGAAGAACCATCTTCGCCGGATCTAACCCCTCGTGGGAAACATCTATTTAACCCCCAGATTGTCCATAATCTGCCCGGGGTCAATTAGTGTTTCTTTAATATATAATACTTATTTTTGTATATAATACTTATTGATAGATTGATATAGATAATGTATTATGGATGATTGGCTTTTAGTGTTGTTTCTTAATAAACATGTCTTATATTCTATTCATCAAAATAGTGTTGATAAGATAATGGCATTTTAATAATTGTATAAGTTTTTAACAATTAACATCATTTAATGTCTATTTCATTTTGATCTTTTAAATATACATGAATAACAGCATCCATGTTGCTCTTAAATTCATACTGGTCACCGTCGTCGTCCTGAGCTGCTCGGAGGTGACAGTCGTCTCAGCCTCCGGAGCAGTGGTCTCAACACCACCTGGGTTCCCCGCCGCCTCCTCGCTCTCGGTCTCCGAGTTTGACCGGTTCCCCTGATCGGCGGTGGAGGCAACCTTCGCATTGCCCTTTCCGCCAGCAGTCTTCTTCTTCCGCGTCAAGAAAGGACCGTCTGCGGATTCCTCATCAGAAGATGACAGAATTAGAGGAATTTCGGCAGAGGTTTCAGCATTGAGAGGGCGAGGGTTAAATAACTCCTTACCTGGCCGCGTGGCGCTCAGAATCGGGTGGCCCGGCGGGTAGACCTCCACAAACCGATCCCTCGTTTGCTCCAAGATGGGCAACTTGTTCTCATCAAGAGCACGGGTACCCACCCGAGCGGGACCATCAGCTTCCCGCGGGTACAGAAGCGATTGCAAATCGTTTCCCTCTGAAAAAAGAAAAAACAGTTTAGCGGAAAAACCCTAAATCAGCAAAAAGATGTGAAGCATACCGTAAGGGATAGAGTTCAAACCGTATTCAAGGACGATGGGAATCTGCGGCGCCTCCGCCCCAGCATTCTTCCACACCCGGCTCATCCCGAGCATCACCATCCCGGACTCCGCAAAGCGGTAAACCGGAGACTGGATCCGGGAAATCTTGGCGAACCATTCCGCCTCCTCATAGTTGGAGGCGTGAAGGTTCGGGAGAGCTCTCCCGTTCTTAAACGTCATCGCTATCGGGACGACGCGAGCAGAGATATAGAAGAACTCCCGCTTCCAAGACCGAAGACTGCGCTCGGTTGCGCAGATCTTTAGACCCTTGATCCTATTGACCAAGGTATACCACCCCTGGATTCACCTCCAAGAATAGAAGGTCATCAGGCGGTCGACATGGGGCTCCACGCCCAGAATGAGGCACACCCATTCAAAATGGCGGATCTTTGCGATCGCCATTGGGTGTACCTCCGTCAGGTGCACACCGTGTCTCTCCAGAACACGGTATACAAACTTCGTCAATGGGAACCTGAGATTCCCATAGATGAAGAATGCAGCATACACCCCTATTTTGTCCTTGGGGGCATCATACACCGTCTGGTGTGGCTCAGGAAACTCAGGCTCGAAAGGCTCGAGCATGAACTTCCTGACGATATACTGATACTGGCCGACGGGAAGAGCACACTGGCACTCGCCAGCAGTACTCTTATCGTCCTTATCAGAAGTGGACGACGTATTCTCGACGAACACGTCAGACTCCTCGGCAGTAGCCTCAACATCATGGGAAGAAGACATTCTGGAAGGATGAAAGGAAACGATTTCAGGAGAATGCTCGACAGAAAGGTTAAGAGTATTTGCCGGAAATCGATTGAAGAAGAAAGAAGTGAAAGTGTGGATTAAGATGCACTCTCCCCCCCTTTATATACTCATCGCAATAAAGGCGATGAATTTAATGCGGAAGAGAGAGAAATTGCAGGTGCAATGAAACTATGACACGTGACAAAGAGCAAGCGGGCAACAGCTGTTGAAAGGACGCGTGCCATAAATTTCGCGGCCACGCGCCCGAAAACTCGCGCCCACGCGCCTGAAAAAGCGTCTGGAATGACCATATACTGTCACGTCGCCATACCTTCCTGCACGTCCTGAAACTGTCAGAAGAAACCGTCGGACGACGTTTCAACAGTTTGGACTGTTCTTATCCTTTCACCAACTCTTCGAATTTCAAAAAGATTCAAAAAGATTCAAAAGTAAGCGGGACTATACCCCTTACCGTGGCAACCAAGTAACTATAAGACAGGTGCGAGTACAGTGTTAAGGCAAAACCCTTCACATACTTAGCACCTGCAGGGAATTGAAGCCAAGAATACCTCGGCGACCAAGTAAGTATAAGACGGGTGCGGGTACAGTGTCAAGGCAAAACCCTTCACATACTTAGCACCCGCAGGGAATTGAAGCCAGGAATACCTTGGAAGTAAAGTAACTATAAGACGAGTGCAGGTACAGTGTCAAGGCGAAACCCTTCACATACCTAGCACTCCGCAGGGAATTGAAACCAAGAAGGATCTTCTGGGCCATGCTTGCGGAAACGGGAATAACATCCCCGCATAGCGGGAACGTCGAGAACTAGATTGTTGGAAGCTCCAAGATGGAATTGGTTGTTTTAACATAATTGATCACTATGTTCAAAACTACCAAAACCTCATGGAGAATCTACACAAGTGGGACTCAAAGCTCCTGACTTGCGAGGAGGTTACAGACCTACCCGCATCATACCCAAAGATCAAGCAGGAAAGTCGGGAATTTCTGCACGTGACATTAGGACTTCCGCGGGAAGAATCCCCATGGAAAACCTTAAAACTAAACCCTTTTCAAAACCCTTTGCTTAAGTCCAAAAGTTCACCTCACTTATTAACAATTCATGAGAAGAACATTGGACTGGGGGGACTTGAAGAGGTAGGTCCCAGCAGAGCCCAGTTGGACCCGCAGACTCACCTCAAAGAGGAACGTCTGCGCAGTTGAACCCGCAAGACTCACCTTCAACAGGGACGTCTGCGCAAAGGCTAAACTCGCAACCCCTTGAAGAGGGACGTCTGCACAGAAACCAACTGGGCCCGCAAGACCCACCATGCTCAGAGACGTGACGTCCTTACGCGTAGTACGCAAGCTGTTCCCGCAGGAAAAGCCTCCCAATGGTGAAGTACTCCGCCTGTTCCCGCAGCTGCTGATACAAGCCATCAGGGAAGGCTACCTGCGCAGCAAGGCTACACGCACAAGGCACTTAACTCTTAAATAATTCAGTAGTCACCTGAAGAAGGAGTGAGCAAGCCGGGAACACTCCCGCACAAAGCCGGGAAAACTCCCGCCCAAATAAGCCAGTCCGTACGATACTGGAGGATCTTTTGTACTGTACCTGACGAGGTATGGACAAAAGATCTGACCAAAGATACGACAGCTCACTGACAACTGTATGACGAGCAGCACGCTCTTGTACTGTATGTCACTATTAGCCGCTGCCTACTCACCAACCTGTCGGAGGACGTGCATAGCCTGCAGTTGGTGGAACAGGAATAGTACACAGCCGGCCTGGTCACTATCAGCCGCTGCCTACCCACCAACCACCAGCATGGCATGTGCGTAGCCCACAGTTGGCAGAACAGGAACACTATTCAGCCGGCTGTACCTGCTTGGAAACCTACATTCGGCTATAAATACTCCAACACCTTGGAATGGTATTATCTTATCTCATATCTCATATCTTGATGTATTACCTGATATCTGCTCTAGTCATTCTCTTAATATACACTTATATTCAAGAGCAATCTAGTCTGATTCTCACGCCGGAGGGTGGTCACAAGGAGGTACCCCCCCTTCTCAGTGACGAGCTCACGGTGTCTGTTTTGCAGGTTATCAGAAGAACCATCTTCGCCGGATCTAACCCCTCGTGGGAAACATCTATTTAACCCCCAGATTGTCCATAATCTGCCCGGGGTCAATTAGTGTTTCTTCAATATATAATACTTATTTTTGTATATAATACTTATTGATAGATTGATATAGATAATGTATTATGGATGATTGGCTTTTAGTGTTGTTTCTTAATAAACATGTCTTATATTCTATTCATCAAAATAGTGTTGATAAGATAATGGCTTTTTAATAATTGTATAAGTTTTTAACAATTAACATCATTTAATGTCTATTTCATTTTGATCTTTTAAATATACATGAATAACAACATCCATGTTGCTCTTAAATTCATTTATCTTTAAATTATATAGAAAAATCTTAGAATGCTATCTACTTGGTCCTCACATTTTATTTTCTAAAATAGAGATTTTATTAATAAAGACCAAAGTTAAATATCTATAAATTATTTCAAATTTATAAAAATAATAAAAAAAACGTACAATAAGTATTTGTGCATGACAAAGATAGAGATACAGAGTGGGATGTGAGAGTATTCACATTGAAACATCTATCTTTATAATGTAATTAAAAACACATTTTTCTCTAAATTTTGGTTCTTTATTAAAAGCCTCCTATATCCAACTCTCTATTTTTATCTTACTTACAAAAATTTATTTTATTAATGTTGATATTTTTATACACTCGCCAGCTCACAACAAATTATAGATGGTTGATCATGAACCTCTAATTATAAAGGTATACTTTAGTTTTCTATAAATTTTTCTTTATTTAAGAGAATTCAATGTAATGGTTTTAGTTGTTTTTTTCTATAGAATATATTGATATAAAGATTTCAATGTAAATACTCTAAAAGGTTTTAAAAAATATACAAAATTTAGAGGAAAATATGTTTAGAGTATTCGCATCCCATTCTCCATCCCTAACAAATTAACTAAAAATTGCATTGTTCTAAATAATACTTTTTTTTATTATTTATCTTATTCAATTAAATAATACTTCTTTTTATTATTTTTTATCTTCTTACACTCGCATCTACTTTTAAAAAATTATTAAACTAATTACAATTTTTGTCCTTTAAACATTGCCAACTTACGGATAGGATTCTTTATAAAAATTCACTTTCACTATTCGTCATTTAAATGGCAAAGTGTCTCACTATTTGTCCTTTAACTTAACACCCATCTAATAAGCCAGTTAAGTGCTGGCATATGCCAGGCATGTAAGGGCAAAATGGTACTTCTACCCATTTATTATTAAAATACCAAAAATATATATGTGTATCGTTTCTCCTCCCTCACATTGTCTTCTTCCTGAAAATTAAAAATCCTAGTTCCATAACAGACACCATCACCATCCATCCCCTACCTATGGGCTCCGAACAACCAGTGAATCACCACCATCTAACAAGACCTTCATCACCAATTAACACCCTAACTAACTACCCCTTCCTTCCCCTCGTCTTCAACAACAAACCCATCACTTAAACCCTATCTCTCCACCACCACCTTTATAACCACATACCACCACTTCGTCGCTTCACCACCATCCTCCATCTTCATTGCCATCATCACACCAAAACCCTAACCCCCAACCCCTTTTCACCAGTCGATTGTCCTTTCAATGGCAAAGTGCCTCACGTTTTTTCCTTTAACGTAATGACCATCCAATAAGCCATGTAAGTCCTGGCATGTCATAGGCATGTGAGGGAAAATGATAACTTCTAGCCCTTTTGTAACACCCCGGCCTTAGGCAGATTATACATCGGGGCGGTACGTTGATTGTTAATGTAGATTATCGTGGTCTAATAAAAAATAAGAATAATTAAGTGTTCCCAATCACCTTAAACTTTCTAGGGAAAGTAGGGTGTTGAACCGTGAGTGGTCAGTGCAATGTGTAATTAATTCCTAACATTATGAAGTAACAAATTGCAGTGCTGATCACACTAGCAATGATTTGAGTTTAAAATAAAGTAATCAAGTAATCAAGTTGTAAACAATTAACAAGAACAAATCACACCCGGGGTTTAAGCATGTAACAAACAACAATCTCATGTCATTTAATAGATTAATTATTAACAACCGAATTTGGTTAACCAAGTAGTCAAATCTTATGCATCAACAAAAGTAAACACGGGGCACTGGGAACCAGAGGTTCCTTTCCGTGTGACTCAATTAAGGACAAATGTATGCTTTATCAAATTCAAACTTATCAGCAAAACCCTATGAGACACGTATCACATCAACTGGCAAACTAATCATTATAATTGAAATAAACCTAAACCGACTGAATTCTCAATAATACCAAACATCAATGTTCATAGATCGATAATCAACAACTATAAATAGTTAGTTCTAAAACACGAGAAAAACTGTAAAGATTACAATACTCTACATCCTGGGGATGACTCGAAGAGACTAGTCGCTCATCGTCTTTGTTGAATCTTCAATTCAGATGATAAACGCCATTAGGATTAATCTCAAGATCATTGGAAGTGTTGGATTCCGTTTCTCGGCTCCTGGAAACAGCTCTAGAACATGTTGGATAGATAGGACTCGTCAAGTTGGATGTTATATGTAAAACCCTAATTTTCTTGATTTTATGGCTGGTTGCTGTGACAACTGCCCAAATCCGACCCGACCCAGGTACCCGTTTTCGGATCCGATTTTAAGATTTAAAATTTGATTATAATCTTTATAAATTTATTATATATATATATATATATATATTACTACTAATAATAATGATAATTATATTAATTCCTTTCCGCCGTCCCGCCCCTTTTTCTCTCTTGTCGCCGTCCCGCCCCTCTGCTTAACCCTTAAGCCTTGAACCCCTTTTTCTCTTAACTCTTTGCTTGTCCTTTGGTTCTTCCCGCCTAAGGATGTCTGCGCAGCTCCACGCGCCAGACTCCTTACAAGGAAACCTGCGTGAAGACCAGCCTTTCCTGCGTTACGCGAGGCGAACTGTCCCGCAGCGCGCTAAGAATTGTAGTTCTTCCCGCGGCGCGCTAAGAATTGTAGTTCTTCCCGCGGCGCGCTAAGGATTGTTCTGTCTGCCTTCGCCCTCGCGCACTCAAGCCTTCTCGCGCTAGACACTTAAGTCTTTTCTCCAGTTTAAGCCAGCCTGTATGCTTTTGAAATATCTTATCTTCTGTGCTATACCTTCCAAGGTATGGGCACAGTAGGCCAGATCTGACATCTGTCCGAAATGTCACTTCCGGCGCAGCTTGCTTACCAACCCTCTTGGTTGTCAGAAAAAGTAACTGGCATAATATTTTAAAATCTTCTTTTCCATGTCTTATACAGTACTTTGTCTGACCCCTCCCATGCTATGAACAGTAACCTGTCAGCCTTCCCCATCCCCTGCAGCTGCCACCATATTTTTTGCTTGTGATATCTTTTGCTTTTGATATCTTTTGCTTTGATTTGATAAGATCTTTTCCCCCAATTCTAGGGATGTGTTCCCTAGGGTTTTCCTATAAATAAAACTAATTTCTTGGATAATTAAACACTTCACTCCAACACTTAAGCACTCCCCAAAATCTCTCCCTTACTCTCTGCCGAAGATCCTCAGCAACGCCTCCACTCCCCTCTTTGCAATCCGGCTACTCTTCTTTTCTGCCCAGAAATCTCGGTAAATATATATTTTGTTTAAGTGACTTGCATATATTCAAGACATAAAAACCAATCGTTAAACCAATAACCTCTTATTTATAGGTTAACTTTCGCTTGTTTAAAAGTTGGTACTTACGTTATCTTCCAACGCACCTTTTACAAGTGAGTAATCTCGTACCTAATCCCCTTTTATTTTTAACGTGTTGGGATGTTCATGTGTTCGTACAACTTGAGTCTTAAACTTGTTTATGAAATTATGTGCGCAAAACCCATGTGTTATGGACGTTTACTAGTGTTGTATATTTGTATGTGTGGATCATTAACCGCTTTGATCGGCCTATTCCGAAGTTTTCATGGATCCATTAGATGAACACGGGAGACCTATTGTTACGATTTTCTTGGTTTGTTTGCACTTACACGAATGATTATTTGTTTTTGCTCGATTTGGAGCACGCTATGAACTATGAGCTATGATCTATTTAGGCTTGATCACAATCTGTTTACACACTATGTTGAACACCAGTTATACACATGTTGCGCGCAGTGCTTTGTTATTATCTATTTATATCTATTTAACTTGATTTCTCACCGACACGCAAGTGTTGACGTTTTATTTTAACACATGTTCAGGTTTGCTGTAGCTGCTTTTGGAAACTCGAGGACACGTAGGATGTTTTCTTTTACTTTGGACCTAGTTTAAAATATAACAAGACAAGTTTATGTATTTGAATATTATGAGTTATGATATGTGATTTATGTTACTTTATGGTGTGTTATGCGCATGCGCAATGAAATGTATTTATTAAATATTGACACCCAAATAGTGTCACGAGTAATGAAACAATTGGTAGCGCCCCGATGTATAATCCGCCATCGGTCGGGGTGTTACAGTTGCGTATCGCGCTGGGGTTCCACAAGGTCCATCGCATAACGCGATGGACCAAAGTCAACGAAACTCTTGCCATGCCGTTAAAGGATGTTGAGGTCAACGAAAAGCTTAAGTTTGTGGAACAACAAATTCAAATTGAAGATAGCGTGATTAAGTTTCTCAAACACAAACGACTCAAGTTAGTGAAAGTCCATTGGGACTCCAAGCGTGGACCTGAATATACGTGGGAACTCGAGTCAGAAATGAAAAGAAAATACCCATATCTATTTCAGTAAATCTCGAGGACAAGATTATACAACAGGTGAGGAGGATGTAACATCTCAAAAATTTTCAACATAAGTTTTAGTCAAAATTGTTAATGTTCAGAATTAAAAACAAAAATTCTGATTTTTCATTCCTTCGCGCTACGGGAAGTATTAACCATAATAACCTTCGAGCGACGCGAAGTAATCAACTCGAAATCCGAGATAGAGCTAGTTCACGACGCGAAGTAATCCTTCACGCTACACGAAACCTCATTAAGTAATCAGGTACACGTGTCCAACCACGTGGCATGATTGTACAGGCCACGTGTCCAACTGTTTAACCAGTTCAAACAAACATATATATATATATATTCAATCAACCAAAAGATTAATCAAAACAAAATCCTAAAACTGGTAACAATCATAAAATATTTAGTTCACATGGAAACTCTACACTTGAAGTTGTTACGAATGATTTAATGTTGCCTTTGCATCACGAATTCACGATTAATTCACTTGTTGGTTGGAATCTTTAATCCATGGATGAATTTATGATTAAGAGGTGTTAAGATAGTGAAGAATGGCTCCAAAATCATCCAAAACGGCTAGGTATGAAGATGATATGACCTAGGGTGAAATCAGGCCTTAAATATCTTCTAAAATCATCAAAAAACGAACTTTGCGCGTCCAGGATATTGTAAGCTATGGCTAGGCCGTAGCTTATGGTGGTCAATTTTGAGTTACTGCTCAATTATTTTGCCTTACGGCTCTAACTTACACCAGCCAGTCCGTAGCTTACGACCATCCCAATATTCAGATGTTCAATTTTTCATTTTCTTGATGCTCATGAGCCGTTCTGATCCCCTTGTTACTTTCGTTCATCTATAACTCGATTGTTCAACATCTTCCATGCTCCGAATTAGCTCCTTTAAGCTCCAAAGACCTATACGCATAAAACCAATCAAAGTAATCGTGTTAGATATAAATAGATAACTAAAATACACGATCTTAAACTTTAAAAGCCGGTTCTTTCCCCCACTCATCAACACTCAAGGTTCAAGCATGTAATCAATCTGTAACTCATGTCATGTATTAGTTTCAATTATCAACTGACAAATATGGTATAACTTAACAACTCCTAATCGTAGGCATCAAATCAATATCCTCAAAATCTAAAATGTTTCATTTCGACCCTGGAAGTTTGAATTTAATCTTTGAATTGTTTTAAAATTCCTATTTACTTCAGTTGCTTTACAAGTCTCATTTATATCATTTGATATCCTCAAATTTAAAATATCTTATTTCTGTTTATACAACTTTGAAAGTTCACATGCTTTAACTCATTATTGAAATTTTATCTTAAAAACTTTATTTTATTGTATATCCATTAAAAGTTTCCGAACCCTCTTGATCGAACGAACTAAGAGGATCATGCGACGATCTAAGTAATTATGGATGCATACGTAATTAACGAAATCCTCGCATGAGAATCATGATAAGTATGGTTGTGTGACGTAACTTATAACCCAAAATGATTTTGGGTAACGGTGTGAATGAAAAAGATAATAAGGACATGGTTGACACGCCGCCGGTACTTCCTATATATAAGTTCTCTTATCGGATTTTCATTTGTTGTGTTGTTCGAGTCATTTGAAGATCTGTGTTGTGTTTCTTTTATGTTTAATTACTTTTATTAAACAAATTTTGTCGTAGTTTTTCCTTAATTTTGAGACGAAATTTCTAAAAATGGGGAATACTGTAACATTTCTCATTTTTCAAACCCGAAACCTGACCTGTTTAAAACTTTTGGTTTTCATTATGATTTATTTTACTAAGAATTATTTATTTTAACCTAAGTATAAATTCCATTTCATGAATTTTGGGTGTTTAAAATGCATTTATACAAGTTTAGGGGTTGTTCTTGCTAAATCCCAAATCTGATGCAAAACTCCACCCGTCACGATATGCGACAAGGCATCTGAAGATGCAATTTCGTTTTCAACTCATTTAGATCTCCAAAGTTATTTTTTATTTGATATCTTAACTCTAGAATGTTCCTAGACTAATTCCTACCGTAAGTTAAATATCTTCTTCTTCAAGATTAGAGATTTACCATCAATTTAATTATTTTCTTCTTAACTTAATATATTAACCCAAATCTTTTGCATTTAACATGATTTCTTATACCATAAGCCTATCTAGCACTATATAAACGACCCAAGCTTTTACCCACTTGTTGTACTCCTTAATTTACTTTCAATTCGCGTATTGGTGCTCAAAATCAAGTGTTCTTCATTCTTTGACTTTCAAAAGTAAAACTCGTTTTCAAATCTTCATCTTCCTCTTCCAATTCCAGGTAATTTGTATTTGTTTGTGTTCTTTATCATAATTGAATCAAAACTCCTCTATCCAATCCATGGATTTGAGGTGTTGCAAGGTTCAGCTAAATCAAGTTCTTAAATATAGGGTTTGTGTTTCAAAATCGGGATTTTTCGACTGATTCTTTGTTAAAAACATTTATAACATAAAATAAACATAAAACTTAACGTTTTTATATATAAGGTTTGTTGGAAGCGAATCCGACCTAGTTCTGGGTTCGAGTCCGATAAAACCCTAACACTCGCTTAACTAACTTTAATTTTCCATATTGTTCGGTTCGCGTATTATAATCGAACCGAACTGACCAAAACTCATTAATATTAATTTTTACCGAGGTTATATATTAAAAAATGAATTTTTAATTATTCGTTCGATTAAAACCGCAAGTTCGTTTATTTACTATCTAAACCCCCGATTTAAGACCCGATCACCTAGAATTTGGATGTTTCATTTATTTTCTTTTTCATTCTCTATTATTAAGTCATGTTATTTTTAGATCAGGTTTTGTTATTATTTTTTCTCATGTCATTTGGCTCGTCTAGAAGCACGTTTTTACTTGCTTAACTCATCATTTACTTTTAACGTGAGTAACTCATAGTCCCTGTTTTAATTTTTATATATTTTGGGGTATAGCATTGTACCTACTTCAACTCGATTATTTTTTAAAATATTCACATCGAAAACACGATCCATACTTATATCATCTTGATTGGTTTTATCTATGATTGTTATATGCTTACTTGTTACTTGACTACTTGCTTACATCATTGGTTGATTAGTTGTTGATTATGCAAACAAGAACACAAACTTAAATTGGGTTAGTCTGTGTAACATCTTGGATTTTTCGTATTTGTTTAAACCGATTCGGGAACGTAATTCGGATCTTTCGAACTATTTAAAACTTGTATTTATTGGTATTTTACTTCGTTTAACTTATTTTATAATTTCATAACTTTCAATTATGTCAAATATCCTTTAGAAACCTTTAAAATCGCTTAAAACGGCTAAAAATCGCATTTTCGGGAACTACAGGGACTAATTTTGTCAATTCTTTCCTATTTTCTATTAAATTAACGAAAATTAAACCTCAAGAAATGTTATAGCTGGTCCAATTTCGTTTTCTTGGTGTCCAAGCCAAATTTAGTTAGGTACTGTACTAAATTTTCTCATTAAATAGCTTATTTTGTTTTCTAATTTGTTTTTAGCATCCAAATCGCTTATTTTTTGCATAAATCGAGTAAATTAAGGTTCAAGAAAAGGATTATAACTAAAATACAAGTCCATATTTATAAATTACTGATCATGCACGAAATCTACAACTTATTTCATTGATTTGGTCATTAATATCGTATTTAGTTACTTAAACGAGTAAATCTTCTAAATATGGTTCGTTTTTGATATTCTTATATAAACAAAACTCATAATCTCTGCCACAAACTTTACCTAAACCCTAAGAAGCATTCTCAGCAGTCACCCCTTTCTGTGCCTCATAAAATTCTTCGGTTTTTGATTTATTGTTGAAAATACGCTCATAAACGATTAACTTTGCATACGTGTGAACCTTTGACTCATCGTTTCTCTTGATCCTTTCACTTTCCGGGTAAGTTGTAAACATAGAAATTGTTCATATATTTTCCCTAGTCGATAACCTTCAATCAATTTTGGTGGTTGAAGGGTGTTGACTGGTCAATTCGCTTAAAACCCGTTAAAGGGCAAAATAGTCAACAAGTTTGACTTTACGTTTTCTCATACTTATGTTTGGATTCAACGTTCGGTCCAGAATACTTTTATTCTCGTAACGAAATTTTAAGGCTACTGACCAAAACCCGACTTCCGACTCGTTGTTCGGATTCTGGTCAGTACCAGCTTGCTTAAATCTTAAAACAAACATAACTTGAATTCTAAACGTCCGTTTGGATTGATTCCAGCGGAAACGAGTTCGTTTTTATTTATATTATCATATCTTAAAATCTCAGATTCTTAATTGTTTATATCGTTTGACATGTAGTGGACGACTCGCTTATTCATTAACTCGCTTAATCGTGTTTATATTCGTTTGTTATTAATCTAAGGTGAGTTTATCATTCCCCTATTTTACCAAATTTTCTAAATTTTTTGGGGACATATGCGTACCTGTCCATATTTCATAATATATATATATCAAACAAATGCATACGTGTAATTGTGAGTGACTTAATCAAATTTACGTGTTACATGCTTACTTGTGTTAATATTCATTCATTTGTATATTGTGTTAATATTCATTCATTCGTATATTCTGAGGGGTCCATCATACTCCCATGTATTGGGTTCTCATGCTATTGACCAACGCCCGATTCACTTGGCAACGGTCTACATACTTGTTTATGGTTTGATTACATTTACCGCTTTTATCACGTTATGCTTATTTACGTTGACATGCAAAACTGGTGATATTCTCACACAACTTTATGTTGACAAAACTCCATTTTCTACGCATATGCAGGTTGCTTGTATTGAAGATTGAAGTTTGGACACGCAGACAAGACCTTAGGATATAATCAAGATAATCATTATTTGAGCTTATGTTCATGTATGTAAATTGTTTGTTGTAATTGAATAATGTGTGTATATTTTGAATAAAATAATTAATTAGATATTGTCACTTATATTCATGATAGTATCTTCGAGCTGTGAGAAATCGGATCATGACCCGGCATTTCCGCCTTAGGTTGGGGTGTGACAGTCTGGATGGTTGTCTGCGCTTCCATAGACTGACTATGTGTCATGGATAAACAGAAGTTTAAATTGCGTTACTCACATTTACATTTATATTTGATTGATTTCATTATGATATTTGGATTGTTTTTATTTCGTTATTGCATAGATATAAACCCTATGATTACTTACCAACCTTGTGTTGGCAAACACTATTTTTACAATGTTGCAGGTTAAGTTGCTCGATAAAGTGAAGAATGCATAGTTATACCTTTGGGGTATTTAATAAACTTAAGTATAATTTGATAGGCTAGTTGTCTGATTTTGATCCATGTAATATGATATTATTTGTAATAATATGAATTTAATATATTGGTGTTATGTGTTTAGAGCAATCATTTCGCCCCGACATATTCCAACTTCGGTTGGGGTGTTACATCATGACTCAATCAAGGACAATTATATGCTTTACTAAACTAAAAGTAATCAGAAAATCCTATGCAAACACGTATTGTAACAATTCACAAACTAAACGTTTAAATAGAAATAAACCTAAAATGAATGCGTGTTCAATAATACCGAACATCAAGTAGCATAGATCATCTAGCAACAATTACATAAAGATCAGTAGTTAGCATGAGAAAAACTGAAATCATACAATACTCTCCTCCCCGGGAATGACTCAAATAATTTAGCCGCTCATGGTTTTCATTAAATCTTCAATTCTTGTGTGGAAGGCCATACGAAATGATCCATGGTGATGATAACTCTGGTTTTCATCTCTAGACTCTGAAGCGGCTAGAAAAAGTGATAACTAATTAGGGTCGTCAGAATGAATAATGTATTGAAACCCTAATTTTTGTTGTATTTTATAACAAACCATAATAAAGAATAAAATAATCAAAGAAAGAAATGAAGTAATGAGAAAGAAAAGAAAAGAAGGAAGAATGGAAAATATAAAGGAAAATTCTATCCCACATTGGTGGAGGAAAGAAAATGGAAGGCTTTCACCATGGTATAAATAGGATTTCTAACTCTTGTCCCACATCGCTAGATTACAAAACTTGTAAGCTCTTTATAAGAAAGAGAGTTCACATGATAATATTCTTATGTGCCAAATCACACCCAGTAGTCCTAGCGGAGGGTGCGAAGCACCAGACGCACATGGGCTCGGGCGAAGTGCGATGGGCGTAATGTGGCACTTTGATGGCGCACTTTGCACTTCACATCGCCGCTTAAGGGCCGCCTTAGTATTTTTGCACCTTCGCGATATGCGAAGGAGTATGCTTAAGCTTCTTCGCGATACGCAAAGATGTGACGTAAAAGTTACGCAGCATTGACACGCCACCTGACACGTGTCGTGCCACGTGGCATAGCTAGGGCTGACTCGACAACCCTACTGCAACTTCGCGATACGCGAAGATGCTCAAATTCAAGTATAAATAGGGCAGAAATCTGGACTTCACAACTCGTTCAAAAATTTTCTCTTTTCTTAAAAACTGGTATTATACCCGAGTAATTGTAACGGTACCTCTTCGATCAAAAGGAAATTTTATAACACGAATCCAAAAGCTTTACCTAACCAAGGTATGACATTGTGCCATCGTGTAAAGTTTCATGTCTCGTGATTATCGTTATAATTATGGGTTTATACTAATATAGATATACTACATTGTGCTTAATCTAGGTGCTTAACATCAGAAGGCTTGTTAAATATAAACTTGCAAGGTGAGACATTTGAGTTTTTGCACAACTCACATTTGCGTGAGACAACTGATTTTTCAATGCTGTCATGATGCTTCTCTAAATCCATTAAACTCATGACAGATAGTCCAAATATTTTCAAACGATTTTAAATACATTACAGTGATTAAGTCTCTGTAGACTTACGGGATGGTTACTACTGGTATTGTGGGGTTTTGTATACAAGGCTTGCCTACTGGGCTATTACACGTTACTTATTGGACAAGTGTTAGCCAATAAGTAATATGACCACAGTCACAGATACGGTCGAGTGACAAGTACCTTTCGGTAATTTGTAAGCAGGCATATGTAAAAACATCTTAATGCTGTAACTGTAAAATGTGTCTTTTATAAATGAATGTACTCACCAGTATTTTCTACTGATCAAATATTTTTAAACATGTTTTAGGTGACCTGTTAGAGACAAAGGAATGATGCCTGCGGGCTTCCAACTTAAATAGTGGCTTGTCACCAGAATAAAGAAACGTGTTTTGTAAATTAGGGTTTATCCCTATAAAACTTATGTTTGTATAAAAATGGGTTTTTATCCCAGTTTATGAAATAAGAATTATGGTGTTTTTATAACTCTGAGTAATATTCCTAACTACGGTTTTGATGAAATATTCCGCTGCAAATTATTTTAATAAACATCGATACCACCACTCAACATTCACGGCTCCCCTACCGGGGTATAGGGGTCGGGGCTATGACATATTTTGACTTCTTCGCGTGTCGCGAATCTGACTAGTCCTTCGCGTGGCGTGAAGAACAAAATAGTCAAGTTGCTTCATCTGGGTCCTTCTCGTGTCACACAGATCTTCAATGACAGAAAGTTTATTTATTTTTAGCTATTTTGCATCGTTTTGCATGCCAATCATTCTGAGACTTCATCTTGTGCTTGTACAAGTCCAAAATAAGCATTATTAACGTCTAATAACATGTAACAAATAAACACATATGAAGTTCCATTGTTCACGCTAAAAACTATATAAATAATAGAATAATGCACATGATTTACACCCGACCATCAATTACTCACCAACTACTAGTTATTGACATATATTTTACGCATGCTACAGGTACGCTTGGTTGATTAGGTTGCTCAAGATTGAAGATCACATAGATAGTCCTTTAGGATTTTTATAATAAAAAAAACTTGTTTGAATTGCCATGTTCTATTGTTTCATTTCAATTTGATGTAACGTGTGAAATTTATGAAGTAATATGAATACATATATTTCCACGAAGTGTTTGCGTACGATGAACAATTAACGTTATGCCCTGACGTATAGCCGTTGGTCGGGGTGTGACACAACCCCTTTTCACCAGTTAATTGTACCTGCAACCTCCACCACCAACCACCGCTTCCGACCACCGCAACCCTAATTTGTTGCAATCATTAGCTGTTGTTCACTGACTACCCGATACCTTTCAACCACCAACTTTCTACCCATCGACCACCACAACCCTAATCTCTCTCTTCTTTCTTTCACTCTCTATACACCACCACCACCATAATAACGGGTTGCCACACCACCACCCCAACCACTACAAAAGGCTAAGTAGATCTTCTTTCTTTCACTCTTTTTACACCACCATAATAATGAGTTGCCACACCACCTCCTCAACCACTACAAAAGGCTAAGTAGATAATGCATTTATGTTAATACACTATCTACCTAAATTAATTTTCATACAAGTTCTTAACAATAAATCCTTTCTAAACAAATACGATTTTTAAGATGATCAATATATTACAGTAAAATATTAACTACTTAAAGATTTTATAAGCTAGAATTTTCATTCACCTCCCTATTGAATAAAAGTTAGCATTTCTCATATAATCTAGTAATTGAAAACACGATCGTATACAAGTTTAGCCCAAATTTTCCCACTCATACTCTCGACTCTCCAATGGTGTACACATTAACAATGTTTTCTAGTTTGAACCCAACCATGATCATTTAAAACCGAATCAAATTATATAATTCAGTTTTCGGTTGAAACCAAATTGGGTTGTATATTCATTTTCAAACTCAATAAACCGAATCAGTAATTCAGTATTCAAACTAGGTTATTGACCCGTGTATGACACGGGTGGAATATAGTAATCGTTAAGTAAACACATATATAATTTCAAAGGACAAGATATTTCTTAATATGTTCCTTGAAAAGGTAACATGATATATAATTGCAATTCATAGTTATATGCATCATACAAATACATTCATAGGCATATCATATATATATAAACACACATACACATACGTACAGTCACATAAATTCAAGTCTTCAATCCTAGTTCAGGATGATAAGTTTGCCATATAATGAAAAGAAACAAAGATAACTTACAAGTTAAAAATAATAACACAACAGAAGCATAAATTACTTTATGAACATAAAACATTACAACTAAAACGCATCCATGTCCTCTTGGCAGGAACAGACAACATTAAGAACGCAAAGACAAATGGTTATATTTTGTATTTTTGTATGACTTACTATCATCATATTATTCTCCACATAAGAGGTAACAAAGATAATAAAAAGCAAACAGGACGGGGTCACTCACCGGACCATTGGTGCACAAACGTATCAAAATTTCTAAAACCAATAAACCAAATGCAAATAGTTGTAGAAATTTGTGTATGCTGCTCAGATTCAGTATAACATTGATAACCATCCTTTACCAAAATTATTTATGTGCACAAATGCACATTAGTTGATGTTGTGCTGCATGATCAACCATGCTTAATTAGGATAGGTTTTCATGCAATCTCACACTTTTTCATTGAACAATACTTTCATATCTCACGACCCGGTTTGTGAATGTAACTTCTCGTTCAAATATTAAATTGTTTTAAATACTTATCGTCTGGATTAAAATATATATATATATATAAGAGAGTAAAATATGAATAATAACAATAAAGTTACATGTTTTAGCTCAAACGAATTTTGACCTATTACCCAGCCCACCCTTTGCCATCCAAGAATTAACATTTCAACACGTAAATAAACAGAAGAGATGGCCGATTGAATGTGGAAGTTGGAAGGTACGTCGGCAATTAGGTTTATTAGGGTTATACGACATATTTCAATGTATTCAATGTAGGTGTATAAACAGGTAATTAAAACATTACTAAAAATGTGTTACATTTAATGGTAAATATTCCTTTTATTATTGAGTTATTTTATTGATAAGAAATTCTATAATGACTTGTTATTTATGAAAAATAGAAAAATGAACCAATAAAAAGGGACTAGAATGTATTACTTTAATAATATATATAGAACATAGATATAGATATATAATTTTCTCTCTCACTTTATCACAAATACAAGTATCGACTAGAATGAAAATAAAAGAGAAAAAGAATACTAATAAATTAATAATAATAATAATAATAATACAAAGAGTGATGCCAAACGAACCCTCTCCTACTCATTTTTACTAAGCATACATTCTCCCTCAAGTTATAGATTAATACGATCCAAACATTTATTGTTTCTTTTATGTCATTTTGTTATCTTTTATTATTTTTATTTTCAAAGCACATGATTCAATATTTTTTTTTGTTCACCGTTTTTTTATATTTTTTAAAATGATTTTTTATTTTTTAAAATAACAAAAAGACATTTTGTTACTTAAAATAAACGTTTTTTATTATTTAAAAATAAGTTTTTTTTTCTATAATTGTTTTAATTTTTTAGTGAGTGTTTTTTTAAATAGTTTAAGAGATAGTTTGCAATTTTAATACAAAATTTATATTGTTTGTTAATTAAAAAAAAGAAATATAAACAAATTTTATAAATTGAGAATAAAATATCTAATGTTATGTGATATTTAAGATTTTAACATAGAAATAGTGTGTATTAAAAATTCATGAGAGTTGGTATGACAAATAAGAGAGGTGAGTATATTTAGCCTAAGGCTGAGGGGTGTGGGCCGCTAACCGGGGCGCTAGAGCCCCTCCGCTCGCGCCGCGGGGCGCTAACCCCACACCACCGGGGCGCGAGCAGGGGCGCGAGCGCAGAAATCCAGGCAGGCGTGAGGCTGGTCGCGGGAGAAGAGAGAGAAAATGGACGTTGGGAAGGTAAAAAGAGTCGTTGGGAAGGGATTAAATTAAAAAAAAAATATTTTTTCCCTAAATAATACCCCATTTCATCTATAAAATACCTCATTTCACCCATATCAATCACCACAACTTCAAAATAAAACCCAAAATCAACCCATCTTCCCAACTTTTTTTAAAAAAAAAATGTCGTCGTACTCGTCTGATTCTGACTCCTCCGAAGAGGATGATTTGCTTCTTCATGTAGGGGGAGTTTTGACCGCAACCGTGGTCAATCTCTTGCAAAATCAAGCCCATCAACCTCGAGTCCCGAGGGTTAGAGCACCACCTCGTGATCGTGATCGATCGGGTGCTAACGATACTTTGATTAGGCATTATTTTAGCCCTCAACCGGTATATGAGGAGTCGGATTTTCGAACTCGTTTCCGAATGAGCAAACAATTGTTCATACGTATAGCAAGTGATTTAGAGGCACGGTATCCCTTTTTTCAACAAAGGGAGGATGCTAGGGGTCTCCCCGGTTTTACCCCTCTTCAAAAATGCACGGCTGCTATCCGTCAATTAGCGTACGGCATCTCGTCGGACGCTTTGGATGAGTATTTACAGATGTCGAAAAGGGTTGCACGTGAATCCCTTCATTTTTTCTGCCAAGGTAAAAAACATTAATTTTACTTTTTATTAAATATTTATTACATTTTGTAATATATATTATATGTTTATAGATTATTTTATATACGTAGGAGTCATATCGATTTACGCTCGGATATATCTGCGTAAACCTACAATGTATGACATCCAACGCATATATGAGGTGCACGCAGAAAAACATGGTTTTCCTGGGATGCTAGGTAGCATCGATTGTACGCATGTTGGATGGGCTATGTGTCCAACGGCCTGGCGAGGTCAGTTCCACCGTGGTGATCATGAAGGGCCGACCCTTATACTTGAGGCGGCCGTGTCACAGGATCTTTGGTTTTGGCATGCTTTTTTTGGTGTTGCTGGGTCAAATAACGACCTTAATGTTATCGATCAGTCACATTTGATCAACGACCTTATCGACGGGGTTGAACCACCTCAATCTTTTGTTGCAAATGGAGAACTCTTCAAGTACGGGTACTATCTGGTCGATGGTATTTACAACGAATGGGCTTTGTTAGTTCAAGCTTTTACAGATCCAATCGCCGACAAACGGAAGTATTTTACGAAGAAGCAAGAGTCTGCTAGAAAAGATATTGAAAGAGCTTTTGGAGCTCTGAAAAAACAATATTATGTTCTGGCGAACCCGATACGTTATTGGACTCGGGAGAGGATAACGGACGTCGTCTACACGTGTCTGATCCTACACAACATGACGTTAGAAGACGAGGGCAAAGCTATCTGCCAAAACTACCAAGGTGACATTCCGCCACAACCGTCCACAATCAGTGATCAACAAAGACTTCATAACATAGCAAATATCAAGAGCCGTGACATACACGGGGATCTTCGACATGAGTTGGTTGAACATTTGTGGGCGAGCCGACCCGATGATCTTGTATTAGATTAGTGTTATTATTAAGTATTATTGTTTGTTTAATTTTTAGTATGTTTTTTTTTGTAATTTGAATTTTAAAAAAAAATGTGTGTTTTTTTAATAATTTATAGGTTTTTTTAATAATACGTTGTTTGAATATATTTACGCCCTGCTTGCGGTGCGCGCATATAATGTATATATGTGTGAACCCTCGGGTGGGCAAAAGTAAAATTGCACTAATTTTGACGTTATTTTACTAATCTCGTGAAAATAACGTTAAAAGTGGCGGAAGGTTAATCAGGCATCATGTGGTGGCGTTGATAGCCGAAAGACAAGGGCACATGCACCAATCAGCCGGTGTCCCGATGATTGAGTGCTATGTGCCTTATGTCCAAGGCTTGATGCAAAACTACTATCGAGCCGGGGGTCTCACCGGAAGCAGCCTCTCTATCCCTATGGGATAGAGGTAAGGCTGTCTACATCTTACCCTCCTCAGACCCTACCATAGCATTGCTATTGGTGGGATATACTGAGTACGATGATGATGATGATGTTGTTTGAATATATTTATAAAAAAATAAAAAAAAAATTCGCTGGAGCCCCTCCACACCAGGGCCAGAGGCTCCAACGGGGGCTCCAACACCCCCCTTATCCAGTTTCTCTCTCTGCCACACGTCATAATATTATTGGCTGGAGCCCCCACTGGAGCCCCCATTAGAGCCCCCCACACCCCTTAGCCTAACTCTAATACAAACTATAATACTATAATGATAACAACAATTATTACAAATTAATAACAATGATAATATACTTGCGAAAGCAAAGGGAGGGAATCTTAATGATGAATTGGTTGATTTGTTGTCACTTTCATCCCCCATAAATTTCTTTCCTCATTATATGCTCCAAAAAGCAAGGGAAATTTTTTAAACTCTTAAACACCACAACTTCATATATTATAATAACAATATCATATATATTTTTCATCAAATAACTTATATATAATCATGGATATAGTTATAGATAGATATGTTCAAAAGCAACTGATTATATACATTAAGCTATATATATCAAACAGAACTAAGATACTCTTTCAAGTAATCAAGGGAATAAGTTCGGCTTACTAAAGTAAATGTTTCATCTTTTGTTGTAAAAATCTTTCGGTTGTTAGGTTGGAGCAATTTCGCCTTTAATTTGGATCTGAACTGCAACATACAAAGAAATCCGTTAAGAGGCCTAGGAAACACATACCAACAGTCAAGTCAAACTTGTATACATGACCATTATATGCAAGTTTTGGGAAATTAAAAAAACTATTACGAACCAATCAATTTTTTTAATTTCTTTTAATACAACTTATTTCGCATGCTCCGTTGTTTCAATTGACTTTCTATAACTCTAATTGATAGATCGAGTGAAGGTAATTTCAAACTATGTAGGTCATGTTTTCTTCAAACTCTGTAAATTATTTGAAGGCCAGCATGCTCTTTAAAGTGTAACCCGATTCACAATCTATAATCATGTTTTCATATAACTAGAGTTTAATCGAGCACTAACAATTTCACTGAATGCCTAAAGGAGCATTATTTCACTGAAAGAGTTTGATTGAATCGATCACTTAACCTAATTGCAGTTTTGTCAGCACGTATGTTTTTAGTTCCCTGTACTTCACACGCTTTATACCATTTTGTTATTTGTATTTGATTCAAAACTTATATTTTTTTATTTACCTATATTCTTAAGATTTTTTAATAGGAGAGATAATAGCATGCAACTCTTGTTTGTGGTCTAAGCTTATATCTCTAGCTTGGTCGAATTGGTGCAAATTTGATTTCATGTAATTATCTGGTGTTTGTGATAGCTTCCGACTTGTGGAGACGACCCGCGGATGGTTTGTTGTTTGTGTTTATAAAAGTTTAATGTCCCAAAAAAAATACCATGCAACTCTTTTCACATTATAAATGCACGCATTACAAGTAGAGCTAATTCATGAGATCTATCATAATGTAATAGTTAGGAAATAATTTGTTTTGAAAAGAAAAGAATTAGGATGTTGACTATTTTATAAATAATAAAAAAAATAAAGTGGTGAGTGAGACATAAATGTGAGGAGTTGGGCCCATATGTGAAATGAAACAAACTTTGTCATGATATTCATCCAAATGAAATGACATTCTCATTCACATATCATGGAACAAAATATTTATTTACCTTTTAATATGAATTGTAATTTATTAATCTTAACAAGCTAATAAACTATTTCGTAGTGTAGTTAGATTTTATAAACTTGATTGGCTGTAAGTAAACTGTAATCGTTTGACTAATTGTTTTTTTCTTAAGATTATAGATAAATAAGTTGTCTTGTCACGTGACTTCATTTTGTAAACGAGAAATCATATATTAGATGTTATTTATTCTTGAAATTAAGTTGGTGGTTAAGGAAGAAAAAAGTTGTGCTTAGAGTGTTGGAAGTTTGAGTTTCTACATCTTGTGATTATCTAAGAGTTTTATGCTTCATGTTTTTATACGTGGATTAGTACTAGATACAAGACTACTTGAAACCTTTCTACATGGAAGAAAATTCATAGAAAATTTTGCTTATGTTGAAGAGAGAGGAGCCATATATACAATGGTGAAGGCCCTGGATGTGAGAGAATGGATTGTTGGAATGGGTGTGTTAGAGACAACTTGGTATTGGCTAAACTTAAGAACGTTAATTCATCAATGTTTTTAATAAGGAATTTTACTCGTTAAAACTAGTATGTGAAGATAATATTTACGAAATCACCCAATTTATACATATACGATATCATGTTATTTAACCTAGTTGTATAAACAAAGTTATTATGGAAACTCAGTTGATTTATGATTTTCTTTTTATTTTCAAGACTTGACATAATTGAGAAAAACAAATCAATTCGTAGTAATATTGTAAGACAAAACAACTAACAAAAGTACATGAGCATGCGATGAGCATAAGTATAGGTTACACATGTGTATAGTGACGCATGGCTTAGGCATGACATGAACTTTGACTCAATTATGTCAGAATGCGGCCAATTGTATGTTTAAGCGTAATATTATCGAAACATTTTCACGTCATGTAGATTTCGGTTTCCTGAGAGCAATTTTGATGCTTTTAGAGATTTGGAATAGTATAAAATACCTTCAATTCAAAGATCTACGACTTTTTTATATTTAACTGTAGCTAAAAATACTAGTTAATAACACAAATTCAATGTAATTCTTTATCACTTCCACTATTAGTTGGTGTACTGGGAAAAGTCCAAGATGAATGGCTAACAAATTAATGTTTTATGTTACACTTGTGTTATTTGGTAATCACAAAGGTTTGGTGTGACACTTGTTTGGTGTTTATTTTTCTCTACCTTTTTTTTTAAGAAAATAGAACTTCACATCTACGTCTGCTAGTGACTAGGTTAGGGAATAAAGAAAATAGGCCTAAGTAAGAGAGAGAAACTCCATTTAATCCAAATTTCAAAAAAAAAATCTCAAAATAATCCAAACCAAAACTCATGCTGCCACTGCATTTGAATTCCCGCCAATGGATTTCGACCACCATTAAAATTGTGACACGTGTTAAAAGTAACCCCATCTGATAATTTTTAATGAGATTCACTGGTCCTGTGGATTTTCATTTCAAAATTGTTTCCGCGAAAACCATCTTCTTCGGGATGTTTGATCATGTTTTCATCTTCTCGGTGAGTTTTCCAAAAATATGTTTTTTTGAAATTCATTAGACCAGACGAATTTCATTCAAACATTCATATAGGTCCGATTATTTCTCTCTTATTTCATTCATTCTTTTTTTTAGATTGTACATTCCAATTCTCGCAAACTAACAAGAAAAATCTTTGTGTTGCTCTCAAGTAGAAGAATGAAATTTAAGAGAGATGATCGGATTTGTGAATGCCGATAAAATAAGGCCAAAACCTGCTGATGTTCTTGTGACTGGCTTTGATCTCGGTGAGAAAGTGGATGTTTTTGCAAACGACGGTTGGTGGGTTGGTCGAATTGCTAACAAAATTGGAGACACTGAGTATCTGGTCTAATTTGACAGCACCAATCTGGATTTTATCTACCCGTTTGCTAACATTCGCCTTCATCAAGTTAGGATGCTGCTAATGATGTTTGGGTGTATACCCGTAACTGAAAAAACACCAACAGCTTCGGTGCTTACTCGGATTTGGATCCGAAAAGGAAGAGGGTGTTTGTGTGTGTGTTGGTAAAATTGAAAAGTGTGAGATATAGGTAACGTTTGGTATGCAGGAATGACATGGGTAATGGAATAACTCATTGCGTGGAAATGAAAAAATTGGTGTTTAGTTGCTCAATGGAATGAAATCATCTATTACACATGAATCCCATTCCATCAAAACCATTCCTTCCCACCCCCTTCTTTTTTTTTCATTCAATTCCTCCTTCACCCTACTTTCTCAACACCACCACCACCACAACTACCATTGGCACCACCACCACTTCCACCGTCGTCGCCGCCACCACCACCAATGTTACCACTGCCACCGTCGCTGCCAACCTTCCCGTAACCACCGCAATCGTTGTCACCGCCGTTTCCTGACCCATCACCGCCACCACCACCGTCGTTTCCTGACCACCACCACCGTACGATTGCCATCACTACCAATGCTACCACTGCATGACCACCACCACCATCGCCACCCGCCACCACCATTTTCATCGTCGGAGCTACCACCGTCGCCATTATAGTTAGGTTTTTTTTTTTTTTTTGTAAAAAGTATTTTGAGATAGGAGTGTTAGTATTATTTATATTTTATTTATACAATTTTTTTGAATACCAAATAACATAAAGTAATAATTCATTTTATTTCCATATGTTAACCAAACAAGACGAAGGAATGTAATGATCAATTTCATTCCTTTGTCCATTCCATTCCTTCTCCCATTCCATTCCCGCTTCGTTTCATCACCTACAACCAAACATACCCATAGGGTTCGGAAAGGTTTTAGGGGTATTTATACCCTAGGCCCAAAACACTCCTTAGTCCATACTTTAAACTTCAGGTCTATCTTCTATTAAAGCCTACCACACTATTATATTATTTTATTTAATCACCAACACATAATAACACATAATTAAATAATAAAATTTTTTTTTGTTATTTTCAAAAAGCCAGATATTACAACTTGTAGTATGGGTCAAGTCAGGTTAGAATTAGATTAAGCCGTTGACACATTTTTGCTCATTTTTCTCCAAATAACTAATGCACTAACTATTACATAACTTTGCGTAGCAATAATTATCTGAATCTTTCAATATAACAACTTTTAAAGGTAGAACACAAAAAATAAGAATATTTGTGTACTAAAATTAATGCAATCATTTGTGATTATTCTCACATTATATTAGTTTAAAATGTTTAAAGGATAAAACTGGAAAACATAAAATTACCTGCAGTACAAAGTTGGGTACCGTTATAAATCACCATTCCTTGTTTCTTAAGCTCCAAGGAGGCATCATGCTGTCAAAAAGTCAACAGTAAAAAAATGCGCACCAATCAAACGCCTTTATGAAAAAAAAACCTTGGCCGAGTTTTTAAAACCTGTTTATTTGCTATTTGTTTGTTGAAAAGCAAAATGTGTTGAGGAAAGATCTTCCAAAAGCTTCAAATTTGAGCTTTTCAAAAGTGGTTTTTGCTTTTCGAAAAGCAAATTAGCAAAAAAACAATTCTAAAAGCTCATCCAAACACCCCCTTAGTGAGGTAATACTTACTTAATGGAAGTTAAGCGAAGGAAGATGGGCATAAGATAACCACCAATATTCCCAAATCCAGTTTACAGAAACAAATCATGGTTATTTATGAAAATATCAACTGAGGCAATTCACATAATGTTAGATGCAATTTTATATATATATATATATATATATATATATATATATCCAAATCAGAATGAGAACAATTAAGGCGGCTCGTTCTGGTTGACCCAACCCACGTAATTTAAATTCTTTATTTTCTTCAAAACATGATTTCTTTTTTCAATTTGACCTGGCCCTCATTTGTTGTCAAGTACAAACCAACTTTCATGTCAACAAAAGAATGTGTTCATAGAACAAGCCTGCTAATAAATTATGATTGTAGATAGGGGTTTTCTAGGACCACCCCTAATTGCTAAAAAAAATATCTTACTACAAAAACACTTTAGATTTGGTAGTGTAAGAGTTAAATGCATGCCCTGCGTTTTTTGAGTGGCCATTTCATTAATATATGGTGGATGTTTGTTAAGAATTTGATAAACTATGCCCACCATAAATCAATTAAATGGTTTGCTATCTATAACTTATAAATAAAAAAATCTAACATGGGCACTTTGCTATCGCATTGACTTTATGAGCACGATCAGATACAATACCAACTACAGCAAATGGAATATTTGTAAGTTGAAGATAGAAAAACCCAACTAAGCAGACCTTCATAAAAATTTCACAGACTGTAAACAGTTGTAACGTCCACGTTTCAATAATAAGTGAATAAAATATTACGAGTTTATTTTAGTTATCATGTCGTGTGACGTCGTTTAAATTAATTAAATAATATGTAGAGTATGGATAAGATTAAGAGAGGAGTTGATGGACTTGGGAGTGATTATGGGCCTAAAAACCTTTGGGTTTTGCCTATTTAAACCCCTAAATCCTAATCCTCATCTAAGGCTGTAAATGAACCGAACGAACATGAACAAGGCCTTGTTCATGTTCGTTCGTTAAAAAAATAACGTGTTCACAAACGGTTCACGAACATTTACCGAACGAAATTTTATGTTCGTGTTCGTTCATTAAGGAAGTTAATGTGTTCATGAACGGTTCACGAACACAAATAAAATCTGTAGAGCCTAGAGATTGAGACCGGTGCATTCATCAATGTGAGTAATGAAAGCCTGTAAACGAATCGAGCCCTTGTTCGTGTTCGTTCATTTAACTTTAAAAGAACTCGGACACTTAATCAAACAAATATTTATTTTCATCTTCGTTTATTTAAAAGGGGATATTTGTGTACGTTTTTTTTAAATCTAAACGAACATAACTGAACAAAGATAAACGAACATACATGAACAAATGTAAATGAACACAAACAAACATAAACGAACTTAATTGAAAACAAATTAACAAATATAAAACCTTTAATTAGATGACCTATCTAGATAATATTTAATTATTTTCTATTAATACATACACGAACATAAATAAACAGACATAAACGAACGTTCATGAACATAAATGAACGAACGGAACACGTGTTCATGTTTGTTCGTTTAATTAAACGAACACAAATTTTTTGTTCATGTTCGTTTGTTTATTAAATAAACGAACATAAACGAACTTTCCGCCGAACGGTTCGCGAATAGTTCACCGAACGTTCGGTTCGTTTACAGGCCTATGGACCTCATCATTTCATCATCATCATCTTCCAATCATTATCACACCCATACACACACAAAGCTCCTGAATCAAATAAACAATAATAATAATGGATTTGGCAAAATACAAACAATGATAATATGGTTCAAACGGGTCTCCAACGAGACCCAAATCCCAACTGTCCGGCCGAAACGGGAAACCGAGCCAGATCCGCAAGCCCGAAGCTGGAACCACCGGACCTGAGATGTTCCTCGTCCTTCACGCTGGTCACCGACGGCTCATGTTGTGACCTGGGTTCGAGTTCTGGCGAGGATGGGACCCGGCTCCGGTGATCTGAAAACAAGCAAAGGAACCCGAGGCACGATATAATTAAACCAGATCTGGAAAGCCGTGCGAATAGAATCCGAGCGAATGGAATGGGGTGCGAATCGTTGGAGGCAAACAATTCGTGCGGGTTGGTTCATGCGAATTATTTCTGAGCGAATTGATTCCGTGCGAATCGATTTGATGTGAATCCTTCGTATGCGAATTTCTTCATGCAACTTGAATTGTTTATTCGATGCGACTCATTCCTGTGCGAACCATGGTGATACGAAGCGATTAGAGATAGACCGGCCTTCATCTTTCGATGTGGATGTCTTGTGTAAAATGAAGATAGGAAGGCAAAGATAATAATAATAATAATAATAATAATAATAATAATAATAATAAGTTAAAGTAATAAATAATAATAATAATAATAATAATAATAATAATAATAATAAAAGAATGAAAACCCCATTCGTCTAATTTTTACTTGGATTCCGATAAACTAATTACTTGTTTGCTCAAAATAATTGAACTGAATGTTTTAATTTTGATTCAAAGGAAAGAAAGTGTGGAGTTGAAATAATTCACTCAGAACGCTTTTTAAAGGATTACGTGGTACGATTAAATCGAATAAGCCCTTCTGGAATAAATACTCAGCCGCTTGTGAACCGTCGGGTACTGTTTTATTCAATGTTTGTTCAATTACTCTTTTACCCGCAAAGGCAATGTAGGCATTGGGTTCAACAATAATGATATCCCCCAACATACCAAAACTAGCTGTCACCCCACCGGTAGTAGGAGATGTAAGGATTGGTACATAGAATAACTTTTTATTGGATTGATAATCATATAAAGCAGAAGAGATTTTAGCAATTTGCATCAAGCTCAAACTTCCTTCTTGCATGCGTGCCCCTCCAGAAGCACACACTATAATAAGAGATAGAAATTCTTTAGTAGCGTATTCAATCAAGCGGGTAATTTTCTCCCCAACTACGGATCCCATACTACCCCCCATAAACTGAAAATCCATAACCGCAATTGCTACGTTAATACCGTCTAGTTGCCCTATGCCTGTTTGAACAGCCTCGGTTAATCCTGTCTTTCTTTGATAAGAGTCGATCCGATTTTTATAAGACTCCTCCTCCGAATGAAATTCAATGGGATCCAGAGAGACCATGTCTTCATCCATAGGCTCCCAAGTAACCGGATCGATCGAAAGTTCGATTCTATCTGAACTACTCATTTTCAAATGATATCCACATTGTTCACAAAGATTCATTTTTGATTTAAAAAATTTCTTATAATTTAATCCATAACAATTTTCGCATTGAACCCACAAATGCTTGTATTTTTGAGTTACATCCAGATCAGTAGAACTTTCTAGATCAGTAGAACTTTCCAGATCAGTAGAACTTTCTCGTATAATTTGATCACTCGTTCTGGCATCCGCGTTTTGACTACTATTTCCACTTTCACCACAAATGGAACTAGAAATGTAATTGTGACTGGAATTGTCACTACCACTTACAGTGTAACTATCAATACAGATTTGAGACTTAAGATAACTGTCAATGCAACTATTCATGTGATTATTCCAAGTATACTGAGTATCATTCATGGAAGGATCATTCATGGAAGGATCATTGTCGGTATTCTTACTCTTAGATCCATTATTCAGATAACTAGAATTCCGATAAAAAGAACTTGCTAGTTCACTGCAAAAAGAAGGATCATTGTCAATCTCAAAAATTTGATTTTCAATATCAAAATATATAGAATAAATGTCCCCATTATTCTCTTTAACTAAAAAAGTATCATCAGAGATGAAATTCCGAATGTCCTTGACGCCAAAAGAAAGATCAACATTACTGTAATTGTCATGACCACTCCAACTCTGAATGTTTTTATCCGTATCATTTATATTCGGATCTTGACTTTCGTTGGCATTTTCAATTTCAATAGGACCAAGACTGCCCGTTGATTTACTTAGCCTACATCTGTGTTCGAACTCCTTCTTAAATAAGATCGAATTGAACCAACATCTTTTCATATAGTTTTATTGCTCCATATTTGCATGAAAATACAATAGATGAATAGTCATTCGACGAAAAATCATTTATTTGAATTTTGAATATTGTATTTCCTATCAGGAATAAGCATATAAATACAATCACTAGAATTATTAACTAATAAGAAGTGTGAGTATTGAAAAAAGGATTTGTTCTCTCCACAAACCTACGAACAATTTTTTCGTAAAATCTTATCTAATAACTAATAATAAGTTAAGTTTCTATGACAATACGAATACGGAACAAAAAGGACAATATGCAGGTTGGGTAGAAAGAGTTGTGATACCTGTCTCGATCCAGGGATGTGAAGGCATGAACGAAACCCTAATCTAAGACCCGACTCGTTTAGAACCCGCAACCCGTCTTATGCCAAACTAATGGTTTATGGGACACCCGTTCAAAAACACTTAAACATAAGAGCCCGTTGTAAATAGAAAAATTGAAAGAAACGTACGAACGAGGGATAGCTTACAAAAATATATATTTATATAATAGTAATAAGTATGAATAGTAATGAAATAATATAATAATAAACATAAATACGATAATAATAAATGTCGTTAAGAATGCAAACTAATAAAGACGATTCATTAATAAGATAAGGCCAAGTATATTAAATTAATATGAGCGATTAAAGAAGGTTACATGTCGGTTTAGTTAACTTAAAAGTTATCTCCGTTAACTCAATAAAATAAGTAAACAAGCAAATATAGAGGTTAATACTTGTACGCTATTAACAATTAGTCGGGCACAGTTGAAGAAGAGCATTACTATTAATTCGAAGAGGAATCGTCTACAAGTGAGTTCTAGCCCCCTTTTTCCTTTAAACGTTTTTGGGGCTGTATGCATACTCGTATGTGAAAGAATAGATATGTAATTTTAGTTAATGGTATATATCTTGTAAGAACGTGTCTATATATTAATTTATTGATATATATTTGAATGTTTGATTGATAGCTGATAGAATAGAAAGAGTTAGGGAACAAACCCTACTAATGCTTGCGTAGAATGTTATAGGAATTTAAACGAGTATGAATGTTGTGTATAGAAGAATGTGTATACGTTCATGCGTAGAGCCTTCGGACCTCATGCATCACAATAAGTTAGGATGGAAAATCCCTCTAACTTTATATGGCTCGGTTATGAGCAAGGAAGGCTCGGTTATGAGCAAGGATAGAAGGCTCGGTTATGAGCAAGGATTGATGGCTCGGTTATGAACAAGGATAGAAGGCTCGGTTATGAGAAAGGAAGGCTCGGTTATGAGCAAGGATAGGAGGCTCGGTTATGAGCAAGGATAGGAGCCTTGGTTATGAGCAAGCGCATAGGAATATAGTTATGAAACAATTGATAGACAGACATAGAGAAAGTAAGTAAAGATTATAGACGACATGTTATGTATAAAAGATGTGATGTATTTACAAATAGTTTGTTATAAAATGTAAAGAAACGTTAGAACTCACTCAGCGTATAGCTGACTTTTAGTATGCATGCAGGTATTGTGATGACGTGGCAAGCTTGAGACGCGTACGAAGCTATCCATATTGAAGAATAGATAGAGAAAGAAGTTGCTTTATAAATGTTTTAAATTTCCGCTGCGATTTGTATAGACTTCCGCTGTAGCAAACTACGTTTATGAGTAAATCCAACACCGAATGTAAGGCTACCGGGATCGAGGCCTTACAATAGAATTTAAAAAAATGGTAAAAAGAAAAAAAGTTTGGTTATTTTGGTTTGGTTTGGTTTGTGTAGTTTCATGCACACCCTTAGACTTAGGAAGAGTTTCAATCAGTTTAATCTATTTCATTTTAAACTTAATTTTTTTTTATTTTCCATGTTTGACCCGCTACGAGATAAACATAGGTCAATCGAACCATTTATAAAGAAATAGGTCAAAAATATTATCTCTGGTTTAGAATCAACAAGATAAAAACAGATGAGAAACAATTGTTGCATCAAAATCAACAAAGGTAGGGTTTAATGGGAGTATAGGGCATATCATAACCATGAAAATGGAGATCTTGAGTGTTTGTAGGAAGATGAGGCCCACTACTATTAATCGGAGCATGCTGCTCAGTTTTAGCTGATTTGATGAATATGCATGACGTGTTTGAATATATATATATATATATATATATATATATATATATATATATATATATATATATATATATATATATATAAATTTGGATAAAAGTTCCACACAAATCGGTTTTTAAAAATAGGTTTTCACCTACAACTAAACCACACACGAAAGGCAAGCGTACCTATCATTTGTAATAAAGTGTCGGCAAGAACCAAGTGTCAATCCATGGATTCGGTAATTTTCTAGTACTAAATCTTTGTAAATGACTAACCGAACAAAGAAATCTTAATTTGAATTTTTAACTAATTAAACTAGCATATAATGAAAACAAAGCAAGTAAAAATGCAAGAAACGATCAATCCAACAAAACTAACTAGACATGCATCCACTTTACCAATATGATAAAATAGCAATGATATGGTAAATATCATGAATCTAAACATAAATAATAGATTACAATCAAGCAACCTAATACTAACAAATAATCATCATGACGGGGTTTTAATCAAGAATTAAACATAGACTAACTTTTTTGTCAAAACAACAAAGTCTCATAATCAAAGGAAAGCTAGCACGAACAGCATTTTAACCACCTAAAATTACACTAAATTAGCTAAACTCATGAATTAAATATCAACTTATGAAACTTTAACTAGCAAGTTATCACCAAGTCAAGAATCATAACAACACTCATCAATTTTCCAATATCAAGTGTAGGGTTTCCTTGCTCATCAATAATATTATAACCAAACTAATCTTTACTAGTCATTCCTAACTTAGCAATGTAAACAAAGAAAACATGAACATTCAAAGTTTACAAACAAATATCTAGAACATAGTTTTCCAACATGAATGCCTAAACATTTGTAAGACTAACAAGGTATGAAATTCTAACAAGCATGAACAACATCAATATCAACTCATAACTTCAACATTTCCTTGAAAGAAAACCAAATTACCATAGCCATACATAGATAAAAATCACAATAGTAAAAGCTTCAACAATGTCTAGATAGTAAATGTTTTTAGCCCATAAGGTTTAATACAACTACAATCAATCTAGAAATAAGCTTACAAAACATGTTCTTAAACATTGAAATGCAAACCAAAATCAAGAAAGGATTGAAGGATGGAATGATGAATCTTATGTTGGTGGAAGCCATCAAGAATCCCCTAAAATTGCTGCACTTGGTTGAGAGAAAATCCCCAAGACTCCACACTCAAAATAAGGATAATGGATGTGTATATATGCTGTCTGGACGTCTGGCACGGGCCCACGCACGGGCTTGCACGGCCATGCCTCGATGTGGAAAGTCAACCCCTTGGTTTAATCTGACCAAAAAGTCAGATTTCTTTGTTCTGGCATGGGCTTGCACGGGCTGGCATTGGCTGGCACTGGCGGAATTCCCGGGAAGCACGGCCTTGCACGGGCTGGCACTGGCTGGCAGAATGCTGATATTTTTTTATCCACGAAACGCCCTCTTTTCATGTTTTTTTTTTGTCGGGCGGACGCCCGGACCTGCAAATTCAGAAATAACTCAAATAAGTACCAAAAACAATGAATTTGCATGGAGTTCGACATAAATATGAGGAAAATTCGATGCAATAAGATGTACACTTTGTGTTACATCAATGCTACTCCTTCTAAACTGAATATTGTCTATCTTTTGACGTAATAATTAGGACTAAAGTAGTATTGATTAGCTGGTTTTATGGAAAAGTTGATGCGCCATAAAAAAAATTAGAGTTGGGCTTACAGGCAAATGTTGTTGGGATTGCATTGTCATAAAGTTGTTCCCTCTAGTGTATGTTAACCGTAATCTCATTACCACTTGTTATAGAAAATGGGTTGTAATCGGTAACAGAATTACAGGAATTATTTGTCGCATAAAGAAAACACATTCCTGACTTACAATTGAAATAAATGATATATGACAATTGACATGCAAATGTGGTGAAAAGCCAATAGAGCCTATAATTAACAAAATCCATGCGTAAACTTCTTATTTGTAAGATACCTTTGTAGACGACTACTCCCCTTCACTCACTAGCTACTTCAGTTTTTCCTGATCAATTTCTTGAACAACAGAAGTATGAAAAAAATTAAGTAACGACACCTTAATCGAAGAAATAGAATCAATTGCTACAATTAAGTAGCAAAGCTTTAAGTTAATTTGTAGTAAATTTTTCTAATTTGTTAGTAAGTTATTTGTTGTCAGGCAACACAAACAACACCAGATGAGATGGGCGTAACTTCAAATCCTTAAGAGTGTATCAACCATAACATCATCAATTTCAAATTTTTGTAAACAAAAACCCCCCAAATTACCTGCAATCGTTGGCGGTAACAGCGACACCTCGAGATTTGCTTCAAAAACTTAACCTTCAAATCGTGAGGCAGATTGAAGGTGTGAGAAGAGATAGGTAGGGTTTGGAATGGAAGAGTTAGGCAGTTTGAGAGGATATAATCTTCGACCCAATCCAAATCCATCTCAAGACCCATGACCCACTGAAGAAACTCCAAGTGACCCGGGGCAGATTATAGATAATCTTGGGGTTAAGTAATGTTTCCCACGAGGATGAGGTTCAGCAGAGAAGATTGTTCTTCAGATGACCTGCAAAACAGACACCGTAAGCTCGTCACTGAGAAGGGGGGGGGGTTCCTCCTTGTGACCACCCTCCGGCGTGAGAATCAGACTAGATTGCTCTGAATATAAGTGTATATTAAGAGATTGCTAGATAAGATGAGATATCAGATCCTGTCCTTACCATTCCAAGGTGTTGGAGTATTTATAGCCGAAGGTAGGTTTCCTAGAAGGTACAGCCGGCTGAATAGTATTCCTGTTCTACCAACAGTGGACTACGCACAGACCATGCTGGTTGGTGGATAGGCTACGGCTGACAGTAACAAGGTCGGCTGTACACTGTTCCTTTACTGCCGGCTATGCACTGTTCCACCAACTATAGGCTGCGCACGTCCTATAGTAAGGGTTGGTGAGTAGGCAGCGGCTAATAGTGACAAACAGTACTAGAGGGTGCTCCTCCTCGTACTGTTGTCGGTGAGCTGTCACCCTGTGATTGGTTCATGGGCTGTTCTGGTCAGATCATCTGTTCTGCCCATACCTTAGCAGGTATAGTACAAAAGATCTTCCAGAAGCATACGGACTGGCTCATTTAGGCGGGAGTATTCCCGCCTTGCTCATTCCTTCATGTGACTACTGAAGTAGCTAGTGCCTTGTGCGTGTAGCCTTGCTGTTAGTGCGGGTAGCCTTCCCTGATGGCTTGTATCCGCAACTGCGGGAACAGGCGGGGTACTTCACCATTGGGAGGCTTTCCCTGCGGGTACAGCTGGCGTACTGCGCGTAAGGTTTTCTCTGAGCATGGTGGGTCCTGCGGGAGCAGTTGGTCGTTGCGCAGACGTCCCTGTTCAAGGTGAGTCTTGTGGGTCCAACTGGGCTCTGCTGGGACCTACCTCTTCAAGTCCCCCCAGTCTAATGTTCTTCTCATGAATTATTAATAAGTGAGGTGAACTTTTGGACTAGCAAGGGGTTTTGAAAAGGGGTTTTTAGGTTTTCCGTGGGGATTCTTCCCGCGGTTTTCCTGATGTCACGCAGAAATTCCCGACTTTTCTGCTTGATCTTTGGGTATGAAGCGGGTAGGTTTGTAACCTCCTCGCAAGTCAGGAGCGTTGAGTTCCACTTGTGTGGATTCTCCATGGGGTTTTGGTAGTTATCAACATATTGATCAATTATGCAAAAACCACCAATTCCATCTTAGAGTTTCAAACAATATAGTTCTCGACGTTCCCGTCATGTGGGGATGTTATTCCCGTTTCCGCAAGCATGGCCCAGAAGATCCTTCTTGGTTTGAATTCCCTGCAGAGTGCTAAGTATGTGAAGGGTTTTGCCTTGACACTGTACCCGCACTCGTCTTACGGTTACTTTACTTCCAAGGTATTCCTGGCGTCAATTCCCTGCGGGTGCTAACTATGTGAAGGGTTTTGCCTTGACACTGTACCCGCACCCGTCTTATGGTTACTTGGTTGCCAAGGTAAGGGGTATTTTCCCGCTTACTTTTGAATCTTTTTGAAACTTTTTTTTTTTTTTTTTTTTGAAATTCGAAGAGTTGGTGAAAGGATAAGAACAGTCCAAACATCTGAAACGTCGTGCGACGGTTTCTTCTGACTGTGTCAGGACGTGCAGGAAGTTATGGTGACGTGACAATACCTGGTCATTTCAGACGCTTTTTCAGGCGCGTGGGCGCGATTTTTCGGGCGCGTGGCCGCGAAATTAATGGTACGCGTCCTTTCAACAGCTGTTGCCAGCTTGCTTTTTGCCACGTGTCATAGTTTCATTGCACCTTCGATTTCTCTCTCCTCCGCATTAAATTCATCGCATTAATTGCGATTAGTATATAAAGGGGGAGAGGGTTCTTTGTAATCCACACTTTCACTCTTCTCTTCATCTTTAAAGCGATTTCCGGCGAATACTCACCTTTCAGTCGAGCATTCTTGAAATCGTTTTCTTCTTTCATTTGCAAGATGTCTTCTCGTGATCTCGAATCTACAGCCCAGGAGGCTGGGGTGTTTGCCGATGACAAGAGTACTGCTGGCGAGTGCCAGTGTGCTCTGCCTGTCGATCTGTATCAGTACATCGTCAGGAAGTTCATGCTCGAGTCTCTCGACCCTGAGTTTTCTGAACCCCATCAGACGGTGTACGATGCCCCCAGAGGCAAGATCGGGGTATATGCTGCATTCTTTGTTTATGGGAATCTTAGGTTCCCATTGACAAAGTTTGTGTACCGTGTCCTTGAGAGGCACGGTGTGCACCTGACCGAGGTGCACCCGATGGCGATTGCCAAGATTCGGCACTTCGAGTGGGTGTGCCGGATTCTGGGCATTGAGCCCTATGTTGACCGCCTGATGACCTTCTACTCTTGGAGGTGCATTCAGGGGTGGTATACGCTGATAACCCGGATTAAGGGTTTGAAGATTTGCGCAACCGAGCGCAGTCTTCGCTCGTGGAAGCGGGAGTTCTTCTACATCTCCGCTCGCGCCATCCCCCTTGCCATGAAATTCAAGAATGGGCAAGCACTTCCCAGCCTTCACGCCTCCAACTACCAGGAGGCGGAATGGTTCTCGAAGATATCCCGAGTCCAATCTCCGGTTTACCGGTTTGCGGAGTCCGGGATGGTGATGCTCGGGATGAGCCGGGTGTGGAAGGATGCGGATGCGCGAAAGATCCCGATCGTCCTCGAATACGGTTCGAACTCTGTTCCTTACGGTATGCCTTGTTTCTTTTTGTTGATTTAGAATCTCTTCTAACTTCTTTCCTGTTTATTTCAGAGGGGAACGACTTGCAGTCGCTCATGTACCCGCGGGAGGCTGACGGTCCCGCTCGGATGGGTATTCGCGCTCTAGACGAGAACGAGTTGCCCATCCTAGAACAAACGGTGGATCGGTTCGTGGAGGTCTACCCGTTAGGCCACGAGATCCTTAGCTCCAGGCGGCCAGGTAAGGCGCTATTCAACCCTCGACCCCTCAATGTTGAAACCTCTGCTGGAATTCCTCTAATCTTATGTTCTGATGAGGAATCCGCAGATAGTCCTCCGTTGGTGCGGAAGAAGAAGGCTGCCGGCGGGAAGGGGAAGGAGAAGGTGGCCTCCACTGCCGATCCGGTGCCTCGGTCTGATTCGGAGACCGAGAGCGAAGAGGTGGCGGGGAATCCCGGTGGTGATAAGACCACCGCTCCGGAGGCTGCGACGATTGTCACCTCCGGAGAGCCCAGGATGACAACGGTGACCGGCGTGAAGAGGCCGGCTCCATCGGGTTCATCCCCGCCCGTCCGCACTTTCAGGCTCAAGAAAACCCGTAAGTACAAACTTCCTTTATCTTTAACTTCATAGTTTTCCATCATTAATACTTATCTTCTTTGTGCAGGCGTGGATGTTGACGCATTCCAGGGTGGAGCGGGGAGGAGTACCCCTCCGCCCGTGACGGTAGGCTTGGTCAGCCTACCTGAGGCGACGACCCAGGTGGCTGCGCCTGCTTCCCCTGGTTCAGTTGCTCATTCCATTGAGCCAACTGTTCCAGTTGTGACGACATCACCGCCGGCTGTCAGTGCCATCTTTACCGCATCTTTCACTGAGCCGGCGGTTACTTTTGCTGCGGACTCCGCAGCGGCGACCGCGGCGGACTTCACCATGCCTCCTCCGTCATCGGCCTCGACGGCCGATCCTTCAGGTATGCATGGGGCTTCTCGCCAACCTCTGCCTCCTTCCCATCTACCTGACCTCTTGGACGGATTTCCCTTGGGTTCAGGTGACGGGTTTGGCGGCTATCGGCCTGTTATTGACCCTACAGGTGCGTAGGGTTCTCTTGGCCTATTATTATATATATATATATATTTTTTTATATATATAATCTTTTCCTAACTGCTTTTTGTTTTTTGCAGTGTCGGATTCCAATGAAGTGTATGTTCCACGATGGAACATCCACCGAGGAACAACCCTTCGCACCCCTGTGGAGTGCGTGGATTGGGCTCGTCACGCAGCTCCCAGTGGTGCGTTGGGGGAAGCCATGGCTAGCTACCAGGAGGGTAGGCTAACCAATGAGCTTTGGGTTCTCCTGGCCCGGATGCAGCCCCGCGTCGAGCTGCTTTGTCGTGAAAACGACAAGTTAAAAGCAGCTCGCATTCAAGAAGTGGCTCAGGCGCGGGCTGTCCGGGAGGAGAATAGGAGGCTCTCCGCCGCGGCTGCAGAGAAGGAGAAGGCGTTCAAGGCCCTTGAAGTTGAGGTTCAGGCCCGTCTCGAGGCCCGTTCCAAGGCTGCCCAAGCTGTTAACGAACAGCTTCGGCTGGCTAAGGAAACTGCTAGGAACGCAACTGAAAGGGCCACCAAGGCTGAAGCTGTTGCTGAGCCTCTACGCCTCTAGAATGAGGAACTTAAAGCTAAATTAGAGGCGCTTCAACAGGCTCATGATGCCTTGGCGATGGAGGACGCGAAGAAGCTCTAAGAGATCCTGGACCAGAGGGGCGTGCTTGACCACACTGAGCGGAAGCTAAAGGGCGTCGAAGAGGCTGCTGCAAAGGAAGTGTTGCTTGCCAACCTTAATAAAAGTGAAGCCGAACGCGCCTGTACCCAAGCTCAAGCCGCCCTCCAAGAAGCTCTGGTTGCCAAGGAATGGCTTCTTCGAGAAGCGTTGTCTCAGGTAAGCTTTTCATGTCTTTACGCTTTTCTTTGTAAATAGAAAAGGTTTTGATACTTGTATTTTTTCTTTTTTGTAGGTTGTGCATCGGGTCTTCTCAGAGACGTCTTATGACGATGCTATGAGCGCAGCCCTCAACACTTCTCATGAGGATGGGGAGAAGGCCGGCTTCCTGCTTGGTCTAGGGTTTGTTGAGAAAGGCATCCCGCCTTCCAACTTCCCTTTGTATGATGTGGATACTGAAGCTGTTTATGACCAAGCAGTGAACCAGTATGCCGCCTTCTCTCATCCGGTGGTGGAGAAGGTGAACGAAGTCGCTGCTGCTGATGATGGGCTAGCTATCCTTACAGCTTTCCTTGAACCACCACGCTCTACTGATGGAGCGGGTCCAAGTGGAAGTGGTCCTGAAGCTTGATTCTGAAGATCCCTTTCCACCATTAGCGTAGATTTTTGCTTTTGTATAGCAATCTTTGTAATATTTGAATTTGATGGAATAAAGATTGTGTTAGTTCTTTGCCTTGTTTATTTTACGCATGTTTTGATCTAACTTAGCAATTTCTTTAGTACTTAGATAAGTTAACTTTTTAACGTGGCAAATTATAAGTTTGTTTCGCTTCCTCTTTCATGATTGTGCCGGTATGACCGTCACTTACACTTAGTAGGATGGCTTAACTTTACTTATATCTGACCTGCGTGGAAGTTTTCCTTTGAAATTTTCTAAGTGTTCAGAATAAGTTAACCTTTGTACGTGGTAGATGATAAGTTGAAGTTTTGCCTCCTTGTTCGTGATTGTGCGGGTAAGACCGTCACTTGCACTTACAAGGATGGCTAAACTTTACTTACATCTGACCTGCGTGTAGGTTTTCCTTAAAACTTGAAATTTTTACCGTTGTGTTTATGCGGGTTTTGCCGCATTCCACACGTAACGACTTACTTCTTCCCCTATTTATGCGTTGAATACCGGCACATCAGTGTGGGAAGTTCATAAGTATAAAGGTAAGGCTATTAACACATTGCGAAAGGAGAATCATTTCCATTAGAAGTGGCTCTAGGCCTTTTCTTTACAAGTTTGGAATTGATCTACATATAACATTTGCGTAATTGAGCTCCATTCCATGTTCTTGGGATGGGAGTGCCATCGAGCCTTTCGAGCCGGTACGCGCCCTTTCCCAGAACTTCTTTGATAAGGTATGGCCCTTCCCAGATCGGGGCCAGCTTTCCTGGGCGTTCTTGGTTCGAAGCCTCGTTGTTACGCAGTATGTAGTCTCCTACATTGAAGTTGCAGAGTTTTACCCGCGTGTTGTAGTACTTTTGCATTTGTCGCTTGTAGTTCTCTTCACGTACTGCGGCTAAGTCTCTGCGTTCCTCGGTTAGCATAAGATCTAACCGTCTTTCCGCATCATTGTCTTCTGGCTGAATCAAGACCCTTGGTGAGGGTAAACCAATTTCGACCGGGACCATGGCTTCAGTGCCATAAGTGAGACTGAACGAGGTTTCTCCCGTACTGGCCTTCTTCAGCGTTCTGTTTGCCCAAAGGACGTGCGGAAGCTCGTCCACCCAGCCGGATCTGTGTTCCAAGAGTCTTTTCTTTATGCCTTCAACGATGCTCTTATTTGCTCTTTCCACCTCACCATTACCTTGCGGGTGTGCCACTGAGGTAAAGGTGTGGGTGATTTGAAGTTCTTTCAGCCACTGTTGTAGCTTCTTGTCAGCAAAGTTGGTGCCGTTATCGCTCACCAAATTCTGTGGAAGTCCAAAACGACAAATAATAATTTCCTAAATAAATTTTTTGATATGTTTTGCGGTTGTTTGGGCTAAGGGTTTTGCTTCTATCCACTTGGTGAAGTAGTCGATGGCTACCACTAGGAATTGAACATTTCCTGCTGCTGTAGGAAATGGGCCTGTCACATCGATGGCCCACTTCTGAAATGGCCATGAAGAGGTGACTGGAACAAGTTCATTCTTCGGGCGGTGCGTGTTGGGTGCGTAGAGCTGGCAAGACCTGCATTTTCTGATGTATGCCAGCGCATCCGTATGCATCCCCGGCCAAAAGTATCCCGCGTTGTTTAGCTTAGCTACAACAGCGCGGGGACCTGCGTGTACTCCACAGATGCCTTCGTGTACTTCCCTTAGGAGGTAGTCAGCATCTTGGTTGTCCACGCATCTTAAGAGTGGGCCAAGAAAGTTACGTCTGTAAAGGATGTCATCGATGAGTTGATAATTCAGTGCTTTACAGCGTAGTTTTCTTGCCTGTGTTTTTGACTCTGGTAGTGTACCTGCCGCAAGGTATTTTATTATTGGTGTCATCCACGTTTCTGTGCCGGATTGGATGACACAAATTTCCTTGTGCGGGACCGAAGGTGTCTCGAGGAGTTCAATGCGGATGTCCTTTCCTAAGTGGGTGAAGGCTAATGATGCAAGCTTGCTTAACGCATCCGCAGATTTGTTTTCACTTCGCTTGACGTGTATGACTTTGCAGTCGTTGAAATCGCGCATAAGGGATTTTGCTTGTGCGAGGTACAGGGCCATTGTGTCGTTCACGGCCGTGTATGTCCCGTTGATTTGATTGGCTACTAACATGGAATCCACGTGGGCTTCCAAGTTTTTCACTCCCATCTTACGCGCAATTCTCAGCCCAGCCAAGAGTGCCTCATACTCGGCTTCGTTATTCGTACTTGGAAAATCCAGTCGAATAGCGTAAGTGTATTCTTGGCCTGCTGGGTTGGTTAGTTTCAGCCCTGCGCCTGAACCCTCGTTACTGGCTGCTCCATCAGTGTAGAGTCGCCAGACATCATTGATGTCTTGTGCTGGAGAGGGTTGAGCCTCTTCCTGGCACTCTTTTTCCCGCGATGCAGGCACTTCGGCAATAAAGTCGGCCAAAACCTGGCCTTTTATGGCTGGTCTTGGTTTATACTTTATCGCGTACTCCCCCAACTCAATTGCCCATTTGGCTAGGCGTCCCGATAACTCGGGTTTGCCTAGAACGTTTGCAAGTTTGAAGTTGGAGAGAATGGTGATTGGGTGACCCTGGAAATATCGTCTTAACCTGCGTGAAGCGTGTATAAGTGCTAAGACTAATTTTTCGAGGATAGAGTACCGGGTTTCTACGTCTGTTAGGATACGACTGACATAATAGATTGGCATCTGGATGCCTTTTCGCTCTACTAGCAGGACTGCCCCGGTTGCTCTATTTGTTGTGGAAAGGTATAGGATTAACTCTTCTCCCGCTTTTGGTGCTGTGAGCGTTGGGAGTTCGATCAAGCGTGACCGAATCTCCTGAAAAGCTGCTTCCGCTTCTGGTGTCCAGCGGAAGTGCGTTTTCTTTAAACAGTTTCTCAACGTTGACACGAAGGGAAACGACTTATCCGCGTGGTTTGCCAAAAAGCGATTAAGTGCCACTAGTCGTCCATTCAGTGTCTGAGCCTGTTTGATGGTAGTAGGTGATTCCATTTTGATAATGGCTTCGACCTTTTAAGGGTTCGCTCTGAAGCCATCTTTAGTGACGATGACCCCCAAGAACTTCCCTTCTTCCATTCCAAAGGCACACTTGCTCGGGTTGAGCTTCATGTTTATCTTCCTGAGCGTGTTGAAAGTTTCTTCGATGTCTTTCAACATCGCTTCTGGGTCAGGGCTTTTGATGACCAAGTCATCCATGTAGACTTCCAAGTTCCTCCCAATTTGGGCATGAAACTGGTTGTCCATCAGGCGTTGGTATGTGGACCCGGCATTCTTAAGTCCGAATGGCATCATTTGGTAACAAAATGTGCCATCGGGCGTCCGAAAAGCGGTTTTGTCCTGATCATCAACGGCCATGTAGATTTGATGGTACCCCTTATACGCGTCCAGGAAGCATTTAAGGCGGAACGGTGCCAACGAATCCACCTTAAGATCAATTTCGGGTAACGGATAACAATCTTTGGGGCATGCTTTGTTCAAGTCCTTGAAATCTATGCACATGCGCCATTGTTTGTTATTCTTCGGTACCATAACGGGATTTGCAACCCATGTTTGATATCTACTAACGCGTACGATGCCTGCGTCAAGGAGTTCCTTGACTTGGGTTCTACACGCGTTAGTTTGTTCTGGCCCCATTACTCTGCGCTTTTGTACGATTGGCGTAACAGTCGGATCGCATTTGAGCTTATGCTCTGCCTTACTTCGGGGTACACCAGTCATGTCAGCTGGTGTCCACGCGAATATGTCAGCGTTTTTCTGTAATAAGCGCTTGAGTAAGGTGCGTGTGGGATCAACAACTGTTGGGCCAATGGAAACGGCCTGGTCAGGGTACTTGCCGTTGAAGGCCCATCTTTCTGTTTCGGTGATGGTTGGTTTAGCCATCTTTGGTTTGGGTTTAGATGAGACAGATGCGATGCATACCTGGGGAATGCCGGTGATCATCGCTACACCCTCAGCTGTTGGCCATCCCATCATGCCGTGGACTGAGGATACCACGGCGTTGAATCTTGCCATCCCATCTCTTCCGAAGAGAATGTCGTATGTGTGGTGTGGCTTCCTCATTACGACAAAATCCACGTCTTCTGTGCGTGAGTGATTCCCGTCCGTAAGAGTGACGGGGAAAGATAGGATACCCAGGGGGTGTTTGTGCTGCCATCGAACCCTTCCATCGAGGCGCAGATCGTTTCCAGGCGTTCCTTGTCTTCGTCATCTAGCTTGTCGAAGAACTGCCTGTACATCACCGTTGACGAGGCGCCGTTGTCAGCAAGAGTGCGAGAAGTGATGTAGTGCCCCAGCTGGCTTTTGATGACGATAGGGCCTTCCTTGCTGGGTCCTCCTGGCACTCGCGGGAAGCGCACCTAAGCTTCCTTCCACGCGCATGGTTCTGTCGCTCGCCTTTTTCTTCCTCTGATGTTACCATGAACCATGTTGATGCTGATGTCAACGGGCTTTCGTCCGTTGCCTCTGTACCGGTTATCATTCCTTCCTCCCTTCTTGATTGATGCCACAAGGTGTGCAAGTCTTCCATCCTTGACGAATGTTTCAACAATATCCTTCAAGGATGTACACTCCTCCGTACTATGACCTTTTGTCCCGTGGAAGTCACAGGATTTGCTTTGATCCGCATTAGGTCGCTGCCGGATCATTGGAGCTTTTGGCCATGGTAGCTTTTCAGTGGCAAATATATCCGTGACGCTTTTGGTGAGTGGCGTCCACCGGTGTTTTTGACTTGAAGGGTGTGTGTTATTTCTTCCGCCAACAAGAGGGTGAGAGCTGGATGAGGTGTCGAAGTTTACCCTTGACTGCCAAATACCTAGCTTCCTCTTTTTGTTCTGCCGGGCGATCCGAACATTGTTTTCTCTAGTCCTTTGCGTGTAGAGGTGTGTACTCTGGGGAAGATCCCTTCCCAGTTGCTTCTCCGTCTCGGCAAAGCGCTTGGCCGCCGTCATGATGGCATCCCATGTGGATGGCATGCCGTCCTTACCCGTCAATGTGCGGATAAGCTCTGGGTATTCGGCGCCCTGGATGAAAGCGGCGGCGAACAAGATCTTCACTTATGTTGCCCAGACTTAGCTTTTTGGAGTTGAAGCGAGTGATGAAGTTTAGTAAAGATTTATCCTCCTCTCTGACGCAGTTGAGGATCGTCCACTGTTCTTCAGTATATTTCCTTTGTTGGCTGAAGTGTTGGCTGAACTTGTTTTGAAAGTCCGCCCAATCATATATGTGGTGGACCGGTAAACGATCGAACCATGCCCTGGCCGCTCCAACCAGAGTCATCTGAAACATATAGCACCACGTGGGTTCCGTCCAGTTACTGACGGTTGCCCCCGCAATGAATCTGTTCAAGTGGTCGTCTGGGTCAGATAGACCATCATAAGTGCCAATGTTGGACATTTGTTTGGCACTTCTCGGGGCGATTGCTTCCGCAATGTCCCTTGCGAACTTTGACTTTCCTGCATTTGTAGCAGTTGGTCTAAAGGTTTTGGAGAAGTCACGCGGGTTTCTCTCCGCATTCGTTGGTTTAAAGGCTTCCCCAAAATTCCTTTTCGGTTGAAGTCCGTTTCCTTACGCTTCCCTTTCGCCTTATGGCGAGGGTTTGCGTCGGTATCGGATTCTTCCCTCTCATCGTCTGAGTACTCGCACTCACTGTTCATATTGAGATGTTGGCGAGTACTGCCGAATTCGTCAGCCTGTTGAACTGAATGCAAGCGTTCATCCAATTCAGCTTGGAACTCTTTCTGACGTGCTTCGGCACACGCCTTTACTTGATCTAGTGTTTGGCGAGGGACCCTCGTTCGTTTTTCCAACTGGGCATTAGTGAACCCTAGTGGAATATTGTTTACTGCACTTGCCCCGGCTTGGGTAACCGGGGTAGTGTTCGTAAAATTTGTATAACCGCCGGTGTTCCCAGTTGCTGGGGTTGTGGTCACCGGGGTTTCTTGGTCACTTACTGGCCTTGGGACCGGAGTAACGTTAACCATTTCTTCAGAAATTTTGAAAAAACTAAGAATTAGTTCTAGCTTTTATGCACGGATGGCGCCAATGAAGAAACACCAAGTGACCCGGGGCAGATTATAGATAATCTTGGGGTTAAGTAATGTTTCCCACGAGGATGAGGTTCAGCAGAGAAGATTGTTCTTCAGATGACCTGCAAAACAGACACCGTAAGCTCGTCACTGAGAAGGGGGGGGGGTTCCTCCTTGTGACCACCCTCCGGCGTGAGAATCAGACTAGATTGCTCTGAATATAAGTGTATATTAAGAGATTGCTAGATAAGATGAGATATCAGATCCTGTCCTTACCATTCCAAGGTGTTGGAGTATTTATAGCCGAATGTAGGTTTCCTAGAAGGTACAGCCGCCTGAATAGTATTCCTGTTCTACCAACAGTGGACTACACACAGGCCATGCTGGTTGGTGGATAGGCTACGGCTGACAGTAACAAGGTCGGCTGTACACTGTTCCTTTACTGCCGGCTATGCACTGTTCCACCAACTATAGGCTGCGCACGTCCTATAGTAAGGGTTGGTGAGTAGGCAGCGGCTAATAGTGACAAACAGTACTAGAGGGTGCTCCTCCTCGTACTGTTGTCGGTGAGCTGTCACCCTGTGATTGGTTCATGGGCTGTTCTGGTCAGATCATCTGTTCTGCCCATACCTTAGCAGGTATAGTACAAAAGATCTTCCAGAAGCATACGGACTGGCTCATTTAGGCGGGAGTATTCCCGCCTTGCTCATTCCTTCATGTGACTACTGAAGTAGCTAGTGCCTTGTGCGTGTAGCCTTGCTGTTAGTGCGGGTAGCCTTCCCTGATGGCTTGTATCCGCAACTGCGGGAACAGGCGGGGTACTTCATCATTGGGAGGCTTTCCCTGCGGGTACAGCTGGCGTACTGCGCGTAAGGTTTTCTCTGAGCATGGTGGGTCCTGCGGGAGCAGTTGGTCGTTGCGCAGACGTCCATGTTCAAGGTGAGTCTTGCGGGTCCAACTGGGCTCTGCTGGGACCTACCTCTTCACCCGCGAATTTTAATGCTTAAACAAGTTGAAACCGGGTTAAATGAATGAGAGCTCACCATTTATGGATACAAGTTATTTACTACAGTGAAAACTCGATAAATTAATACTCGTTTATTTAATAAACTCTCTAAGATAATATTTTTTGCCGGTCCCGACTCGGGGATAGGGTGCTAAATTAATAATTTGCTAAAATTATAAGATAATACATTTTTGATAATTTCTTTAGACCCCATAAAATATAAATTAATAATTCCTTATATATAGCATATTACATGAATGATTTATGAAGGTTTCTTGAAAAATGACTCAATTGTCTTTTGTTTTTTGTTGAAATCAATTTCCCCTTGAATCTCGTCTCTAATTTTCCTTAGCATGGTAAGAACTTCTGGTGTTGTTTTCTCATAGCTCAACAAGAAATTGTTCAATGTGATTGCCGCTTTAATAGCTTCGTTTCGCGAAGGGGGCTCCATTGTAGAACTTTCATCATCTTCTTCATCAATATCATCTTTATTAATTCCAATAACGATTTCAATAATTTCTTCATCAGTCAACAACTGTGCAACTACATTTTCTTCTGAGTGAGTTAGAACATTCTACTATAAATTAATAAAATATTAATTAATTTATAAATTAATAATTAATAATTTATCGATTAATTAATAACTCTTTTAATTAATAAATTTTGGTGGTCCCAAGTATATTATTTTATAGAGTTTCTACTGTACTTCAAACTCTTATTTTTTTTATTCTGGACCGTGTGAGTTATTTGTTTCCATCTCCATTTTTCTACCAATTATCAAGTAACCTGGTAGCTCGATAGGGGGTGGTGAGCGACCAGAACGTGACATCTCATCTTTTTTAATAGGCAATTATATAGATAGTTTGATTACTACTACTTTCCAGATTCCACATTTCTTGAAATAGACAAGGGTCTATTCCCACACACACAACAAAACTACAAGGACCAATATCACCAATTAGCAAACAAACTTTAACCACCAATTTTACCCACACAAAAGTCACCACTCACCACGACCACACCAACCTACTCCTTCCACCACAGCCGCTTTATTATTATTATTATTATTATTATTATTATTATTATTACCTTTTCACCGCCGGTGCAAATGGAAGTGTTCACCGGCGACCACACCGACGTCGTTTTGTTCTCCGACACCCACTTCTCCCCGTACTCTTTACCCACCTCCGACTCCTTCTCCGATCACCACAAAATCTCAATCTCCACTGACCATTTTCAGCCGCCGCAAAAGCTCCGACCAATTAGGTGCAGCAACAACAACGTACGAAGCTTCTCCGACCGCTGTGGGTCAGATGATCCGGTTGATGCCAAGCCGCTGAGCTGGCACCCGGAAGCTGGAGTGTATAATGGTGAAATAAACACTTGTTCTAATTTAGGGTTACCAGTTGCAGAGTGTCAAATTGAAGCTGCAATAAGGTAGTTTTTTTTAATTACTTTGTTTATTTTTATGAAATATGAAATGGGTTTTTTAATTTGAGCTCTAAAGTGTCCCCTTTTCAACATTATTGGTCTTAAAAATAGTTTATTACATATCATTTGCATTTTGAGCATATTTATAACTGGCTCATAAAATTTTAATTACTTTGTGCTTTTGGGTTATGTACATATAAAATTGTTGTTTGTATGAAATATGAAATGGGCTTTTTAATTTGAGTTCTAAAGTGTCCCCTTTTCACCATATTTGGCCTTATAAACATTAAGACATGGTTTGCATATCATTTGCATTTTTTGAACATATTCATAAATGGCTCTTAAATGATTAAATTTAAGTAATCTTAATACGTGGAAGGGGTTTTTTGAGACAGGATTCTTGAAATTGTTATCTTTATAAAAAAATGTAGAATTTTTTCTCATGTGTATGATTGGATTAAAGTGGTGACATCAATGTGGAAAAGAGAGCATTAGTTATATACATTTTTGGTACTTATATCTTTTCAAGATAATGACTTGTTACTAGAAGTGGTTACACCAGCTTGCCATTTGATTTTGTTTCCCTCATTACACTTGTTTCTTCAAGAATATGTGTCAAGTCACTACTTTTTGATGGAAATTGTCGACAAGATTTGTTTCTATTCGTCGGATTATATGTTAGTATTGACGATCTCACAAACAGAAACCGTAAATTTCAAGTCTTTGTTCTTGAGATGTGTGGTTCAACAAGTTTTTGTTCTTGAACATGATGTGACATATTAGAGGAAGAATAAATTGAACTTCTTTATGGTTAGAGGCCAACTATTTTACCATAGGATTGAATTATTAGTTTGTTGCACATATGATATATGTGAACCGTGTTGGCTTTGCGGAAGCTTGGGCTTTGGTTTCGGCCTGTTACTTGAAGACATGGGAGGTTTTTGGACCAGCCTACGACTATATCTCTTATTGTGGCTCGTTTATGTTTTCTTGTTCTCTAAGCTCAATCTCATATCTATTTATATGTCATCTTGTACTTGTAATCTCTCAGCACGAGAGACAATAATAAATTCCTGGTTGCAACCCTTGACTTGGGTCAGCTTAGATCGAACCACGTAAATCATTGTATCTTGTGTTCGTTTACTTTTCTGCAGTTTGATTGTGTGTGTGTGTATGTGCACGCATGTTTGCATAACCGAGATCCTAACAAACCACGTATATCTAACTCTTTTTTTCCTTTTCAGCCCTTGTTCATCTGATGAAACCATCAAATTGCAAAATCAACCAATCAAGGAGCCAATAAACAAGAAAAAGAGGAAGAGAAAGTCAAGGAAGAAGATGGAGTTCTATTTCGAAAGAATGGTGCAAACAGTAATGGAAAAGCAAGAACAAATGCATAAACAATTGATTGACATGTTGGAACAAAATGAAAAAGAAAGCATCATACGCGAACAAGCATGGAAGAAGCATGAAACCGAGAGAGCCAAGAGGGATGAACAAGCTAGAAAACAGCAGGTTTCTCAATGTCAAGCTCTCCTTTCCTTCATCCAGAAGACATTGGGCCAAGAAATTCAAATCGCAAATCATCCTGACACGAATCTTGAAAGTCAAGAAAAGTCAAAGTATGATGATGATGATATACTAATGAAAAACATTGAAGAATCTGAAGGTGACCCGAATGGCAGAAGATGGCCAAAATCTGAAGTGCAAGCACTTATAACTGTTAGAGTTGCTCTGAATCATATGTTTGAAAATGGGAAGGGACCAAAAGGGTCTATTTGGGATGAAGTGGCTGCTAGTTTATCGGGTATGGGCTATTACCGGACTCCAAAAAAGTGCAAAGAGAAATGGGAAAATATTAATAAGTATTATAGAAGAACGATGGAGAAAGGGAAGGCAACGAGTAAATCGTGCTCGTATTTCAAGGAGTTGGAAATGTTGCACAAAAACGGCTTCAGTTCCGCAATTTCTCATGATGAGGATCAAAGCAACGAAGGCTTTGTTTCAGCAATTTCTCATGATGAGGATCAAAGAAATGCTGTTATGATTGTACCAAATGGAGAAGGGGAAGGCAACAAGTAAATCTAGACGCGTTTGGGATAATGTTTTATGGTTGTATCAAATTTTGTTCGAGTGTAGACTTGATGAACTTATTTTTGTTGTATGGTTGCCATAGAAGTAGAAGAAATGGTGTTTTATGTGAGTTTGATGGCAGGTACTATAGTTTTAATGGAATACAATGTACTGTTGACTTTGACCTTGACTTTATGCAATGAAATGCTCAAAACACCATAATGTAGCGGTGAATTTACAGTTTTCCAACTGACCCACTTCAACTTCTCTTGCTCTTCTATTTGTCATATGTCAAATCAATTACATAAGCAAGGAATGAAAGAAAAGGTGTGGCAAGCTGATGTGGAATTCATATATTCTTTTGACGTTCGCTTTCTACATTCAAAGTATATAGGGGATATATAGAATTCTACCTTTACCTTTAATGTATTTGTCTTTAAACTTGTGTAAAGCATGCGTATGTGTGAAATTTATATTAAAGTCAACCTCTTTAAAAAAAGGACAATCCCAGTATGTTAAAATGTCGATAAGCATGTTTGATAACGTTGTATTTCAAGCGGTAAAAAAAACTGAAGATCGATGCAATATACCATGTCCCTAAAACAATTAACATGAAATACCATGTTAACAAAATATCGCGTATATAACTTCTACACTTGTAATGGTTGCGCTACTAGCCCTTAGTTAATGTTGATTTCACCTATATGATCAAGCTAAGTAACTCCTTTATGCAAATTAATGAAATATGCTGATTTTATTAATAACATAGACCCAGTCATAAATGATTTTCATTAATTTTAAACAATATAGACATTATTGTGATCCAAAGTCCAGAATGTTGTAGATTTGATAACATATTAACATATTATTTGCCATGGATAATAAATGATTAAAGTACATCTTTCTTAGAATATAAAAACAAAGATTAAGCTATGAAAAGCTAATAAGTTAACATTAAATCTGCCAACTAATAACGATTGGACTGGACTAGATTTAAACCAAAAACCACCAGGGAGGGAGATTTGAACGACACACAGAGGCAGAGGCAGAGGCATGGACCATATACATCCAAAAGTAATAAGCCAAAGTAATTAAAGTAGATGCATTGCACTGCATTAGCCAAAGCTGGGTGGTGGTCAAATATTGCACCTTAACCAAAGACACCACTCAATGCTAGCTACCTGCTAACCAACTTTGCTGCCTCCGGCGAATACACGGTTCTTGTTCACCGCGCCTCTCTGCCACGTGTCTCCTCCACCCCACCATCAGCTTGCTATATTATTAGCACCTCCTCATTTTTCATATTTCTAGAGAGAGAGTCATCATGGAACGTGGAGGAGGTTTCCATGGCTACCACAGGCTCCCCATCCACCCAACATCTGGTACATAATATATACATGACATATGTAATGTTAAATGTTTCTTTAACTTTAGAATGGAATATATATAACCTCTTTCTACAACTGCATTGGCCTCCTTATTCTTCATCTTTATCCATTTTCAAGAAATCTTGAAATTTGCATGCAAAATCAAGAAAATATAAAAGGTGTGATTTTTATTATATAAAGATTCTTCACATCCAGTTTTATAGTTTCATAACTACCTTGCAGACAATCTTCTGACATATAGACTCAGTCTAAGCTATATTAATAAATAATAATGATTCTTTTCAATGCTTCATATTATATTATGTTAATATTTAAAAAAAAAACTTATAGGGTTTCAGTTTATGTAAGTGTTGTTGAATGTATACATCATTTTAGGTTTGTTTGATCTGATTTTGTATGTTAAATCTGAGTGAAGTGTGTTAATGACAGTGTGTTTGAGGACAAATGTTGTAGAACAAGTGGCATGCATGCAAGAATATTGCTCTCTTGTTTTGTCCCCACGCTGGCATTTTTGCACACTTCATGGTTTTTGTTTTCCTTTTTTAAATCATTACAATGAATATATGTTTGTGTTTGTATATATATATGTGATGTTATGTGTTACTCTTGTTTTTTTATTACATTTCATTTTGTTCCAAGGTAACCAACAGCAGGAGATGAAGCAGAAGCAACCAGACACACCCAACAGCAGCACCATAACTGATGACAATGAGTGCACTGTTAGAGAGCAAGATCGGTTCATGCCGATAGCGAATGTGATACGTATAATGCGAAAGATCTTGCCACCGCACGCCAAGATCTCTGACGATGCCAAGGAAACGATTCAAGAATGTGTTTCTGAGTATATAAGTTTTGTGACTGGTGAAGCGAATGACCGGTGCCAACGTGAGCAAAGAAAGACTATCACTGCTGAAGATGTGTTGTGGGCTATGAGTAAACTAGGGTTTGATGATTATATTGAACCGTTGACTGTGTATCTGCACCGTTACAGGGAGTTTGATGGCGGTGAGCGTGGGTTGATAAGGGGTGAGCCGCTGATCAAGAGGGCTAGTTCTGGTGACGCTGGACCGTTTGGGATGGGTCCGTTTGTGCCTGGTTTTCATTTGACTCATCATCATAATGGGTTCTTTGGTCCGGCTAGCCTTGCTGGATTCTTCAAGGACCCGTCGAGTGCAGGTGGTCCGTCTGGGCCTGCTGGGTTCGAGCCGTATGCTCAGTGTAAAGAGTGACTGGTTTCGCGGTGTTTGTCGGTTTGCTTTGTTTGTTTTTTTGTTGTCTTAATTTGTTTTCTTCTGTCATGGAGCAACAATTTACATTGGGTCCAACTTTGACAATGCATGTAAAAACAGTTGGCATGCTCCATCTTGTAGGACTAGTAATCTGCATTTTCTCTTTTTAACATTAATGAATTTGGAGTGATTTATGCCTTCAGTCCACAACACTTATGTATAAGAGTCAAAAACCATCTGTAACATTTATAAAAAAGTAGTCCAAACTAATGTTTTTGTATGAAAAGTGAAAAATAGCGGTACAAAACCATACAAGCTGAACCGTTTTAGCCCGTATGAATTGTTGATTATTCGAAACAGTAAGCCGCATACATAGACATCAAAAAACCAAAATAGACAGGGCAGAAAGAATTAAATACACTATAATAAAATAATCAAACTCGCTTGATAGCTTATTAAGCAATGAAACATGATTCCAAGATTTATGCATTAAATATCAAACGACACCGTTCAAAAATAATATTTGCATAAATAGGAATCAAGATAGAATGATGATTCCACTCCATTTCAACCAAACAATTGTTTTTTCATTCCTGGAGTTCACATATTTATTCCATTCCTTGACCGATTATTGCATATCAAACAAAGTCTTAATTTATTCATTTATTTTGCTAAAACTGTTACCAACAAATTGGACCACACCAATAACCTGCTAAACTTTTAAGTTAAAAGCAACTTCTGCTTAGCAGGTGGCCTTTTTCAAAGATATTAAAAACGGGTTCTGTTAAATATACCAAAAATATACCAAAGTCAAAGACTTTTAAGAAAATTTACTTTCTGTCAGACTGAAAACCAACAGTTGTCAGCATTTATTTGTAAACCTAGAAAACAATGAAAATTTAAATCTTTACATAACCCAAAATACAGTTGAAAATTTATACCATAACAAAACAAAAAATACAGTTGAAAATTTATGAACAGATTCAATATTATTTAACAATAACAATAACAAAATTCTTAGGATTAAACTAAACTAATATTCCGATTTCTTACCATGGCAGATAACGAATTTATCATGACTACACCACAATTTTTCACTCATCAGGTATAATCAGTGTTGGGTTAGGTTTTCTTTCAAAATCGTGGTGGTAGACGGTGGTTAGGGTTTCGATATCGCCGGCGGTGGTAGCGAAGAACGGAGACGGCGACGAAGATAGGGCTAGGTGTGGTGGTGTGACCAAAACCCACGGTGGTGGAGAAAAGGAGACGACAGAGAAGAGGTTTTGAAGAAGAAAGGCTAGGTGTGGAGATGGCGGCGACGGTGGAGACGGCGGCGACGGCGGCAGCCATGACGGGGAAGGGTTAGGCGTCCGATAGCAAAGAACGACGACGAAGATAGGGCTAGGTGTGGTGGCGGTGAAGACGGAGACGACGGAGACGCTCGCAAACAGAAACGACGCCGTGACCAAAGCCCACGGTGGTGGAGAAGAGGAGACGACGGAGAGCTCGGTGGTGGTAGCGAAATACAGAGACGGCGAAGAAAGGAGACGATGGCGCGGGTATCCTGCGGTGCGGAGATGGTGGCGACGGTGGAGACGGCGGCGACGGCGGCGAAGGGGTTTTATTAACATTACAATCCTTTAACTATTTCTAGTTTAATAAATAAAGAATCCAACTTTCATAACTTATACTTATTTTTACTAGTTTTTTTACCTCTTTTATTAACTTATATATAAAAATGTTTTTTATTAACTTTCATTTGTTACATCTTTTATTAACTTTTATATATATATATATATATATATATAATTAAATTTTTATTATTAAGTGTATTATTTATTTTTATTATTAATTTATATATACATTATTAACTTTTAATTATTAAGTGTATTATTTATTTTTTTATTAACTAATATATTATTAACTTTTTATTATTAAGTTTTTTATTAACTTTTTATTATTAGGTGCATAATTTATTCTTATTATTATTAACTTATGTACACATGTTTTTATTAACTTTTTATTATTAACTTATATATACATGTTTTTATTAACTCTTTTATTATTAGGTGTATCATTTATTCTTTTTTATTAACTTATATATACACATTTTTTATTAACTTTTTATTATTAAGTGTATTATCTATTCTTTTTATTAACTTTTTATTAATTTTTAGGTGTTCGGGTCCCATGAAGAATTGGGTACAAAACTTGGCACGCTCTCTTGGTGTTGTCGTCGTCACTAAAAGATCGAACAAATATCCTAATGGGTTCGTGTATAAAGTTGTAATCATGTGTGATCGTGGCGGAAAATATAAAGTTAAGGATTCAAGTAAAGTTTCTGGAACAATGTATAAGTCGCGTCTAGAACTGTACAGCCAACTTTATCGTCCTGAAAGTGGGTTTGTGGATTTAAGTGATTAATTATTTTAGTGTTTTTACATTCATAATGAACTTGTATTTTCGTATTTATATATTTGAGTACTTTTTAGAAGACTAGTAATATTCATAATTGTATAATAAAATATTTAATATACTATTATTAATACTAGTATTGCAAAAAACTAATTACAATAGTCTTTAAAAAAACCTAATTAAAAAATAGATATTAGTAGTTTAAATAATTATTATGTAATGATTAGTAGTTATATTTAAATAAAATAGAATAAAAATGATGATTGATATGATTAGTAGTTGATTGAATGATTAGTAGTAGATTAATAGGGTTGACTTGGTATACCAAATAAAAACTTTTGGTATATTTAAAGCCCCCATTAAAAACACAACCATTGAAAGTTGTATTCAAACATGAGACCTTTGTTGTGTTGGTAGCAAGTTACAACTTACAAGATATAACAAATTACAGTATACTTGTAATAAATAACTCATAACATTAGTGATGCACAAAAATCAACTCAAGTTTGAATTCAAAAATCAAAATACAATCAAAATGTATGCAAAATTCTTAAAAACCAAAGCCAAAATAAAATGTAGGTTAAACCTATGTCTCAATGCATTGCCTTTTCGTCTCTTGATCATCTTCCTCATCCCCTTCTTCACCTTCTTCCCGAGCCACTTGTTCTTCCGCTTCACATCTTTTCCTTTGTGGAATCACATGAAAAAACGACTCCTTCCAGTCTTTCGTTTCCAAGAACTTTAAAAGTATTTCCATCACTTGGTTCACCGTAAGAACCTGCGCTTTCACACAAAAAATCATCACCCATATTTTGTAATAACCAATAACCATAGTTTTAAAAAAGATGAGTTGTACCTGAGAACTAGACATTTTAAGATAGTTGCCAATTGGGAGTTTTGCAGTTTGAATTCCTTGGTCAACAGCTTTCTTCATGGTAATCCCTTTCCACCTGTTTCTATCAACCAGCCCGCCAATAATATAAATTTTCTTTGGGTCGAGTTCTGAGAGCATGTTTTCCGAGTCGGCTGTTAGGTAGACCAAATTTTCCTTTTGACTTTCAAAAGTATTGATGTAAGGACCCGTGTCTTTGTCTATTATCCATTTATCAAAGCCGGGCATCTTTTGTAATTGGTTTTGAATTTCTCCCTCATAGCCGGTCAACCAGAGATGGCAAGGGACCGCACTTCTTCCATTCACAGAATAACAATACATTATCTGTATTCGTTTTTAACGAAAAGGAAATGGTTACCAATTGCAGAAACAAATTACTAATATGGTTTTGTTAAATTGGGATTTTGATAATTCGTTTCTTTGACATCAACTAAATGATGAGGCTCAATTGTTCATAAAAAAGAAACAAAAAGTAAAACTTTGATCAAGATTAATATATAAAAACTTGAAATGGAGAACTTTTTGATCAAGAATCTTACCAAATATACATATATATAGTTTTATGTAATTTAGTAAATAGGAGCATTCACATCCCTTCCACCATATTCTACCCTATAATTTAACTACAAATCATATTTTTCAAAATTTAGCAAATAACATTGTATAATGAAATTTAGTAAAAACTTAAGATTGCTATCAAGTTCTTCTAAGAAAACAACACTGTATCACAAAAGTAATTTTCCAGAGTGTGTTATACCTCTCAGAACAAAATCACACATATAGCCCATGTTTGGTCATGTATCTACTTTTACTCGCCTAAATCATGAAATAATTTGATTCTATATGTGATATGATGTTGCGTACCATGTAAGTTTAAGTAACTACTAGTGAGAAAAAAGGTCTAACATGCGAGTAAAAGTGGTAGTATCTCATGGCTAAATGAGTGATTAACTTCTGGCATAGCAACACAGTTATAACATGCTAAGAAAAATCGCTACATTAGTGATTTTATATCTTTACTAAAAGACAGTTCCATCTAGGATTGTTCTAAACTTGTTCACCTAATGCTCGAGTCCATTTAGAACCACAATTTGAAAGAAAAATAAGTATTTTATTATTTGCTAGATTACTTTCAAAGGCCACTACTACCCAAGCAAGAGGCTAGGCATTCTTATGTTCATGAGAGCCTGTATTCACAGTTTAGTGTCCCAAATAAACCCTATTCTTAAACCCTAATCGATTTGCATAAGGCTGTAAACTTTAACAAATAAACTTAAATCACCTGTTTAACAAGGCTAAGAATCTCATTAGCATGAAATCGATTCAAAATTCGCATAACTCTCAATACAGGCATTTCATCGAACACTTAATGTGCATGCTAAACTTTAAACCACATAAATTGCTTTGGTATCAACTTATCATCCTAACTCACTTGCAACTGATTCAAGACACTTTACATCCTTACTTAATTGCCTAAAGCTCTCAACTTTAACAGCACATTTGCATACACCAACCAAACAAATACACAAAACATAAACAATAACTTAAGTCACCTGCTTCACAAGGCTATGAATCTCATTAGGAGCCATGAGCTCCGAAAACTGCAAATCCAAAACAACATTCTGCCCGTTGTTCTTCGCTTCCGAAAGCCGCAACGCCTTACTCACTCGGTCCTCCGTCCTCTGGTCCATTCTCTCCTTCCGCATCCCCTTTCTCGCCTCAATCATCTTCAGCTTCTCGTCTTCCGACACATTCGCCAACTTCTCCTCCCACTCTTTCCGTTTCCGTTCCCCCTGAAGCTTTCTCTCCGCCTTCATGGCGGCTTTTTTCTCCGCCTTTTTGGCTTCGAATCGTTGTTGTTTGAGGAGCTTTTTTTGGGCGTTTTTGGAGAGTGGTTGGGGTGGTGGCGGAGAGAGGTGGTCGGTGGGTTGGTCGGAGACGGTGGTGGTGTCCATTTTTGCGAATTTGATTTGGGGGTTTTGGTGCTTGTGAATCACATCAGCCTGCTTACAGTGAACATTGGGTTTTATTTATTTATTTTTCATAAATGGATTTTGTTTTACAAGTGTCCACAAATAAATAAATATATATATATATATATACACACACACACATACATACTAGATTTTATTCCCCGTATTACGTATGTTAGTTTACATTATTCGTTTTTAATATTTATATATGTATATTTGGATTTTAATTTTATTTATTGTAAGAAAGTTAATAATTAATATATTTTAGGTTTGATGATGAAATGGTTTCACAAATAAATGATATGTTATAATCCGGTTTAAAAGTTATCTGAGTTTGGTGATTCCCATTACCCGTTTATTTTCTTTATTATAAATAATATCTTTTTTAAAATAAAATAGGGTATTAATTTTTAGTATATTCCTATTTTATAGGATTTTCATATCAAATATTTGATGAGATTATTTTTTAATATAATGAGATGTTATACCCCGTTTAAGATCTATCTGGGTTTTGTGAGACCTTTTTACCCGTGAATTCGGGTCAAATGCGTGAAAAACCTACATTTACAAATAAAGTAATCTGATGGCTTGAGAGAATGGTTGTTTTACATTTTTTTGTTTTTTAATATTTATTTTTTGGATTTTAATTTTCTTTACTGTAAGAAACTTAATAATATACTTAGGGTTTGATGATAAAAGGCTTTCATAAATAAATGATATGTTATAACCTGTTTAAAAGTTATCTGGATTTGGTGACCCATGACCCGCTTATGTTTTTCACTATAAAATTGTTTATTAATTATAAATAATATCATTTTCTTTTTAAATTGGATATTAAATTTTAGTATATTCATATTTTGTAGGATTTTCATATCAAATAATTGGTAAGATTAATTTTTAATTTAATAAGATGTTATAACCCGTTTAAGAGCTATCTGGTTTTGGTAAGACCCATACCCATGAATTTGGGTTAAATCAATGAGAAACATCCATTTAAAAATCAAAAAATCTGGTGGCTTCCATAAAAGGGGGGAGCGACCACATCGCGACACATAGGATTTTTGGGTTTTCGTTTATATATATTATTATAGATAGTAAAAGAGAAGTTTTGGTGTCGCTAAACACATATTGGGTCAAGCGGCGGCGTCAAACTTGTCCACACCATTTTGATTTTCTTTTTAGGTATTAGTAGCATAACGGAAATAACGAAAATCGATCGAACGTCAATTTTTTTACGTGACGGAAACCGACTGAATTCGCGTAAACTCACCACATCAACGTCTGGGACTGACAAAGCTCGGGTTTTGATGCCGTTTGGTTTTCTTTGTTTTAGTTCTGATACCATAACGAACGTAACGAAAGCCGACCGGATGCCAGTTTTGTTTTTGTTTTAGTTCCGGTAGGAACTGACCAAATTCGCGTAGAATCAATTTTGTTTATACTCTTTTTTTTTCTTAAATAGTTTTAACTAGTTAACAAAATCCATCCGTTACAATGGCAAATTAAAAGTATGGGCATTAAATCATAAACATAAATAAGTAAATTCCAACAAAAAAACAAAACAAAACCCACCGCAAACCAAAAAAAACCTAAACCCGCATTTGTGATAGCTAATTGACGCAAATTTGATTGATATAGATAGCATCTACACCAAGACGTAAACATAAATTACTAAGCTCCAATATAAAAATACAAAGTTACTTTTTGGTGTGGCACCACCATGTCTTGTCACGTAGACCAATCACATGTTTGCGGCACAAAATATAGATATTCATCTATTGTTATAATTATAATTATTACAGTGTAGAAAAAGGTTGTTTAGTTAAAAATCCACATTAAGGAATACTTGAATGAGTATAAAAGAAAGCCGCATAACAATATAGGGATATTATTTAACGTGAAATCTTACATCTACAATACATTACATCAATAAATTTAAATTGCTCTTGTTGTTTAGGATTGAACCTAGAACATTTTCTCTAAGAGTCAAGTGGCTTTATCAAATGACCTAGCTCCATATTAACATTAGGATAGTATTCTATAGCACATGTTCATTTAAAAGGAAATTTACAATTCTGAAAATTTGAGCTAGGGTTTCTTACAAATTAATTCAGGGTCGAGACGAGTCCAAAATATGCAAGTTGACTCGGTTAGAAAAGCTTTATTAAACAGAAAATTAAGCTCGGATTTAACTCATTTACAATTCGAGTTTGATTCAAATCAGCAGAGAATCATATTTTATTACCTTTATGATACAAAAGCATATTAATCAGATCTGCATACAACTCATGGAGTCTAATGAAATAATGATTTTCGGACTGTATAGATAATTGGTATAAAATGATAAATTTTCGCGTTGGAGGGTAAAGTATAGCAATCCAACATGATCAAACTATTATTAAGGGGTGTTTGGGATTCCTTATTTTACCAACTTATAACTTTTCATTAAGTTAATAAGTTACAAAAGTGTAACTTATGAAACTTTCCTCACATAATATAAGCAATCCCAAACACCTTATTACTTTTCAAAAAGTTAATAAGTTATAAGTTGGTGAAAATAAGCAATACCAAACTATAACATCTCGGGAATACCCTGATCAATTTTGGGCTAAAAATACAAAATTCTGAAAGTTAAAGGACTAGAAATGCCAAATTTGGAACTAGAAGGACTGAAAATGAAATTTCTGAAATTTATGCATCTTCGCGTATCACGAAGATGCAAGCAGAACATCTTCGCGTATCGCGAAGTTGCTGGCACACATTTCAACGTTATCCAGTGACGTAGTGACACGTGGCAGCACCCGGTTGACATGCAAAATTGCGGCGCCGACTTTGCAAGTTCGCGTATCGCGAACCGTCATTGTTGGTGCATTTTGTGACCGTCGCTATGCAATTCTGATCAGCGGAAACGAAGGATGAAGTTAGAACAACTTCGCCCAAGCCCGTGAAGTTGTTTATATATATATATGTGTCTTGGTTAGGTTTGTGTATCCAGAAAGTTAGAGTTTTGAGTGATCAGTTTATTTGTCTAGAGAGAAACCGAGAGGGTGAGTCGTGTGGGACGGCCCGAGGTAGAGCTCACCTCGGGTCGGCCGTGTTTCTGTTTATGTTCGGTATGTAACGTGTTTGGTTATTATATAAAAGATCTTCAGATGTGTTTATCCCGTTCGTGTGTTTGTTCGTGTGTTTGTATGTGTGTAATCGTGTTCTTCGTCTTCTACACCAATAAACGAGTCTAGGAGGATTCCGCACTCCTAGACCTCGTGCGGATCTCGTATCGATCGGCGACGCCCCGGGGGGACTTACAAGTGGTATCAGAGCCTTAGGCTCTTATGCTATGGTTCGAGATCTGCGTTTTGGTGTTTCCGGCACGTTTCTGATGCGTTTCTGGCCGAACAGCCGCCGCAGGCGAAGTTATGGGGTTCAGGCGAGGTTGTCGCTTAAATTTTAGGGTTTAGGCGAAGATATAAGGTTAAGCGAAGTTATTCACAACTTCGCCTACCTCATAAGTTCGCTTATCTCAGGCGAAGTTATCTGTCAGGCGAAGTTTTGGACATGCGAAGTTAAGAAGGGGCGAAGTTGACTTTTAGGCGAAGTTGACTTTAGGCGAAGTTAAAAAAAAAAAAGGAGTTTTCGTCTGTATGGCCAGGTATACGCGATTATTGTGAGACCGAAGACGTTGTCCCGTCAACGAGTGAAACTTGTTATCTCTTGGTCTTACGTGTGAACAAATACGTGTCAACTCTGGATATGGAGTTGAGGTTGTGAATGGGATATTGATTGAAACTGGATATTGACACATATTTGGGTGTTTGAGGGCAATGAAATTGTTGTTGTTCGAGGTTGACCAACTGAAGAAAGTCAAATTGAACTGAAGGTTTTTGTCATTACTGGATTGCGGTCAGAGCATATTATTTATGTTATTTTCAAGGCGTTCGAGAATTGGATCCTGAAACGTGATGCCTATTTATTAAAGTGAAAATTCTGGAACAAGTTGGATTTAATCGGGAATTAAAGTGTTTATGTTCTTGATCGTTATCCCTGGTGATTGAAGATACTTCGGATTAATTAATGGTCATGTGTGTTAGATTCTGTCAAGGTGGTTTTGTGATAAAATTGATCACTTGATGTTGAGTAGTTGAAGATTAAACCTTATCGTATGCCGACGTGTTGGTTGTAACACCCCGACCAAAGGCGGATTATACATCGGGGCGCCACGTATTGTTTCATTACTCGTGACACTATTGGGTGTCAATATTTAATAAATATATTCATTCACGCACGCGCAACGTAAACACAAGATAACATAAATCAACATAAATCATTATATTATAGGACAAAATATTCGAACAATAATAACTTGTCTTGATACATTTTAATCTAGGTCCAAAAGTAAAAACGTCCTACGTGTCCACAAGCTCCAAATGTAGCTACAGCAAACCTGAACATGTGTTAAAATAAAACGTCAAACACTTGCGTGTTGGTGAGAAATCAAGTTTAATACAATACATAGATAACAATAAATCTGCGCGCAACACGTGTATGTCTGGTGTTTAACAAGGGTGTAATCAGATTGTGATCAAGCCTAAATAGATCATAGTTCATAGTTCAATCCGTGCTCCCAAATGAGCACAAAAACAAGAAAAACATATGTGCAAGTGTAATCAAAGAAAACCGTAAACGATAGGTCTCCCGTGTTCATCTAATGGATCCATGAAAACTTCGGAATAGGCCGAACAAAGCGGTTAATGATACACACATACAAATAAACAGCCAAGTAAACATCCTCAACACATGGGATACTGCGCGACTAAAGTTCATAAACAAGTTTAAGACTCTAAGTTTGTATGACCACATGAACATCCCAAAACATTAAAAATAAAAAGGGATTAGGTACGAGATTACTCACTTGATAAACGGTGCGGTGAAAGATAAAGCAAGAACCAACTTTAAACAAGCACAAGTTAACCTATAAATAAGATTATTGTTTTAATGATTTGATTTAAGTCTTGATTATAAGTTAGCATAATTAATAAGTAAATTATTATTATATATAATACATATATATATTACCGGAAAAGCAGGGCAGAACAGGATAGAAGACGAAGGCAAAGAGAGAGGAGACGGCAGAGGAAGAACAACGGAAGAGAAAGATAATAAGTATTTGTGTGTGTAGTGTTAAGAAAATAGCATTATTATTTATAAGGAAACCCTAGGGAACACAATCCCTAAAAAAAAGGGAAAGATCTCCAAAAAGTAAAAGATTCCAAAAGCAAAAGATATCAAAAGATATGGCAGCTGCAGGGGGCAAAGGAAAAGCTTGACAGGTAACAGTAAATAGGCATGGGAGGGTCAGATAAAGGTACTGGTCAAGCATGGAAAAAGCAGATCTCAAAAGATAATGTCAGTCACTTTTTCTGTCAACCAAAGGGGTTGGTGCGCATGCTGCGTCAAAAGTGGCTTTTCAGACATAAAACAGATTAGGTCAACAGCACAAAAGATAAGACAACACAAAAGCAAACGGCTAGATTAAACAGAAGAAAACTCAAAGGGTTTAGCGCGAGAAGGCTCGAGCGCGAAGGCAGACACAGAAGGTCAAGAGAGCGCGAGCGCGAAGGCAGACAGAACCAACCTTAACGTGTCGCGGAAAGAACTACATTTCTAAGCGCGCCGCGGGAAGAATCACATTTCTTAGCGCGCCGCGGGAGGAATTAAAATTCCTAGCGCGCCGCGGGAAGAACTATAATTCTTCGCGCGTCGAGGGATGAACTACGATTCTTAGCGCGCTGCGAGAAGAACTACAAATCCTTAGCGCGTCGCGGGAAGAACTACCGTTCTTAGCGCGCTGCGAGAAGAATTACAATTCTTAGCGCGCTGCGAGAAGAGTTCGTCTCGCGTATCGCTGTAACAGGTGGTCTTCACGCAGGATTCCTTGTAAGGGGTCTAGCGCGTGGAGCTGCGCAGACAACCTTAGGCGGGAAGGAACAAAGGACAAGCAAAGAGTTAGAAGAAAAAGAGGGAAACAAGGCGTAAGGGCGGGACGGCGACAAGAGGGAAAAGAAGGCGGAAAGAGAGAAGGAAGAGGGACGGGACGGCGGAAAGAAAGAGAGAGAAGAAAAAGGAAGGAAAATATATTATTATTATTAAAAGTAAAGTATAAGTATAAATAAATATTAAATCATAAAAGAAAGAGATCGGATCGGAGAAACGGGTACCTGGGTCGGGTCGGATCGGGGCAGATGTCACAGTCTCCCCTACTTTAAGAAATTTCGTCCCGAAATTTATCTCGAAGTAGGTTGCGCAGAGAACAGGTGCGGGTACTTGATCTTCATTTGATCTTCCCTTTCCCATGTAAACTCGGCTCCGCTCTTGGACTCCCAGCGAACTTTCACGATAGGGATACGACTGCGCTTGGTTTGCTTAACCTCGCGATCCATAATCTCAACAGGCTTCTCAACGAAATGCATAGTTTCATCAACTTGAACTTCATCAAGTGGAATGTGAAGGTTCTCGTCAGCTAAACACTTCTTGAGATTGGATACATGGAACGTTGGATGCACATTACTGAGCGCGGGCGGCAGGTCAAGTCTGTAGGCAACTTTTCCCACACGTGCGAGAATCTTGAATGGACCAACATAACGAGGAGCAAGCTTACCTTTCTTCCCAAAGCGGACAACACCCTTCCAGGGCGACACTTTGAGGAGAACAAGATCACCAACTTGAAATTCGAGAGGCTTCCGCCTACGATCTGCGTAACTCTTCTGTCGGCTCCTGGCAGTCAGCAGATGATCACGGATCTTGGCGATTTTATCGGTTGTCTCTTGAACAAGTTCGGGTCCTGTGATTTGAGCTTCTCCCACTTCGTTCCAACAAATCGGGGAGCGGCACTTACGACCGTAAAGTGCTTCAAATGGGGCCATACCGATACTGGAATGATAGCTGTTATTATAAGAGAACTCAATCAAAGGCAGGTGTGAATCCCAATTACCTCCAAAATCAAGAACACAAGATCGGAGCATATCCTCAAGAGTTTGAATAGTTCGCTCAGACTGACCGTCAGTCTGAGGATGATATGCCGTACTCATGTCCAAGCGAGTTCCTAGCGCAGATTGGAGAGATTTCCAAAAGCGAGATATAAAACGGCCATCGCGATCGGATATGATGCTCAAAGGAGTACCATGGCGGCAGACAATTTCCTTGACATAAAGCTGCGCGAGTTGCTCAACACGGTAGTTTTCACGAATGGGCAGAAAGTGAGCAGACTTAGTCAATCGATCCACTATTACCCAAATGCTATCATGTTTGCTTGTTGTCAAAGGTAACTTGGTAATGAAGTCCATCGCTACACATTCCCATTTCCACGTAGGAATTTCTGGTTGTTCGAGCAAACCAGATGGGCGTTGGTGTTCAGCTTTCACTTTAGAACAAGTCAGACATTTAGCTACGAACACAGCAATATCCTTCTTCATACCGGGCCACCAATAAGTAATGCGCAAATCCTTGTACATCTTATCAGCGCCGGGATGAATGGAATACCGAGATTTGTGCGCTTCACTCATGATATCAGCGCGAAGATTCTCATCAAAGGGAATCCAGATGCGATTAAGATAGCAGAGAATTCCACTCAGATTGGGCACAAAATGCGCTTCCGCGCCACACGCTAACTCGGCGCGAAGGTTACCATTACTGATGGATGCGCGCTGCGCGTCACGAATACGCGATTCAAGGTTGCTTTGGATCGGCGCAAAGTGAAGATGCGTGCGCGGCAAGATACAGTTAAGCTGGCAGGGTTTTCGGCTGAGCGCATCGGCTACCACATTAGCCTTACCAGGATGATACCGGATCTCACAATCGTAATCGCTGATGAGTTCGTTCCATCGGCGTTGCCTCATGTTGAGTTCCTTTTGATCAAAGATATGCTGAAGGCTTTTATGGTCAGTGTAGAGGATACACTTAGTACCATAAAGGTAGTGTCTCCAGATCTTCAAGGCAAAAACAACTGCACCAAGTTCGAGGTCGTGAGTTGTATAATTCTTTTCATGAACCTTAAGTTGCCTTGATGCGTAAGCGATAACCTTGCCTCGTTGCATAAGAACACAACCGAGACCTTGGTTGGAGGCATCGCAGTATACGACAAAATCATCATTACCCTCAGGTAGCGCAAGAACAGGAGCTTCACACAACAATCGCTTGAGCGATAGAAAGGCTTCTTCTTGCCTCGAGCCCCAAATATACGGTTTACCTTTGTGCGTTAGAGCTGTTAAAGGCAAAGCGATCTTTGAGAAGTTCGAAATAAATCGCCGGTAGTAACCAGCTAAGCCCAAGAAGGAACGGATCTCGGTAGGAGTGGTCGGCGTAATCCAGTTCTTGATTGCTTCAATTTTGGATGGGTCGACATGAATACCCATCTTGTTTACAACATGACCAAGAAACTGTACTTCATCCGACCAAAATTCACACTTGGAGAGCTTGGCAAAGAGCTGCTCGGTTCGAAGCTTTTGCAACACCAACCGAAGATGTTGCTCATGCTCGGCCTTGGTTTTGGAATAAATCAGAACGTCATCGATAAACACAATTACGAATTTATCCAAGAAAGGCCTACACACCCGATTCATTAGATCCATGAAAACAGCGGGTGCGTTGGTTAAACCGAAGGACATGACCAAGAATTCAAAATGGCCATAGCGAGTTCGAAAAGCAGTCTTCGGAACATCTTCATCGCGGATGCGCAACTGGTGATAACCAGAGCGGAGATCAATCTTCGAGAAACAAGAGGCACCTTGGAGTTGATCAAAGAGGTCGTCAATACGCGGTAAGGGATACCGGTTTTTAATGGTGAGTTTGTTCAACTCGCGGTAATCAATACACATGCGAAACGATCCATCTTTCTTTTTAACGAACAACACCGGAGCACCCCAGGGCGAAGAGCTAGGGCGAATGAATCCTTTAGCGGTCAGCTCTTGAAGTTGGCTTGCCAATTCTTGCATCTCAGCGGGTGCAAGACGGTAAGGAGATTTAGCTACGGGGGAAGCACCAGGGACAAGATCAATACGAAACTCGACTTCCCGAGCGGGAGGGATACCAGGAAGATCATCAGGAAAAACTTCAGAAAAATCACGCACAACAGGGATATCGCGAAGCTTCTTTTCTTCAGCAGGTTTAACCACATGAGCTAAGAATGCAATACACCTTTTTCGCATGAGTCTTCGGGCTTCGGCGCAAGACATAAGTTTAAGACCACTGGAGGGTTTCTCGCCGTAGATGTGAAGATCACCGTTTTCTCGAGGAATGCGAATCAACTTCTTGGCGCAAATAACTTCGGCGCGATTCTTCGAGAGCCAGTCCATACCAATAATAACATCAAAGCTTCCAAGAGGCATGGGGATGAGGTCGATCAGAAAATCGTTTTCGTTAAGGTTAAGCGTGCAATTTTTAATCACTGAGTTAATTAAAACAGTTTCGCCATTAGCCAATTCAACTGAAAATTTCTCTTTTAAATCGTTGCGCGGTCGCGCAAGCTTCTGCTCGAAGGCGCGAGAGATAAAACTTCGATCGGCGCCAGTATCAAAAAGTACAGAAGCATAAAATCCGTTAAGCAAAAATGTACCATTAACTACGTCATTATTCGCTTGCGCTTGGTGCGCGGTTATGTTAAAAGCTCGTCCACGCGTCACTTGGTTCGAAATCTGGTTCACCGGATTCGCTTGTGTGATTTGCACTTGTAGTCTTGGGCACGCGTTCCGGAAATGACTGGGATCACCGCAGTTAAAGCACGATCTGGGTCGTGGGTTTTGGTAGGTTGGTTGTGGATTCTGCGGGTAGACTGGTGGTGTTGGCGCAATTGGGTTGGCGAGAGGGACTCTACAGTATTCGGCAGAATGACCAACGCGGCCACATCGGTTACATTGTCGACACGGGGTTTGGGTTGGGTGGTGAAGTCTACAGGTTGGGCAAAAGGGTTGATTTCCTGTGTAAGGTTTCTTAGGTGGCGGGGCAGGGAGTGCGGGATTGGTTAAGGCATAGTTGTGGACTACAGGAGGTGTTGGGTAGGTTGACAGTGGGTTAGGCGCGTAAACTGGAGGTTGGTAGATGGGTTGCTGGACAATGGGCGGGTTGGTAAGCGCATAGGCCTTGCGCTTGCGCTTGAGGTTGTTACGGTTTGAGGGTTCAGGTTTGGTTTCTGTTGGTTCAGGGGCAGTCTTGGTGGGTTTGGTCTTTTCTGTTCCCCGCAGGAACAGGGTTCCTGCTCTGACATGGTTGTCGCTGAGCACAGCGGCCAACTCGATGGCGTCAGAGAGGGTTACTGGGTTTCTGGCCCATACAGAATCTTGAATTTCCATGGGGAGACCCCCAAGGAATTTCTCTATGGCTCGGCGGGAAGGGGTAACAAGGTGAGGGACAAGCAGGCTTAGTTCATGGAAGCGCGTCGCGTACTCGCGCGCTTCACCGCTGTACTGCTTAAGATTCCAAAATTCTTCCTCCAGGCGCTTAACTTCGTTGGGAGGGCAGAATTCTCGCGTCAGAATTTCCTTGAATTCCTCCCATGTCATGCTAGAAGCAGCTTCTGCGCCACGCGCATGAGCTACTCCATTCCACCATGTAAGCGCTCTAGATTCCAGGACACTGGAAGCATATAGGGTTCGTCTGTCTGAGGGGCATTGGGTGTGGAGGAAAGTGTTTTCTATTTTCTCAAGCCACTGGAGCATCACGGTGGCTCCTTCAAGACCTGTGAACTTTGGAGGGTTACCCGCATTAAAGGACTTAATGTTATAACCGGAGGTATTGTTTTGGCTCAAAGCTTGGGCTATTGCGGCGGCCATTTCCTGGGAACGTTGCTGTCTACGCCTGCGCGATGCTTCTCTCCTCTGATGACGGCGAGATAGCGGAGGCATTCTATAAAAGTTTTAGTTTTTAGTTAATATCTTAGCGCAAAGTTTAATCTTATAAAGCTTGGTTTCGCGGGGTTAGATACCATCAATAGTTAAAGTAAAATAAATGACCCTAAATGCAGACTTAATAAAGGTAAAAAAATTCGAATCAAGAATCGACAATTCATGTATCACCATGACTTTCCGAATTCCCAATTTAAAATATACGAGCCAACGAGTATTGGAGATTGACGATTCATGTATCACCATGACTTTTCAATCCTCAATATAAAATATACGAGAAAATGAGTATTGGAGGTTGACAATTCATGTATCACCATGACTTTTCAAGTTTCCAACCTCAGAACATAATCGTAAATGGAAATTGAAAATCAACTATTCATGTATCACCATGACTTTTCGGATTTTCAATCCCAACAAACGAATATGTAAGTAAAATCAATAAAAATCGAAATTCAGCAAAAATCGAAATATCGCGAAATAAAACATAAAACCATACGCTGCGTCTGCGCAAGCATATTTATAAATAACGAGTAATTAACAATAAGCGCGCAAACATGAGATTTCTCTCATGCGCGAGAAGGGACTCTTAGGTATTCTAGGCCGTTACGTCTAACCACCTATCCTAAAGTCAACGAGCTCTGATACCAATCTGTAACACCCCGACCAAAGGCGGATTATACATCGGGGCGCCACGTATTGTTTCATTACTCGTGACACTATTGGGTGTCAATATTTAATAAATATATTCATTCACGCACGCGCAACGTAAACACAAGATAACATAAATCAACATAAATCATTATATTATAGGACAAAATATTCGAACAATAATAACTTGTCTTGATACATTTTAATCTAGGTCCAAAAGTAAAAACGTCCTACGTGTCCACAAGCTCCAAATGTAGCTACAGCAAACCTGAACATGTGTTAAAATAAAACGTCAAACACTTGCGTGTTGGTGAGAAATCAAGTTTAATACAATACATAGATAACAATAAATCTGCGCGCAACACGTGTATGTCTGGTGTTTAACAAGGGTGTAATCAGATTGTGATTAAGCCTAAATAGATCATAGTTCATAGTTCAATCTGTGCTCCCAAATGAGCACAAAAACAAGAAAAACATATGTGCAAGTGTAAACAAAGAAAACCGTAAACGATAGGTCTCCCGTGTTCATCTAATGGATCCATGAAAACTTCGGAATAGGCCGAACAAAGCGGTTAATGATACACACATACAAATAAACAGCCAAGTAAACATCCTCAACACATGGGATACTGCGCGACTAAAGTTCATAAACAAGTTTAAGACTCTAAGTTTGTGTGAACACATGAACATCCCAAAACATTAAAAATAAAAAGGGATTAGGTACGAGATTACTCACTTGATAAACGGTGCGGTGAAAGATAAAGCAAGAACCAACTTTAAACAAGCACAAGTTAACCTATAAATAAGATTATTGTTTTAATGATTTGATTTAAGTCTTGATTATAAGTTAGCATAATTAATAAGTAAATTATTATTATATATAATACATATATATATTACCGGAAAAGCAGGGCAGAACAGGATAGAAGACGAAGGCAAAGAGAGAGGAGACGGCAGAGGAAGAACAACGGAAGAGAAAGATAATAAGTATTTGTGTGTGTAGTGTTAAGAAAATAGCATTATTATTTATAAGGAAACCCTAGGGAACACAATCCCTAAAAAAAAGGGAAAGATCTCCAAAAAGTAAAAGATTCCAAAAGCAAAAGATATCAAAAGATATGGCAGCTGCAGGGGGCAAATGAAAAGCTTGACAGGTAACAGTAAATAGGCATGGGAGGGTCAGATAAAGGTACTGGTCAAGCATGGAAAAAGCAGATCTCAAAAGATAATGTCAGTCACTTTTTCTGTCAACCAAAGGGGTTGGTGCGCATGCTGCGCCAAAAGTGGCTTTTCAGACATAAAACAGATTAGGTCAACAGCACAAAAGATAAGACAACACAAAAGCAAACGGCTAGATTAAACAGAAGAAAACTCAAAGGGTTTAGCGCGAGAAGGCTCGAGCGCGAAGGCAGACACAGAAGGTCAAGAGAGCGCGAGCGCGAAGGCAGACAGAACCAACCTTAACGTGTCGCGGAAAGAACTACATTTCTAAGCGCGCCGCGGGAAGAATCACATTTCTTAGCGCGCCGCGGGAGGAATTAAAATTCCTAGCGCGCCGCGGGAAGAACTATAATTCTTCGCGCGTCGAGGGATGAACTACGATTCTTAGCGCGCTGCGAGAAGAACTACAAATCCTTAGCGCGTCGCGGGAAGAACTACCGTTCTTAGCGCGCTGCGAGAAGAATTACAATTCTTAGCGCGCTGCGAGAAGAGTTCGTCTCGCGTATCGCTGTAACAGGTGGTCTTCACGCAGGATTCCTTGTAAGGGGTCTAGCGCGTGGAGCTGCGCAGACAACCTTAGGCGGGAAGGAACAAAGGACAAGCAAAGAGTTAGAAGAAAAAGAGGGAAACAAGGCGTAAGGGCGGGACGGCGACAAGAGGGAAAAGAAGGCGGAAAGAGAGAAGGAAGAGGGACGGGACGGCGGAAAGAAAGAGAGAGAAGAAAAAGGAAGGAAAATATATTATTATTATTAAAAGTAAAGTATAAGTATAAATAAATATTAAATCATAAAAGAAAGAGATCGGATCGGAGAAACGGGTACCTGGGTCGGGTCGGATCGGGGCAGATGTCACATTGGTGAAGTTGTGGAGGGAGCCCAGCTTCACGTGTTGGTGAAGTTAGAAGAACTTCACGTGTTGGTGAAGTCAGAAGGACTCACGTGATTGGTTGAGATGATCAATTAGGCACGGGGATGCATGCATTTCAAAGACCTCAATCTATATTGTCGGAGAAGCTTACACTGAAGGGGAGATCGGATATGGAAAACGCTGGGTGATTGATAGATTTGTGAAGCTACAAGACAGTTTCAGACACGGCTGGTTGAAGAGCAAACAGAAGATCATCAGTTAAGAGGGAGTCTGTTGGTGCATGTTTTGTAACAGATGATCTTTTGTGTTTGTTAGAATTGAGAGCAACGGTCAAAGAGGAGTCTGTTGGTGCATTTTGTGACCGTCGCTATGCAATTCTGATCAGCGGAAACGAAGGACGAAGTTAGAACAACTTCGCCATAGGCGCAGTTATAACAACTTCGCCTATGGCGAAGTTGTAAGAACTTCTGCCTTAGGCGAAGTTAGAACAACTTCGCCATAGGCGAAGTTGTAACAACTTCGCCTACAGGCCCAAGCCCGTGAAGTTGTTTATATATATATATATATATGTGTGTGTGTGTGTGTCTTGGTTAGGTTTGTGTATCCAGAAAGTTAGAGTTTTGAGTGATCAGTTTATTTGTCTAGAGAGAAACCGAGAGGGTGAGTCGTGTGGGACGGCCCGAGGTAGAGCTCACCTCGGGTCGGCCGTGTTTCTGTTTATGTTCGGTATGTAACGTGTTTGGTTATTATATAAAAGATCTGCATATGTGTTTATCCCGTTCGTGTGTTTGTTCGTGTGTTTGTATGTGTGTAATCGTGTTCTTCGTCTTTTACACCAATAAACGAGTCTAGGAGGATTCCGCACTCCTAGACCTCGTGCGGATCTCGTATCGATCGGCGACGCCCCGGGGGGACTTACAAGTAGTATCAGAGCCTTAGGCTCTTATGCTATAGTTCGAGATCTGCGTTTTGGTGTTTCTGGCACGTTTCTGATGCGTTTCTGGCCGAACAGCCGCCGCAGGCGAAGTTATGGGGTTCAGGCTTGCATCTTCGCGATACGCAAAGATGCATGATCCAAGGCTATAAATAGGTAGTTACGGGTTCAGCCCATTTCATCCATCTTTCACACTCATTCTCACACACTTAGCATTGGGAAGCGTGCTAGCTTTGCCGAGAAGTCCCGAGGTCCGTTTTCGTGAAGTTTGTGCAAGCATTGAGGTGTTAGCGAGCCTTAAGAGCAGTTGAGCAAGTTAGGAACGAAGTTCTGCCAACTAAGCAATCGTTCTGCCTTAGCATAAGTATTTCAAGCATCCACTAAGGTAGAATCTAAGTTTAAGTTGTTGTTAATTATATTATATTAAGCTTAGACTCAGTCAAGGCTATGGCCTTTAACCTTAAAAATATTTTTAAAAGCATTCACATACAGATTTCAATCAAACATTATTTCTATAAATATAATGTTATACAAAACTATATTTTGACGGGCATGTAGTAACTGGAAGGGGGATATCATTAGTAGACTCTTCTTGGCTAAGGTAAGTAATTCGTACATATCCCAATCAACCGCGAGACCCATTTACTTACCTGGAGAAGTTTGCCAACGTGATAAACCCTATTAGGCCAAAGCATGCTATACCAAACGTCACACTAATACAATCATAATTTCAAAACATTCACAAACCTAATCAAGGTTAAAACCAGAATTAAAGTCTGCAGTCTAATCAAGAAACACCATCAATGTGATCATTCAAACCTATTTGTCTATAGGTTAACAATCATTCGCAATCAAGAAAGGTTTTCAAACAATCACATCATCTATACAGGTGAATACGTTAAACCTTTATAAACAGTCAAACATATTTATGCTCTTTAAGATAGACATGTTGTTTGTCTTATTGAGTCAGTCAAATATTTGCATGAGATTATGTGATTTCTAAAATATTGTAATACAAGTTAGAGAATAAAACAACTCAGACCGAATACACATGTGTCTGGATCCAAACATAACCGTTAAGCCTAAACAGTCAAAGGCTACGTGGCTGCGGGGTAATGGTCATATATAGTTTCTCCGGTACGGGCTACGTGGCTCGGAGACTTGTGTGTGTGTAGGGCAGTGTTACATATACCAGGCATAGCAATATATCTACTGAGCTTGTCAAGAGAACTATATTTGTATTATGATTGTTATTTATATGCTTTTTCAGTCATAACGATTCACTAGCACATAGCTGGCTTATTTTAATCCCACCTGCAGGTAACTAAGTTTGATGGATACTAGATACAAGGATTAGAGTCATCCCGGAGATAGAAGTTCGCGTACTTGATGACTCAATTTTAATATACAAATCCTTGTAATATTTGATAAAACAATGTTTTGTATAACTTTAAACTTGGGTATTTAATTCCCAAGTAAATTTTCAAAGTGAAATAATATTATATTAAACCTTTAAAGTCTTCCGCTAAAATTTACCCAAAACTTTGATATATTTACAAAACAAGTACCAACTATTGGTCACAGTCCTAGGCCCTAAGTTGGGGTGTGACACAAACACCCCTTAAATAGATAAATGTCAGTTTCATCATTTTATTGTATTATGCACATTTTGGTAAAATCACCAATTGATTGTTTTAAGAACATTTTTCCAAGTACACTAATGGACATAGTCTTACACTTATATGCGTGCCTCAAATATGATTACATTCTGACACTATTTTTACTCGTTGGTAAGTTTAAGGGGTTATTTGACAGCCTCTGCAATGTGTTGAATCAGTAAGATGTCTGAATTATTAAGAAACATTAAGCCAGTTAATGCTAAGTACGCCAATGTATTGGTGGAGGAGGTTGTGATGGGTTGAGGAGGTGGTGCTTAAGTGGCAAATTAAGGGTTATGAACACATTTGAAGGGACAAAGGAACAAATTTTCATTCAATATCATTTTGAAGCTTAACGGGTAAGGGGTCTGCCGAACGATTCATAAGTGTTATTATGGTTGTCACACCCGGCAAAAACGGAAGTGCGGGTGCGAGACGTCATGTATACCGTAATCATATGATTATCGCCAACATAGTAGCATTAGGATACCAATAGTTTCAAAAAAACGTTTATAAAGAATAACATGTTTTTAAACAAATTAGTTTAAGATAAAATTGGGATTTCTTGTATATGACCCCAAATATCAATAGGGGTATACAAGCGAAACACCTCCAAAAGGTATCGGCGCAGCTTGTTGCCCGCTTGCCTTCTGTTTCGATGTAATCCAATAAACAATCATATATTATGTCTAAAAAAAAGGTATCCTAATTATGCATTGAGGTCCCGTCTTCATGATTCCTAAGTGCTTGTTAATTTCCTGAAAAACATACGTTTTAAAAAGTCAACACAATGATTGATGAGTTCACAGGTTTTGAGACTCAATATAAAATCATGTTATTCATAAATCATTGAATCAATTCACAAATAAGTATACGATAACATATTGAAACAAATACGATGATCCTCCGTAGACTAGCTAAATCTACGAATTAATATGACGAACCCTGAGCCTATAACCAAACCACGACTTATATCCTTTTACCCTATTCAAATCACAGATGGAATATACGCACCCTGTTTCGATGCAATATCGGAGTTTAGAGCAACTAACTTAACAGTAGGGGAAATGTCAACGTCAATATTACTATCCGTATATTCCTGTGGCTAACTCCGTTAGCTAATGGTTATAGTATGCAAGCAAGGGACTTATATCACTATATAGTTCAACTCATGTTCGCATAAGGATTGATGTTTTGATTCTAATTATTGTATATAAAAGCAGTTGTGTATGTTTCCCACCCCGAATTTATAAAACAATAAAATAGTAAAAAGGGGTCGTGAAACTCACCTCGTACGTTCAGTGTTCAATTCGTTAGCAATTTCAGTTTGGACTTGGGTCCGCTGCCTTCACACGTCCTAGACGCGTAAGGTCAGTTAGTAACCATTATCGACTCGCAAGTCGGTTTATGCTAGTCGCTTTCACCCACCTAGCCGTTTCATTTATTATATTTGTGTCGGTTGCTTTCACCAACTGGACGTTTCGTTTATTCGGTTCCTTTCACCAACCAGACGTTTCGTTTATTATATTGTGTCGGTTGCTTTCACCAACAAGACGTTTCATTTATTTTGACCTATTGGTGATTAGCGTTTTCACAAAAATATTTATACCCAAAATATTTAAGTAAAAATGTATTTAAATAAGTCTTGGAATATGTATATATGTTTACATGCTAGTACCAAATTTCCCATGGACAATATATATATATATATATATATATATATATATATATATATATATATATAGATTATAACATGTTTATACAATTGACTGTTGAACTCAAAATCTATTATTTTCACCAAATACACATATTTAGCCGAAAGAAGAAAAAGAGAAAAAAAATATATTTATATATATCTAGAATATTAAAAACCCGTAAATAACTATTTTGTAAATAATGATTTATGTAACTATTTTAGACACTTTAACAACTTATATTTTAGCAAAATATATCATTAAAGTTTAAAATATATATTTTTCATTAAATGATAATTAGCCTTGTTTTTAACAAAAGTGCCTGTAAATCTCTAGATTTTTACCAAAAACAAAGTTTGAGTATTGAAATTTATATTTTTATATAACTCATATTTTTAAATAAATTACCATCACTAACCATTTTCACTAAATAAGAAAGCTATTACAAACCACCACTTTATAAAGTTAACTATCCTGTCACTACCAAAACAAACAACAACATGACGGCAAGCATGACAAGATCGACACACACTCACCATCTGGATTACAAAAACAAGCTCTTTTTAGATGTAGTTTTAGACGAACCATAACTACTTGGGTGAATTACTTAGCATAAACACAAATTATATAAATATGAAGATAGATTTAGGATGGCTTGGCTCACTTAGGGGGTGTTTGGTACAGAGAATGGAAATGGAGAGAAAATAGAAATGGAAATGGAATTGTAGAGAAAGAGAATTGGTATGGAGAATGAGAATCATTTCTCTTGTTTGGTACACGAGAAAATAAACAGAGAACTCTACAATACCCAACCCCACCTCCACCCAACCTGACACCACTCACCACCGCAGCCCCACCACCACAGCCCCACACCACAAGCACCACCACCACAGCCCTTTCTTCAACCACAGCCCACCACCACCGGCTGCCGCCACCAAACCCCCTTCTTCAACCACAGTACACAAGAAATTAAAAAGATTCAAATTTTTGGAACATAAGATATAGAAAAAGGAGGCTTAGATCTGTCATCACTGCCTCTTTGGAGATTTTGTGGTGATGGTTGTGGTGGCGATGATGATGATGATAATCAGAAGCCACCTGCAACCACCGTCGATTTCCACCACCACTGTCACCCACCTGCGACCACAATCAACCGGTTACCATCTCTGTGTTCACCACTGCGAACGGCGGAGACGGGGTGGTGGTTGCAGACTTGGAGACGAGGTGGCGGTTGCAGACTTGGAGACGAGGTGGCGGCCGGAGACGAGGTGGTGGCCGGAGACGGGGTGGTGGCATGCTATGAGGAGGCTGCTGAGAAATGGATTTCTCTTTGTTTTAAAGAGAAATGGAATTCTCTAGTTTTAGAGAAATAGAAATGAAAAGTGGAAAACAAACAAAAGAAATATTTCTAATTCCATTTCTCCCCAATCAAATCCCTCTACCAAACACCCCCTTAGTTCTAATATTTGGATTGAGATGAAGAAAAGAAAATCTTGAGCTAAATTCCACCAACTTGAAGCTCCTAATGTATGCTACGTTCGGGTTTTAAAGAGAACCGAATGGTGCTGGTCTGGTCTTGAAGTTGCAACCATAGAGGATGAAGGTGGTTTTAGGTGTTAGCTGGATAATTCAAAACTTAATTGCACATGTTGAAATAAAGACCGAGTCTTGGGATGACCTGATCTTCAGCAAGTTTACGTTTAAGTTGTTTAGTCAATTTCTGTTTTGTTTGTTGAGCTTTTTATGTTTATGAACGTTGGTTGTTTTGGCTATTTAAAGCCCATTTGATTATTGAATAATATATCACATTCATTCATCCTTTATCTGCTTATCTCTCTTAATTTCTCTCAAACCCTAGAAACCCTAATTCTTCAAACTCTTTTAACTACAAAAACTACAATCATATTTGTGTGATCTGATCCAACAAAGTGGTATCAAAGCCACACCCACTCATCCGATTTGAAGACTCTTGCTGGTAGAAGTATTGATTGAATGGCAGGAAGTAGCATGACAGGATTGGTTCCGTCGACTCCCCTTCCCATCTTCAAAGGTGAGGGGCATGAGTTTTGGAACATAAGAATGAAGACCCTACTTACCTCACATGATCTGTGGGATTTTGTTAAAAGTGGGTTTAATGAGGAAGATGCTGATCTGCCTAGGTTACGTGAAAACAGGAAGAAAGATGCAAGGGCTTTGTCACTAATTCAGCAAGCGGTACATGATGAAGTGTTCTCTCGCATTGCAGCTGCCATCACTTCAAAGCAAGCCTGGACCCTGCTCCAGACTGAATACCAAGGTGATTCCAAAGTAAAAACGGTGAAATTACAAGGGCTGCGACGTGAGTTTGAAACACTTCAAATGAAAGAAGGAGAACGGATTGCTGATTTTCGGTGTGTTACAGTCACGCTTTGGTGTGTTACGGTGGAGACGGAGTATGGCGAATGTGGTGGAGCTGCTATAGGTGGGTGGCAGAATGGTATATGGTGGTCGATGGGAGGTGGTAGGGTGGTGAAACAGCAAAAGGTGATGACAAGAGGGTGTTTCCTTAGTGAAGACGATTGTATATAAGGAGCAGAGTGTTTCATGTTTGTTGAGTTGTTGAAACTTGAAGGTTCTCCTTTCCTTTTATGATGGTTTAGAACATGAGTAGCAAGTATGGCTCATGCTTCTAATAAAGACAAGATGATAGTTGGTGGTTGAGTACTAATCTAGATTTGAAATAAAATGAAAACAAATAAATGATTTGGCTAAGATATTGGGACAGAGGAAAATAATTGTTAGATTGGGTTGATAAAAGGTTTGAGTTGTGATGATTTAGATAGCTTGATAAAATATCTCTTATTCATCATAGAAGCAGATGTGTGTGTTTGTTTTTAGTCTCCACATGAATGATGAGAGGTTTCATGAGAAAGGTGGTTTTTTAGATTTGGTTGTTTTTCTTGTTTGATTTGTTTTTACTGTGCACTACACATGCATTATACATGCATGTATATATATTATTTTACATATATATATATATATATATATATATATATATATATATTTTATTGTTGGCATCTCTTTTCAAAACATAGGTAGTTAACTTGTACCTTTTATTTATTTATTTATTTTTCTTTCTTTTGAATTCATGTCTTTGCATAATTGGGTCTTCGCACAATCAAAGAAAGAAAACCAAGTTGTCTATGAATTTGTTAAATATTTTTTTTTAGGTTTAGATGTTTAGCCATATTAAATCTTGAACGAGCCTCCTTGCATTTAACATATAACTTTACGTGCTCGCATGTTTATACACCGGTGGCGGATACGTGACATAGGATTCTAAAACAAATAATAAACGTTCGTAATTCGTTCCATGTTCGACGCTCGAGTATTTTATAGAAAGCATTAATAAAATATAATCTTATAACATCGTATTGAACCTTTCTGGTCCATGAAAATATATGCTCGAGTCGTTTAAAGTTATCACCATCGTCCGTATCCATCGAATAAATCCGAAAGTTCGAGTTATTTAATTAAAAATAAATTACTTATTTGCAATGTAGCATGCATATCCAGGCTTAGGCTAGACTCGTTGTTATTAAACTTAACAAATTTTAATCATTCGGGAATTAACGTTGAAATATTGTTTAATGAATGTAGAGTAAATGACCTATTTAGCAGGGTGTCACAATGGTGAACGAAATACACTTAATGCTAACTGATTCAGAGGTAACATTTTATTATAATCATTATGAGACTACCAAACAACCCCTAAAACGTCTAAAACCATTATTACCAAAGTTCAAAGTTCCATTCGCCAATTAAGAGTATTTTAGTTTCTATAACATATTAACAACGTTTGAAAGCCGCACAAATCATTAGTTGTTTAATTGATCCACAATTCACAACTTTCATTTTAGCAATCAAAGTATGCCAAAGTATCAATTCACTTGATGCTTAATAGCGCATATTAGTATCACATAGTATCACATGTTTAATTTTCACCTAGTGCTTAATGTTACATTTTTACCCGATTCTTAATATAATAATATCACATACTTAGGTCATATTATGTCACCATCCTTTTCTACCCTTCATCCTCGTTTTGCATTATGCGGTTCTGGTCAAAATCACTATTAATCATAAGAAAATTTCTTTATACAGTAATTGTTGGGTAAGAATTGATAACTGATAAGGAGAATTAATTTCGTATATATCCTTAGAAACATTATAAATGGGGAAATTTCCTAATATGGATCATTTAAGACGGAGAAAATAGAAAATGACCCACAAATATTCAAGATTCCCAAAATATCTCAAGAAAATTAGGCTGGGGCGACATTTTGAGATATGTTCCGACGAGATTTTTACACCAATTATAATCTAACACGTGTAAAATAATTTGACAAGGCCGACCAAAATTTTGAGAATATCAAGTGAGCCGTCCATATTTTCTCACTAAATCTTATTCTCAAAAGCAGTCTTCTCATACGGCTTTTTTATGTTTCCTACTATGTGCAAATTATCAAATTCTTGAAAATTGTTTCTTTTGAATTTCGTCTTGACAGACACATTTTAGAGAAAATTTGTTCCAAGAAGACGAGATTGATATTTTTCTTTCCTCTTCTTATGTATCCATCACTTTCACTAATATTTGTAGACTTGCCACTAGGGATGAGCAAATTCGGTATTGGTACCAATCGGTACCGAACCGGTACCAGCACCGCTTTGGTACCGTCGGTATCGAATCGGCACTAAAGTTTTGAGCTATAGGAGCGGTACGAGACCGGTACCGGTATTTCCCGAATTTTTACCTTCAATACCGGTACCGAACCATATATTTCGGTACCGGTACCGGTTCAAGAATTTGGATTTTCAAGATCGGCATTTTCGGTACCGGTACCGAGCTCATCCCTATTTGCCACCCTCTTGTTTCACCATTGATGATATCACCTTTGGCATTTCTGGTGGTATTTTCTAAATAATAATAAAAGAAAACATAAAATAAAACATTTATGTTATATGAATATATGATCAATCCGAAATAAATGGTTGGGGTTGGTAGTTGAAAGTTGTAACCTAAAAAGACAAAAGTTCATATATGTTAGCCGCGTAATTACGTTTTCAATTGTGAGAGGCATAGTGTTAAATTTAAAGTAATTTTATTTATTGTTAATACATGTAAATATAATATAATATAATATAATATATATATGTTGTTCAACAAATATTTATCGAAATAAAATGTTCTATACGGAATCAAATATTTACTATTACTCAAATTCAAAACTATAGAATAATAATAATTACTCAAAGTCAATCTCGTCTATTTAAAACAAATTTCTCTAAAATGCGTCTTTCACGGAATTTAAAAGGAAAAATTTTCAAGAATTTGATAATTTTGTACGGATCAAGTAGAAAACATAAAAAAACCATTTGGAAAAACTGCTTTTAAGAATTAGATTTAGTGAGAAAATATAAACGAATCCCTCAACATTTTCAAAATTTTGGCCGGCATTGTCATATTATTTTACACGTGTCAGATTATATTGGTGTAGAAATCTCGTCAGAATTTAGGGATGGCAAAAATCCCCGAATCCGACGGGGAAACCCGAAAACCGGCTTATTTCGGGTCGGGTCGGGTTTTGTTTTTTCGGTTTCGGGTCGGGTTTCGGAGATTGTTTCGGGGATTGTTTCGGGTTCGGGTTCGGGTTCGGGTTCGGGTACCCCCGCCCCGACCCGCCCCGATATAATATATATAAATATAAATATAAATAATATATATATATATATATATTAAAAACCTACACCCAGTTTCAATTTCATATCTGCATATTGCCCCGCCGCCCCCGATTGTGTGATTCACACTTCTTAATGTAGGTAGGTACTAAAGAAAGTGGCACGACGACTTTGGATGATTTGGTTTGATTTGGTATTTAGATTTGGTCGCAAGTTTGTAGTTTGTGTATTTGGCATGATTTTTCGGCCATGTAGACTTGGTTTTATTTCCTTTGTAACACATTGTTTCAGCTTTCATGTGTGTGATGCAGAAGTTTATTTCGATAAATGTTCAGTTATGTGATGAACCAATTTCGGGTCGGGTCGGATCGGTTTCGGGTTTTCGGGTTCGGGGACGGGGCGGGTCGGGGGGGTACAAAAAACCAAACGGGGAATCCCTGAATTAAACCCGACGGGTAATGGGGCGGGTACGGGGATGGTTTTTGGTTTCGGGTTCGGGTTCGGGTTAAGCCAAACCCGCCCCAAACCCGCCCCGTTGCCATTCCTATCAGAATTTTGTCCCAAAGTGTCGCCCCAATCCAAATTTCTTGGGATATTTTGGAAATCTTGAATATTTATGGGTCTTTTTCTCTCTTAGAATGTCTATTTTGGTAATTTTCCCTTATAAATATCATGTGTATCAATGAAAACCTTAAAATTTCATACATTTCCTTACAAAATAGTTACAATATCATATCTTTACCTATAACATAGTTATAATATCATATATACCCAATTCATTAATAACAGGTCATTTAACTGTTTTTTTCTTCATAAAACTTCAAGTTTCATATATGCCCATTTTTAACTAATAGACCATTCTTCCCATTTCAATTACATAATGTGTTTATACCCGGTGCCTTTTATTTTAATTTTTCTTGATATACCCTCATGTTTGAAGACAGTCAAAACGTCTCTCGCACTTCAAAATTCCAAAGCATTTGATGGTTTATCGCATCAAATATCGAACCAGGATAATATAATCATTTATTAATTTGTTTTTAATAAACCGGGTATATACGATATATTAACTACTTTGTAAGGCATGCTTGATATTTTTAGTTTTACGTGGGTATATATGATATCTTCAATATTTGTAAGGGTATATATGAAATTGCCCCGATTGATAATGTCTAAAACAAACATACCAGTAAGTTGGCATTGTCAACTAATCAAATATGCTATCAGTTGTTAATTTGTATTTGAAGATTATTTGTCTTTCATTAAATACTGGAGTGAATTAAATACTGAAGTGAAGATCATTTAAAGACATAACTGTAAGTATTCCAATTAATTATCTATATCAATATCTATATTATTATTATTATTATTATTATTATTATTATTATCTATAACTATATCTATATTATAAATCTATATCTATATCTATATCTATATTATAAAACATACAGGCCTCCTTTCATATTCCATCTTCTCTCTTCTTCGGACGCCTGTAAAATAAATGCAAATTAAGTCTCCGACGTAATACGATATTCTCCGGTGGATACAAGGCGTCCATCTCCGATTGCAATTAATATGCAATCAATTGATTTGAATGGTTTTAACCTTCGTGGCTTCGTCCGTTACCACCATCTACCTTAATTACCAGCAATCAGTCTCAACCTTTCATTATATACACTTCTCCTTCATCTTCTTCGTGTTGTCTGCAATGGCACATTTGAATGGGAGAGCCACACGCTAATTGCTTCAGCAGTCCTCAATCGTAAGATTTCCTTGTTACAATTTTATAACCTAGAATCTTAGATTAGGGCTTTCGGTTCTATAGTTTATGCTGAGGACTGTTTATGGGCTATGTGTGTGTATCTATGAATCTGAAATTATTAATATCTTGAGTTGATAGATGCAAGTATATTGCCAGCAGAGTTGCAGAAGCTTCTCATTACCATAAGAGAATTTGATGACGTTCTCAGTATAGGTGTTTTCTTATTTCACATATACACAATGTTAATTGGTAATCAAGCACCTTGTACATGTGTGCGTGTGATATGAATGGAAATTAGGTTTTTTGAAAGTAATTGACATAAACTGCTTTAAAATTATGTGATTTTAGCTGTGAAGTTAGCATGTTTTAGTGTTGGACAAAATGAAACATGTATAAGAGACATTATTTAACAGGTTTACTGACATGCTTTGCTTCTATATGAACACGCTTACTAATTTGTGTGTTGTTTGAATGTATGTTTCTGGTTTAGACTTTAGATCTTTGTGTAAGGATACAATTGGTCTGTGATGTTTTCAAACTAAATATGCATTTATACAATATTTGATAGGAAGTTTATTATGTGAATGTGAACATACTTTAGTGATGATAGTGTTGATAATTGATGGTCATATATTGACTACTATCAGTGAGAGTTAGAAGTACAGTGCATTATGTTCTCAGAAGCAGTTTAAACCTTCTTTTTTTTTCCCTTACAAAGGAAGGGTATTAGTTTTTTTTATAATCACTTCTCTGAGCCGATCAGCGTTATCCTTTTCACGATATGCAAGTATCATTTTTACTTATATGATGCAACGAGAAATCAATATGAGTAAATGAAAATGAAAAGATTCTTTATACGAGAAAATCAATGTAGTGGGATCTTCTCTCAAACCAGATTATTACTTATTAAATATTTAAAAAAAGCTTGCGTTTTTATTTTCATTAGGTGGGTGGATGAGCGGTTCAGCAGGGTTGGCTTTTACACCTCACATCATTCATGTTGAAATTAGAGAGGTTGTTGGTATCCTATTATAAGCAACATTATTAAATTTGTGGCAAGCCATATAAGGTTAAATGTTGCAGGTCGTTGCAGCAAAGATACAATCGTTTGCACAACAAAGGCCAAGGGCTCTATTCATAATGTCAGCCAATGGTTCGGTTTCCGCAATGCAACTACAACAATTCGCATCTTTTGGTGGCACAGTCACTTATGAGGTTAGACACTTAGACCCCTAACTTCATGTGCAGTTAAAATCTTATTATTATTGTTGTTTGGTTGCGTTATTATTATTTTTAGGCTTTAATTTTCAAACATTGTTTGTTGCCTAAATGTTTCAAGCCACTCTTAGGTTACAAGAAGTTACAAGCATGCCTAGAGGTGCACAAACCGGGTATTCTCAGGAACCGGAACCAGGTATAGTCAACAAAAGTCAAAACTGGGTCCGGGTAGGAACCGGTTCCGGGTATAGTCGGGTATTTAAACGGGTTTTTTAGTTATTCTATGTTATTATCATCTATATATATATATAGGTTAAAATGAAAACCCACTTGAGTTGTGAAAACCCACGAAAACCCTATGTAACATCGTTTTTTTTTTTGGTTACATGTAATATATGTTGTAATATTTAATACAAAACATCGAAACATCAAAAAAAAATGTTTTGCTATTTTTTAACATTTTTTTACTAGTTTTTATATATGTTTTCAGAAGAGAGAAAAAGTTATATTTATATTTACATTTTTTATTCACTTTAATTATGGACCACAAGATTTAAACATTAATTAAAAACATGTGGTTGAGAATGAGTTTCTAGAGTTTTCACAACTCAAGTGGGTTTTCATTTTATACTTAGCATATATATATATATATCAAGTATAGTCAATTATACATTGATTGATTTCTCATTTTCATTGTTTATCAGTATTATTGATGGTCAGCCAAAACAAATGGGCTTACGTGAGTTGCTTCAGGTAGCTCATGTATCATCTGGTGCATAAAGTCTATTTATTATTTATGTTCAAATGATCACAATTAGTGATTTCAAACATTATAATGATATACATTAATGATCCCTCCTAAAACAAGGTCATTTTTTGCTTATAGTTTTTGTTATCATGCATGCTTTCATAGAATTTTGAACATGTATGAGACAGGAATCATATTGTTGAGGTGTGTGCTTATTTTAGTTTGGTCTAACAACCCAAAATAATGCAACTTTACTCGTTTTAGTTTTCTTTTATGCAGAGTAAGTAGTTAAAGGAAAATACTAAATTTAACAGATTTCTAACTTGGAGGAACTTTATTAAACAGAAAGAAAATGTTACAGGTAACACCTTTTAAATTATATAATAGTTTTCTTCAATGCAAAAGATAAATTTATGAATTATCATATATATTAGGCATCGACATTTCCGCCTTAGGTTGGGGTGTGACACAGACGGCTCAACACGGTGGGTAGGTGCACTTGCCTGAAGACAGTGGGCTGGTAAATATGGGTGAAGACAATGGGCCGGCAACCACAGGTGAAGACGGTGACCCGTAGAAGATGGTGAAGATGGTGGGGGTGGCGAACACGGTTGAAGACGGTGGCCCGGAGAAGGTGGGTAAAGACGGTGGGGTGACGAAGATGGGTGAACCAGAAGGGCCGCTAAACAAGGGTGAAGACGGCTGCCCAAAGAAGATGGGTGAATATGGTAGGGTGATAAAGAAAGATGAACACGAAGGTATGTATATTTTTATAGGTTGGAAAGCAGGGCGGGTCATGTTGGTGCCAAAGTGTGTATTTTTATGGGTCAGAAATGGGTTGGGTTTGTTTAATGTTGAAATGTGTATTTTTTATTAGTTGGAAAATGAGTCGGCCAAATTGTTGTCAAAGTGTTTATTTTTATGTGTTCGAATTGAGTTGGGTTGGGTAACGGTTGTAACGTATATTTTTATAGCTTGGAAAATGGGCGGGAATGGTGTTGAACTGTATCTTTTTAACCGAACCACCGTTTATCTGTTTGGTTCGCTTAAATTTTATCGGTTAGTTGGGTTGCAATTCAGTTATTCGAGTATATGGTCACTGAGATAGCCGAGATGATTTTAAATAGATGGCCATAAAAATGTCAAAAGTATACACTTGCCATCAGTCCTATCATTGGCATACAAGACATTGGAACTTCACTTTTACATTATGCACATATTAAAAAGACTGATTTCTCATATCATTAAGCTATTATGCTAAAACCGAACATATCATGCAGGGAGCTGTTGATTTATAAAGGAAGTCAAAACTGCTTCAAATAGTAGAATTCAGTTTGGGTTTAATGTTGATCTGGGGTTAGATATCATTATGTCTTTGTTTTGAGAATTATGTTGTTTTATATAATAGTTTTAGCAATTTGGTTTTGTCGTTTCATTAAAATCGTGTTGTGTGTATCTTCTTGGGCTGGCGTTATGCCAAAACCGTAATGAACCGAAACAATACAGGCATACTATATTTATTGTTGTATATCACAAAAGGATTGACAAATTAACAGAAAATGAGTATTGCGTTGTGAATTGTCGACACCGCTGCAACGCACGGGTTACAATTTATATTTTATTGTTAACAAATCCTATTGCAACTTGATTTTTATTGGTAACAATTTTAATGCATTTAACATGCCCCGCAGCAACGCCCGGGCACAAATACTAGTTACATTTCTCTCACCTTAAGACGTCTAAACATTAATTATATTTCATCGGAGAAGCCTCGGTCACTCAATTCTCTGGCGTCCGTTACAATCATTCAAGCCATTCGGCGACTACAATTCATTGGTTACACCAATCATTTAATGCGCCTCTTCCTTTGTGGCTCTCTAATCGATATATTTATTGACTCACATACCTGATTGGGAAGACCCAGCGCTCAAACCTTCATCGAAAATCCTGGTAATCTCCTCTTCAAACTCATATTATTCAATTCTATTCATATTCGTTACTAATTTAATCAATTTGATGTTGTTCTTCGTTCTCAATTGTGGCCATCAACGACCCAGATTCGAAAGACCAGTGGGAAGCCATAGCCCCTGCCAAAGAAGCTCAGGCAAAACCCTAATTTTAAATATCTTTGTTTGTACATGAATATATTAGTGCATAGACATTATATCTTGATATGTTCATCATTTACCTTGCATGTATGTGTTTATGGCATATATTTTAGGTTTTTTGTTGCTATTGTTCATGTTCATGTTATTATAACAAGTGATTGATTACTATGATGAGAAAATGAATGTGTGATATACTGATATGTATCTAAATTATATTCACATAAACATAAATCAACAAGTTTTAGTGTATTCTAGGTTACCTGGTGGGATTTGAAGTTGTTGTATCTTTAATGTATTCTTGTTAATAAGTGGCTTGATTTATGAACTTGCTGAATTAGCTGGATATGGAGGATGGTTTTTTCACAAACTTGTTTTAGTGCAATATTCGTTATTTCAGCAAAGTCAAAGTGATGTATGCTAATTGCATAAGTACCAAGCTTTTTTGATTTGTTTTGGGTTTGATTTGATAAGAGAATGGATTGGGAAAGAAACACATGAAGGGGGTGTGCTTTGGATGCCGCCAAGAGGGTTACATGCGTCGAGACTGTCCTTTGACCCGACCCGATGACAGAGACCAAAGAAACCAATAATATGGTTCTGGGCTTCACCAAATATAGGTGTCTGATATAGCATCCTAGCTGGTGAGTGTTTGGTTCACTTGTTCTAGGATTTTTCTAAGTTTCATTTTTGTTGTCACGTGTTATCTATTCATTGTTTATTGCTACATTGCACTATATGAACATAATTTGTTTTAAAAAACATCATAGGTGACTATTGAAGGTTGACTTTTTTCAAGATTGAATGAAAACTGCAGCATGATTAGATTAAGCATTGTATGTTGTACTTATTTTTATTGATTGAATTACACATTCTGTAAAAAACACAATGATATATTTGAGGCTGTTATCTAAAAGTACATGCTACTACTTGTAAATAAAAGCATAAAAATGAAAGTACATTCTTAAAAATAGTTATCGAGTTTGTGATGGCTGCTTTATAATCGTTGTTAAACTAGATGTGTTTGCAGGTTGATCCTGAAATGAATATGATACCACTGATCATATAACTGATAGAAACATGTTCATACAGTTTTCGAAAGCCACATAACAAACACAGAAGTTTGATTTTATGTCCATTTGATTAATGCAGAACATCAGTTAGTTACCTTTACCATTCTTTCAAATTTAGTGCCATTTCTTAAATGGTTTGTTGCAATGAGACTAAATTTTATTTTTTGATCATTTACATGCTCATTTCATTCATTATATACTGATCTGAATGCAGATTTATAATTTTAATGTGTTTGTGATGTTTGTGATTCATGGTGATTATCTCATTTGGTGTCATATGGACATATGGTACAAAGTGATACAAATATTATGTAGCAAACTATCAATATATGTGTATATCATTAATAACGAAACTTCTTCGGTTTTTTTTTCTAGCGCATATGTGTTTTTAAGTTTTTCTATGAACTTATGCTTTACTTGTATTACAGAAAGTATGGCAGGAAGACACTACACTTCTTCCATAATTGAATTTGCAGATGGCAATGAACTTAAGCCAAAAAGATGAGTTCACTTTATATATCGAGTTGCTCGTTTTCAATATTTTTAGTTTCTCATGTTTACCTTCGCAATTCTTTTTACTTATTTAGAACTAATTTTAATGCTTTTCTTCTTGCAGAGAAGCTCTATGAAGCTCTAAATCTTATGCTAGAAAGCGACTTGGACACTAAACAACGTATACTCTCTCATCGTTCCTTTTTGTAAGTTTTGTCAATTTTAATTATGAATCGTTGATGTGTTTAATTTTGTATGTGAAAGCAATAAGATTACAATAATAATCCAAATCTTTGAATGAAACAATTTATGTGGTTGTATACATGTAAGCGTTAAACGTAGAATTTGGGTAACTTTATATCAATTTGACATATTCTCTTCTTGACTCATATCTTCATACTTCAGTTGACTCTTTCTCTGTTTAAGACAGTTTTCTTTTAATTCCAAATTAACCCGTTCATAAGTGCTGCACTAGATCATTTGTAGTAAATATATATTTTTTTTCAACAAAGCTAAGATACAAAACTGAAACTATGCTATATAATAAGTCATTGGTTAAGCTTTAAAAAAAACAAAAAAACAACCGTCATTAGTTATTTTATTTGGCTTCCTTTAATTTTCAATGTCAAATTTATACTCAAATAATGTTCAGTTGTGCTTTTGCTTTTGAAACGAAATTGATATTCATGTATGATACTTATTGTACTTTTTTGCTCAGTGATAATATTTACTATTTTTCTTTCAATAATTTTTGTAGATTGTCACTATGAAGTGAATCTTAAAATTCAAGGTATGAAATCTGTCAAATATAAGCTCAAAGTTATTACGCTGACTGTAACTTTGACTTTTAAGAGTCAAAATACATTATTTCAGCATCTAATTAACATGTGATTTTCTCCTTTTTCTCATAAAAAAATGTTGTATAAGTTAGAATTTTTAAATTTCATTTGTCATTAGGCTCTTCATGCTACATTCTTATCGAATTTTGTAAATATTAGAATTTGTAAAACAACATGTATTACTTGTTGAAGTCCTTTTGCCCTTTCTTAATGGGCAAATATAATACATTACTATTAGTACCAAGTGGAAGTGACAAAACTGGCAGCTTGCCTAACGGGTCAGGTTAAGCCGCCAAACTTTTCAGGGCCATTTTATAGAACTTTGAAAATATTTAATGTATATGTATATAATATTGCTACAACTTTTTTTTCCAAAATTATAATGAGCATTTGAAATACGCATGTCACTTGTTATCCATTAAACTTAGCCCAGGTTGCCCCATTAAGTTTGACTTTGTTGACCTACACATGCTTTATCATTTCCTGCTGTGAATTTCACTACGAGCCATCCCCAATGCAGGTTTTGATATATATTTATTTCAAATTCTTTTTATTATTTTTTTAAAAAATTAGTTTTAACTTGTGTTTTGTATGCAGGTCTTGATTATAGAAAATCTCAAATCGTTTTCTCATTTTACAACCAATGTTTCATTATTAGTTTTTATCCTGCTTACCTACCTTGTAATGTTACAATACTCAATAAGTTGTAACAAAATATTAGTTCATGAATATTGAGGCAATTATATTGGCTCGTTATGGTGTGCAAACGTTTTTTTTTTTCAGCCCTGTTTTACAACCCAATAACTCATTTCCAATAGACCCGAATCTGGAACCGACTAAAACTATATGATTCGGGGTTTAATAGGGTCTGACGGGTCTGGCTCCACATTTCCAGCAAATTATACAAAGTTTGTAACATTGACTTTTATTTGGCCAATCTGTTGAAAGTGAAGATTTTACTAGGAAAGAAGTGGAAGTGGTTCGGAGATGATGAATACATTAGATTTTAATTTGGGTTATCTTTTGGTAGTCATTGATGTTTATGGTTCATGATGTGTGATTTGAGCAGAAATTAACACAGTTTATGTAGAGAGCATTCACGTTTTTTCATACTTGTTGCTTATGGTCATGTGCTATGACTAAATTAGTAAAAATAGTGCACAAAAAAACCGGTTCCGGAACCTAACTGGTGGAACCGAACCGGAACCGGTTCCAGTTCCAACCCGGTTGGAACAATACCCGGTTTGGGTATTTTTGTACCCGAAAATCGTACCCGGTTCTCCTATTTGTATGTCAGTACCAGTTCCAACCCGGTTCCTACCCGGTTCTTAATTGGAACCGGTTCGGTTCGTACCCGGAAAAACCGGTTCCGACGGGTTTTTTTCGAAGGGTCAAACAAAAGTCAAACTAGCCGTTGGAACCGGTTCCAACGGTAATATAGCCGTTGGAACCGGTTTTTTAGACACCAATTAGCCGTTGGAACCGGTTCCAACGGTAATATAGCCGTTGGAACCGGTTTTTGAGACAATAGATCCGTTGGAACCGGTTCCAACGGTAATATAGCCGTTGGAACCAGTTTTTGATGCCCAAACCTATATATAACTTGTTTCCATTACTTGTTTCACCACCAAACTCAAAAACAAACTAAAATACTACTCCTTTAGCAAACCCGTTCCTTTACCCGACCATCCAACTAAATATTATTATGGCACCCATCAAAAAAACTAACAACAAGGCTAAGAAGAGTGTTTTTGTTGCCCCCGTTCCTGTTACAGAGGACCCAAGGGTTGTTACGGTAGTCAACCATAACCGCAACCAAGGCATATGGAAGAATTGGGATTTGATTGTGGATGACGAAGGTTATCAAAAGGCTCGTTGCAAACTATGTGGTTCAATATTAAAGCACGATTCCAACTCTACTTTGAGAAAGCACATCGAGAAGCCATATTGCAAGGCGTTGAAAGGGATTGGCGCGACCGATCAAATTGACTTGGGTAAAGATGGTACACTATTTCGTTACAACACGACTCAAGTTCAAGATAGAATGGCAAAGTTCGTTATTCAACGAGGTTTGCCGTTTAACCACTTTGATGACCCGGAGTTGACGTCGTTGATTCGCGAAACTCTACAACCGAGATACACACATGTAAGTCGTACTACCTTAAGACGTCATTGTATCAGGTTGTGGGAGTGTGCTAAAAAAGAGTTAATCGAGTCTTTTCATTCTTTAGAAGCCATGGTTAGTTTAACTACCGATGTTTGGTCGGCACCACACGGGTTGCCCGAATCATACATATGTGTCACCGCTCATTGGGTTGATCCGGTGACATGGCAATTGATGAAACGCACCATCGCTTTTGAAACTTCCCGTTCCCACATACCGCCGAAAAATTGTTTGAATTACTTGATGAAGTTATAACGACTTACAACTTGAGAAATAAAATATTTTCGATTTCGTTTGACAACGCTTCAAACAATACTAAGGCGGCTGAAAAATTTATCATTAAATATTCACCACCTTGTTTCGGGGATTTTTTTCATTTCCGATGTGTTGCACATATCATCAACTTGGTTGTTCAAATAGGTCTTGACAATGAACACATTTGTGATGATTTAAAATACTTTAGACTTATGTTACAAGATGTCTTCAAAAGTGGTAAAAGAAGACATCTTGAATATAAGAACTATTGCAAGTCGGTTGAAAGAAAGTATTTGGGGCCGAATTGGGACGTTCCAACCCGTTGGAACTCAACTTGTCATATGTTAAAGTGTGCTTTTGCCCAACGCCAAACTTTACAAGCTTTTCATAACAATCTTGTTGAAGAACGCGAGGCCGATATGTTTCCGGAAAGTGTTTGGGTCAAAGTCGGTTATTTGTTGGAGTATCTTGATGTGTTCAAAAAGTCAACAACAAAATTATCGGGAGTCTATTACCCTACTAGTTGTTGGGTTTTGCAAGAATTGTACTATATGTCTTGTGTTTTTAAAAGCTTTGCGGAGAAGAACAAACTCTTCGAAAATATTGTTGCGGTGATGAAAGAAAAGTTCATAAATATTTTGAAATCATACCGCCGGTCTTTACTTGTGCCGCCGCATTAAACCCCTATTGGAATGTTAATGGGGTTGAAACAACGATTGAGGAAATATTCGACAACTTAGGTATGCACGAGATTGACCCGAAGTTGTCGACGGAAGCGAAGGACAAGTTCAACAAAAACCTTCAAGACCTTTATGACCATTATTTTCAAATGTATGGTCCAAGCACGAGATCGTCTTTTGTGAAAAAAACAACAACTGGTAGGCCGTGCAATGACCCACTTATAAACTTGATGAATGGGATTCGTGAATCGGCATCTAAGAGGCAAAGAGGAAACACACCAAGTAGCGAACTTGGTCGATATAGTGGAGCAAACTATGTTGAGGGCGCAACGGTTGACGAAATTCGCAATATTGATTTGTTGGCTTGGTGGAAAGGTAAACAAAACGAATTTCCCATTCTATCCGCCATGGCTCGTGATTTGCTTGCCGTACAAGCCTCAACGGTTGCTTCCGAATCGGTTTTTTCTCTTAGTGGGAGGGTGTTATCTATGCGAAGAACAAAACTAACTCCCGAGTCTCTAGAGGTTTGCATTTGCCTAAAGGACCATTTGGATGCGGTGGATCGTGTACAACACAAGGCGAACTTTGAAGACGAAATACCAATAGAGCGTCATATTCATGATGAGGAGGCGGAGGACGGGGTTTCTTCCGATAACGAAGACGAGGGTGAAGACGAGAATGAAGACGAAGAAGAGTTGTAATTATTTGTTTTGGTAAAATTATTTGTAACTTGTTCAACTAATATTTAGTTTTGATTTGTTTTATTATAATTACTTTTGTTACTCATAATTAATTTTTGTTACTTTTTTAATAACGACGAACATTTTATTTATTTAAAAACTAACTATTACAAACATTATTAAAACATAAACGATACTAAACATAACAACTAAAACATAAAAAACAAAGTCCGTCGTTTTAATCCGGGAATACTTATTTTTGGGTTGTAGAGCCGGACGACTCTCCCACTTCCGTTTTTTTAGCTTCCAATCTTCTTTTCTCTCGACAATACTTATTCGTATGTTTTCGTAATGTCGAGTTGGACCCTGCTTTAAGAAACTTCGAGCAATATTTGCAACGTGCCAACTCATGTGAGTCGGTCATGAGACACAAATCGTAATGAACCCAAACATCGGGGCATCTTGTTGTTTCGATCACCATAACAACGTCATCATTGGTTGCCATTTGTTGTCGGTTTAAGGTTAATTGTGGTTTGGAGTGTGTTTTATAGTTTTGGAAGTGGTTTAACAAGTAAACAAACAAACCTTGCTATTTATAGTAAGAAAATAACCTATTTATAGTTAAAAAAAACCGGTTCCAACGGTCAAAAACGGCTATATAGCCGTTGGAACCGGTTCCTAACGGCTCTAATATTTAAATTTCAAAAAAAACCGGTGGAACCGGTTTTTACGTAAAAACCGGTTCCGGTTCATACCCTACCCGTTCTTAAAAGTTCGCATATCTGGGCATCGGTTCGGGTCGGGAACCGAACCGGTTCTTGATTGGAACCGAACCGGTTCTTGATTGGAACCGGTGCCATTTTACAACCTGGTGTGAAAAAACCGGTTTGGAACCGGTTCGGGTTTTCCATTTGAACCCGATTTGTGCACCTCTAATTTGTAATATGGAATCAGTTTGAATATGAACAATCACGTGCTATTTATACACCAAATTGTTTATACTCTTAAGAACTCCTTATTCCAAAATGCCCTTCAGATTGCTATAAATGACAAGTTGTAACATGTATAAATCGAATTCGATATCTGATGCACATTGTTTACTTACAAAAAAGGTTTTCCATAAGACGTGTTTCAAAAAAACCAACTTAGTCAACATTGTTACAAAATTTGGAGGGTCAAATTTAAAGGCGCAGGTCACATGGATAAGATACTTTGATTATACATTAATTTTGTCTTAATTGACATCAAGTTAATTCTATGTGCCCGTTAAATTATCTTTTCCCGAATGTTGTTAAATGTATTAATTGACATCAAGTTAATTCTATGTGCCCGTTAAATTATCTTTTCCCTAATGTTGTTAAATGTATTTTTTTTTCTCTTTATCATATACTATACCAAATAGAAAATTTGCTATAGCAAACGACGGTACCATAATGAATCGAACCGCGCGCTAATAACTGAATTCCTGTCAAGCCTCGCCGCAACGTGCGGGCACTTCCACTAGTATAGTACAAAAACAACTAATCCCTTTAAGCAGTTTCCACTATTTCCCTCAAATGAAGATTCAATTGGAGTTCTCATTTAGTTTATATCAATTAACGTGAGTTTCAAGATAGTTAGAATGTTTCTACATGTTATTATATCATATGTAATCTTCATCATATGTAATCTTGCTAGAGTATTGCTTTGTGTTCCCGAGTTTCATTTAAAGGAGGGAAGGGAAGGAAAATAAGGGATGGAAAAAATTTGTTGTGTTCCTGAGTTTCATTTTAAGAGGGAAAGGGAAAGAAAATATAAAAAAGATGTTCCCGAGTTTCATTAAAGGAAAGAAAAGGAGGGGAGGGGAGAGAAAATAAGGAGTAAAATAAGAGAAATTGTATCTTTCCAAATTGAAAAGATTAGGAAGGAAAGAAAATTGAAGAGAAATAGGTGATGCCAAAAGAAAAGATAAGAAGAGAGAATTTTCTTTTTCTTCCCTTTCTTTTCATAAATGGACTCTGGGAACACAGTTATACAAGGAAAATGATCAATGTAGTGAGGATTTGGTTCTACATTCGTTATCTTAGGGATTCAACTCAAGGACTATGGTCTTATGGTGGATCAGTATAGGCATACAATGAAGGTTGGGTTTTAGTCGCTTGTCCTACAATAGTCATGCAATTTCTTTTTGGTAAATTAGCCATTCGGTGCTTGCAAAACCATTTTCCGCAACATCTCATTGGGAAATAACCATATGTTTAAAGTTGTGAAGGTAAACGCTTAATTTTTTTTCAGGTATTATTGAATATAAATTATAAACCTCTAAGTATTTGGTCAACTATTGATGAAAAATACTTTAATAAAAGATTGAAGTTCTAGCTTTGAAATAAAGTTCTGAACTTTACTCCACAAACTTTTGAAGGATTATTAAGAAATGCACCTAACTCAGAAGCAGAAGCAGTGGGAAGCTTCTGAACTTTCTAAGACTAGCTTTTCTCCGACTCCACGACGAATCTAAATGTCATATAAACATTCTCTACCCAAGGTGGCTTATTGCTACAACCAGCATCATCTAATACACATGATTAATTTCATAACAAATCCCATACATTTCTAGCTAGTAACCTAGCACATGTCCCCGATGCTTAAGTCTTGCCTTTTCCGTTAAATGCACATTTTCTGTCATCCATGTTTATTGATACAACAAAAATATATGATTTTTTTCTTAATAATGTCCTTAAAAGTGAATTCCCATTTACCATTGTACCAAATGTTACATCATTGTCATTCATTTGCAATTAAGCATTCTTAAGTTATTAACGTGCCCCAAATTATTAACTCAAATATTCAATTATAAGTTTTGGGGTGTTACAACCATCTTCAAGTTGACTTTGATACTTGAACCTTCTTCTTATTGTAACATCCGCGCTTGAGAATTATTGAATAAAATAATATAAGATTTTATTTAATTAAATGTCGTGTGTCGTTATTTAATTCGATTAAATAATAATAGCATGAAAGGATAAGCATAAGGTTGTTTATGAACTTAAGGGGGATTATGGGCCTAAAGCCTATGGGACTAAGAGTATTTAAGTCCCAAACCTTCCTAAAACCCTAGTCATTCTCATACTCATCATTTCATCGTCATCAGACAATCACATGTACACACACACACACCCTTCTGCTCACACACGTAAACATTCCTATCTTTCATTCCATCTAAGATCTAAGGATTTAACAAGATTGATTCCTATTCATTCACCTAAGAAGAATCATCTAGGATTTCAAGTGAATCAAGATCTAAACTCTATAAGGTATGTCATTTGATTAAAGATTTATCTCTTGTTCATCTTCATCTCATAGTTATAAAATAGTAATGAACAAACGGGTCTTGAAAGTTAAGAAAACGAAACAAACCTAATCACCCGATGAAGTAAAGGAGTCGGCTCAAAAGAAAACAAACAAATGAATTGAATAGGAAGGATAGAGTTGACTCGAATGGGACCGAATGGGAAGGGAGGGTCGACTCGATTTTGGTTCGACTGAATTCAAGGGTTCTCGACCCAAATTCCATTCGAACAAGTTCAAAGGGACTTGATCCAAATCCCAATCTAATGGGTTAAGAAGCTTGGTCCAAGTGTGATCCGAATAGAGGCGAGGCTTGTCTCAAATAGGATCTGTATAAAAACCATGAGCTTGATCCAGGTTCAAAACAAATGAAAATAAACAGACTCGACTTGAATAGCTATTCGGATGAGAACATAAATCGGACCCGACACCCGACTCATTAAGAAATCATAAATGCATTAGTTCGTTAAGGAATTGTTAACTATAAAGATCAGTCCCTTAAATAATAAAGTTAGGTTTCACTAAACTAATAAAGATCGGTTTCTTAACTTGCACGTTCAGTTCATTAACCGATAAAGTTTGGTTTAATTAACTTAGACTGTAAACAATTAAAGATAGAGAATTAATACTTGAAAGTTATTAAATAGTTAGCCATGCTCAGTTGAAGAAGGGTATTACGATTAACTCGGAGAGAAACCGACTACAGGTGAGTTCTAGCCCCTTTTCTGTGTTATATTTTCGGGGCTGTGTGCATACTACTACGTGTTAGCTAATACACTTAGTAAGAGTGGTAAGGGTATATTATAGTTGAGTTTCCGCACCACACGGCATCTCGCCATGCATATTGCCTTCGGAGACGGATTCGTGTTGGGCGTCAAGAATTCGCTTTTCGAGATCACTTTGAATAAGAATGCAAGTAAGAAGGATGAATTTGACTAGCCTCTTAGGACTGAGAGCGTCGGCCACGACATTCGCTTTACCGGGATGGTAGCGAATTTCGCAATCATAGTCGCTAAGCAACTCCGCCCATTGACGTTGTCTCATATTGAGTTCCTTTTGATCAAAAACATGTTGGAGACTCTTATGGTCGGTATACACTACGCGTTTGGTACCATAGAGATAGTGCCTCAAAATTTTCAAGGAGAATTCAACGGCACCAAGTTCGAGATCGTGCGTCGTATAATTCTTTTCATGCACCTTGTGTTATCTTGAAGCGTATGCGATAACCTTGCCTCGTTGCATGAGAACACAACCAAGACCTTGATTAGAAGCGTCACAAAACACGATGAAATCTTCATTACCTTTGGGAAGAGCAAGAATAGGAGCATTGCAAAACATGTCCTTTAGGTTTGAAAGGGTTCTTTTTGCTTTGACCCCCACACATAAGGTTTACCCTTGTGTGTTAAAGCGGTGAGGGGCAACACAATCTGTGAAAAATTTCGAATGAAACGGCGGTAATATCCTGCCAAACCAAGAAAAGAACGAACTTCGGTGGGAGAAGTCGATGTCTTCTAATTCTTGACGGCTTCAATCTTTATAGGATCAACATAGATACTTTTGTCGTTGACAATATGCCCCAAGAGTTGAACTTCTTTAAGCCAAAAATCGCATTTTGAAAACTTGGCACGCAGTTGTTCCTTCCGTATGAGGTCAAGAATAGCGTGTAGATGCTCTTTATATCATTTTCAGTTTTTGAGTCGATCAAAATATCATCGATGAAAGCAATTATGAATTTGTCCAAGTAGGGTTTACACACACGGTTCATAAGGTCCATGAAAACCACGGGTGCATTGGTTATCCCAAAAGGCATAACACGAAATTCATAATGCCTATATTGAGTGCGGAAAGCGGTCTTGGGGATGTCACTTTCATTAACGCGAAGTTGATGATAACCCGAACGGAGGTCGATCTTCGAGAAGCATGCGGCTCCTTGAAGTTGATCAAAAAGATCATCGATGCGAGAGAGTGGATAACGGTTATTGATGGTGATTTATTGAGCTCATGATAATCGGTACACATGCGGAATGAACCATATTTCTTCTTTACAAATAGTATCGGTGCGCCCCAAGGAGAAAAAATTGGGCAAATGAAGCCCTTGTCCGAGAGTTCTTGCATTTCATAAGGTGCAAGATGATAGGGTACTTTGGCAACGAGATTTGCTCCAGGTACAAGATCAATACGGAATTCGACTTGATGAATATGAGGAAGCCCAGAAACGTCATTTGGAAAAACATCGGGAAAATTCCACACAACCGGAATATCTTGAATCTTCTTCTTATCACAATCCTTTTCCATCACAAAATCTAATAAAGCAACGCACTTCTTACGCGGGTAACGTTGAGCTTTAAAACAAGATATGATTTTAAGCTTAGAAGTAGGCGCATTACCGAAAACTTTGTAAATACCACCATCTTTCAGGGGTATAAGGATAAATTTCTCAAAACATACAACCTCAGCATGATTTAGAGTGAGCCAATCCATTCCAATAATGACGTCGAAACTACCAATTTGCATAGGAATGAGATCGATACGGAACTTGACTTTATTAAGGGTTAAAACACAAACTCGAATAATTGAATCAATAATAATAGAGTTCCATTTGCTATTTGTACGGAAAAAGGTTTAGATAACTTATCTTGAGGCTTATCAATAATATACGAAAAATCCAAGGAAATAAAACTCTTATCGGCACCAGTATCAAACAACAACGAAGAAAAATGATCCTTAATGAGGAACGTACTATTCACCACATTGTTGGAGTTTTGAGCTTGCTTGACGTTCATCATAAGAGCACACCCATTAGCACTTTGGGATGCTTGAGCAACTTGATTGATTGGAGGAGCTTGGATAGCAGGGGCTTGAACTGATGCATGCGGAGGAGCCATGAGCTGAGGAACTTGAGAAATATAGGCTTGAGGTGTAAAACCTTGAGGGTTTGGGGTTGATAGGTTTGAAATTGATAAGCTTGAGTAGTGTAGGAAGGTGCGGGTATAACTTGAGCTTGGTGAGCATGAGTGACATAGTAGGGTGCAGGCATAACTCGGGCTTGATGAGCATGGGTAAGCTGAGGGCAAATGCTGCCAAGATGATTAGGGTCTCCACAATTGTAGCAAGCATGGGTGGTAGGTGCACGGGGTTGAGCATATTGTGTTCTAGCAGGTCAAGAAGCAGGCGGCGCAGTCCGTTGTGTGGCGGCTTGCGCACCAGGCGGCACATGACAAGTGTTAGCAAGGTGGCCGTAATGATTGCATTGAGTGCAAAGAAGACTGGGGATTGAGCCGGATGATGAAGGTTACATATGGAGCATAACGGGTGAGGTCCGGTGTAGGGTCTCTTGTTTGGGGCATTTTGGTTTTGTTGGGGTTGATGGTTGGATTGGTTAACGGCATAGTTTTGATGGTTGGACTTGCGTTTATTGTTGTTGTTGTTGTTCTTATGGTAGTGGTGAGAGTTGTTTTGAGCGGGTTTGGGTTCAACTTTAGCATCAGTTGAGGACTCGACTTTGGTTTTATTAGGGGTAGGTATGGAATTCTTTCGGGACAAGGTCCCATCCCTAACATGGTCATCGGAAAGGGAAGCAACAAGGGCAATAGCTTCACCAATAGAGAGAGGGTCACGACTAACCACAGCATCACGAAAGATCGTTGGTAACCCACGAATATACTTCCGAATACCACGAGTCACATGTGTTACGAGGTGGGGTACTAGCAGGGTAAGCTCCTTGAAACGGTTGGAGTAGGTAGTGTTATCACCACCAATTTGCTTTAGTTCCCAAAATTTAGTCTCAAGCCTTTTCATTTCATGTTTAGGGCAAAAATCTTTCTTCATAGCCTCTTTGAGTTCATCCCAAGGCATGGCCATAGCCAACTCGGTTCCTTGTATGGCTTTGAAAGTCTTCCACCAAGTGAGAGCTTGTTTGCCAAAGACGCTTGAGGCGAACTTAGTCTGTTTTTCGGTCGTACATTCGCAATGGATAATATGTTCTCCATTTTCTCGAACCATTGAGAAGTTTAGTGGCATTCTCCTCTCCAAGGTACTGGGGTGGTTTAGCACTAATTCTTGAAGTGGAAGTTGTTTGGGGCAGCCGAAGTAGAAGAACCATTCGAATTGAGACTTTGGATCCGAGTCACAATAGTAGGCATAGCAGCGGCAAATTCCTTGGTGATTCTAGCAACCAGGCGACGATCATGAGAACCAGATGAGCAACGTTGAGTACGACGGTGGTTTCTTAGGGAAGACATTCTGCGAGGACCAAAGATGAAATTTTATAAAATGAAGGGTAAGTTGTGAAAATGAGTTGATGTAACATAATAGAGGAATGAATTCCAAATAATTGTGCTAGTGACTTATCATAACTTGAGGTTGAGTTGAAAATTAAAATAATGCGAACAATTTTTGAGATATCTAAATAAATAGACAAAGTTTATTTAGAAATTAAAATTCATAATGAAATTTATTGGGTTGGGCTTTCCATGGTAACTCGAGAACCCAAATTAAATAACGAAACATACCCTATGAGTTGGGCATCCCATTAGCTTTCCATGGTAACTTTAATGGCCCAACTAAATAACGCAACACAAATTTGTGAATTGGGCATCCCATGAGCGTTCTATGGCACTTTAAATGGCCCAATTAAAATAACATAGCATCGATTCGTGAGTTGGGCCTCCCATGAGCGTTCCATGGCATTTTAAATGGCCCAACAAATTAACGAGTGACCAAAACAATCGAGTTGGTCGGCCCATGAGTGTGACATGGCATTTTAACTGATCCAACTAAATATCAAATTAACAAAACAATCGAGTTGGTCGGCCCATGAGCGTTACATGGCATTTTAACTAACCCAACTAAATAATGAATTAACGGCTTCAAATATGAGCAGTTGGATTATCTTGTGAGCCACCATGGACGATACGTTCCAACCAAATATCAAGTCAAAAGCGAGTTAAGAAATGGTTAATGTCCATGGGTTGACATGGATTTTTCACCCAACTAAACACTTTAAAATTAATAATATAAATATTGTACTTTTTTTTCTGAATTTAGCCACGAGCCATCGTGAATTCGGTTTATATATATGGAATGCAACCGTTTAACCAGCCACGTTGACATTTGTTCCGCTTTGGCCTATAAGATCTAGTACTGTGGTTGGGTTATCCTCCAGGAAAAGAATATCATATTTCCTTTGATTCTCGGAATCGTTTTCCCAAGGCCCGACTCACAGTTCTCTCCCCCTTCCAGTTACTACAAGAGCATGTTATACTTCTTTGCTTTAGGGTGCGGGACTAAAAACAAAACAAGGGAATTTTTAAGGAATTTTCCAAAATAAAAAAAATTACTAAATTTATTGAGTAAAAATCTTTTTGAAAATGAGGCATAGTCTCGAAATTTGTGTGTGTCCAAGATTAAAATAATAAAATAAATAAATAAATAATTTAAATAAGCTGTAAACACATAAAAATAGAACACATAAGGTTGTCAAGTAAGCAAGTATAGTGTCCTAAGCATGTTACTAGGGCATTTCTAACAACATATCTTACAACTTTCGTCTCTGATACCAATCTGTCATACCCCAACCTACGACGGAATGCCGAGGTGTGAACTGTTGGTTAATAGCTCACAAGGTACTATCATACATTTTAAATATGGTAGTATCTGATTTATTTATTAATTCCAAAATTTCAATCAAGTACACAAAGTTAAAATCATGACAAAACAATCCAAATTAAACAGTCATTCCAAAATAATAACCAAACACAAATGCCTTTTATTTAATTAAATAATATCTCTCTAAGTGTTTCTTCACCTTAGCTTCAAATCAACTGATAACCTACATATGTGTACAAAATAACAGAGATTTGTCAGCACGAGGTTGAGTGAGATAATCACCAGTTTTTGATATAATAATAATATATGAATAAATGAGCAAACAAAATAATGTGAGTATTGTAACATCCGTATTACGAGATTACTAAATAAAAGAAAATTATTGTTTCGTGTGTGTCGCTCGTTTAATTGTGTGCGTGTTTATATTGTATAAGGATTGGGATTGGTGAAGGAAGTGGGTGGTGGGGTCCATAGCCCTCTACATAAGGCCATTCCCCCAATCCCTTCACCATTTCTTCCCAAAACACACACACACACACTCCCTAGAACACACACATACTCTCTCAAGACCCGAATCCGAATCCGGGCTAAAGTAAGGAAGATCTTGGTGATCAAGTGTCTTCAAACGACAAGAACACGTCCAGATCCTCGTATTGTCCGGATCTGAACTCGAACCCGAAGCAAAAGGTAGGTTTCGGTTTAAATGGTTAAGTTTTATGGTTAGAATCGGCATGCAAACAGATATAATGGTAGATCGGGTTGTGAAATGTAAGAAAAATATAAACTTGGTAAGTTATAACCTCTTGGGTGCACTTTAAGGTAAAAAGGTGGCGTTTGGACTATGAGAGATATGGGTTCTGGATCAGGTGCATGGGGTCAGAATGTGTCGAAAGTTGAGAAAGAGTAAAAAACCAGGTTCTGAGGAAGAGCCACGAAGTAAGATGGCTTTAAAATGGTAAAAACAAAGAAAGGAAGGCATTTCGCTTCGCTCAGCCATGAGAAGCGAAACAAGTATTTCGCTTCGCTCAGCCATGAGAAGCGAAACAGTCATTTCGCTTCGCTCAGTCATGAGAAGCGAACAGGTATTTCGCTTCGCTCTGCCTTGAGAAGCGAAACAGGTTATGCGAAGCGAAATTCTATGCGAAATTTCTCCCATGGGAAATTGTTTATGTGGTTATTAAAATGTGACCCGATTAATTTTCTGATGCGTTTTTGTTAAAGGACTGTTAATGAAAATAAAATTTTTCCGAGCTGACCTGGCAGCTCAACCCCAGCCAGGGGCTTTGCCCCTTGGACACTACTAGGGGCTGCCACCCCTAGACCCCGCTACCAAGGGCGCTGCCCCCGGACCCCCGTTAGTTGAGGGTCTCATTCACCTAGATGTAAGAAGTAGATATGATAGATAATTGATACCCGTGCATTGTTATATAGTTAGCCGTGCGCAACTAAGGAAGGGCATTACACTTAACTCAGAGAGAAACAGGACCCAGGTGAGTTTCAAGCCCCATTTCTGCGTTATGTTTTGGGGATGTGTGCATACTCAATGTGATTAGTTAATACAGTTACCTTAACTGGTAAGTGTACGCCGCATGAATGTTTATAAATATACCTAATTAGTATAGAAAGAGTTAAACATATGTGTGAAGAGGTATATGAGAATAGATACAACTAATGAAAGGATGGTAAGTATGAGGTGTATAATGTATGGATGGTATGTATGATATGTATAGTTTAATATATAAAGGGTTGCATACCCTAATAATATATGCGAAGAATGAAGGGGTTGCATCCCCTAATAATATACGCAAAGAATGAAAGGGTTGCATACCCTAATAATATATGCAAAGAATGAAAGAGTTGCATACCCTAATAATATATGCGAAGAATGAAAGGGTTGCAGACCCTAATAATATTTGCGAAGGTTATAGGGCGAAAGACTCTTTAAAACGTAGAACGATATGTACGTATGAAATAACTAAAGTAAAAAGAAGCATGAATGTATGGAAGTAAGAACGTAAGAGCGAATGTAATATGTGTCTTCGGATATATATATATATATATATATATATAAATGTGTAAGAATGAGAATGAGATGTATGTTACCTGCTTAACTAAAACTCACTCAGCGTAGCTGACTTTTAGTATGCAAGCGGGTAAATAGATTGAAGGAGCTGGCTTGAGGATGGCACGTGGCAAGGACTGGAAGACTGACATCTTGGAAAGGAATGTCATGAATTAATATGATATGTTTTAAGACAAGTGTACTTTTGTTAAGACAATATTCGATGATGTGTAATGTAATGCATGAAGTTTTAATGATTCCGCGAAAAGTTTTAATGAACTCTGATTTTAGAACTATGTTTATGAGTAAATCCAACGCTAAAGTAGAGTTTCGGTATCGGGGCCTTATAAGTATAAATAAATTAAACCATGAGCAAATAGTTGGTGTCAATTGACCATTTCCTAGCGAATCGGGATTTGGCTACTATGACAGTCATATGATTATACTATAATGTGATTATGATAGACATCTCCGAAGGTTATAAAGTAAACATGTAAGCAAATAAGTAATTAATATTTAACTGATTAACACACAATATTCAAGTTTGCTAGTTGTGTATATGTATTAAATATAAAATATGAATACATACGCATATGTCCCCAAAATGTTTAAAAATAGTAAAATATGGGGGGAATAAGAATAAGAAACTATAATGAACCTGAAACTTAGAGACAATAAACTATAATTAAAATCGAGAACAACTCAATTGGAATCAGGTTAAACGGAGTTATAAAACTCAAGTTATGAGATTTTAAAGACTTAAGTGAGCTAGTACTGTTCAGAATCTGAACTTCGAGTTGGAAGTCGGGTTCTGACCAGCACACTCAGAATTTAATAAGGAACAAAAAAGTCTTCTAGCCCGAATGCTAGTTTTGACCAGAAGGTTGATAAATCGAATAGTAAAAGAATTTGACTGTTATGCCCTTAAACGGGCTGGGATCAAATTGACCACCAAGACTCCCTCAATCTGCAAGATTGATTGAGCGCTTTTGTTCTACAGATAAAATCTACAGTATTGAAGAAGACAATATACCCCGAAGATGAAGAGAAAGATGAGAAATTCGTGGTCAAAGATGTCTTGAATACCAAAGTCAACTAGTCTTGAAAGAATTCGATTAATCTTGAAGAATATGATAATGGGGAAGAGGAATTCGTGGGATTTGAGAGGGTGACGGCTAAGAACAGTAATTTTAAGGTTTTTGGTTGTATTATTGTTAAGAACACTGAGATAATACTTATTAATTTAGCAATCAAACTCCATTAGGAAAACGAATAACATACTAATGACTAAGTTGGGACTAATAACTCCAAGATTTCGGTGTGTTCACCAAGAAAACGAACTTAGACATGATACAATAACAGATTAATTATCTTGGACCTCAATTCTCGTGATTTGGGGTCGTTTAAGGAAGGATTTAGCATTAAAAGAACCAAAATAATCAATTGTTGATCTACGCATCGATCGCGATACCTGACCTCCATGGCACACCCCTTGTTGCGTATCACAATGGGTCAGTTTCCATTAGATTTTAATTTTTGTCATGTTTAGTCCCTGTGGTTCTAAAAATGCGTTTTTTTAGCTATTTTAAGAGTTTCTAGGGGCTATTTGGCACGATTGAAAGTTATGAAATTATAAACTAAGTTAAACACAGTTAAACACTAATAAATTCATGATTTTATTGATACAAAAGAACTGAATTACATTCCCGAATCGGGTAAACAAATACGAATATGAATACGAAAAATCCGAAATGTTATAGTATCCCCTACTTTTGGGAATTTCGTCCCGAAATTAGAGAATTAGCTGTAGCGAAAAGATGAGGATTCTTCTCCTTCATTTGATCTTCACATTCCCAAGTAAACTTTGTGCTTTGTTTAGATTCCCATCGAACCTTAACTAAAGGTATTCGGCTTCGTTTGGTAACTTTGTCTTTGTGGTCCATGATCTCAACGGGTCTTTCAACCAAATGCATGATCTCATCGATACAAACTTCATCGAGAGGTATTTGGAGATTACCCTGGGCAAGACATTTTTTGAGATTCGACACATGAATCACCAGATGAAAATTTTAGAGTTTGAGAGGAAGTTTAAGTTTATAAGCAATAGGATCAATTCTATTGAGGATTTCAAAATGGCCAACGAAACGAGGAGATAACTTTTGTTTCTTTCCAAATCTTACTACTCCCTTCCATGGAGATCCTTTGAGAAGAACTCACCCACCAACATTGAATTCCAGAGGTTTCTTTCTTTTATCTGCATAACTCTTTTGATGACTACGAGCGGTGAGAAAATTTTGATGGATTTGAGCAATACGAGCGGTGAGATAACAAAAGCCCTCAATCAATTTCTCATATTGAGGGAGTCTCGGTGGTCAATTTGATCCCGGCCCGTTTTAGGGCATAATAGTCAAAATATTTGACTATCCAATTTCGGTTCAAACTTACTTTCGGGCCAGAAGTCTTTTATGTTTGTCATGAAGTTTTGAGTGTACTGGTTAGAACCCGACTTCCGACTTGAAGCTCAGATTCTGAACAGTACCAGCTCGATTAAATATTAAAAACCTCTAACTTGAGTTTTGCACATCCGCTTTATCTGATTCCAGCGGCTATGTTCTCGTTTTTAATTATAGTTTATTATCTTAAAGTTGCAAGTTATTTTATGTTGGATTAGCCAGCACGTTAATTTCCTTGTTTACTATAATTTTATTATTACCTCGCCTAACTAATAAGGTGAGTAATCAGTCTCTAATTTTATTGCTTTTAAAACCTTTTTTGAGACTTATGCGTACCTCTTCATACTTTACATATTCCATACTATAGACAACTAGAAAACTATGAATATTATGTGTTGATCGATTACATGATTATTTGTTATTTGCTTAGTTACTTATTTGTTTAATTCTAGCATTCGGAGAGGTCCATCATTAATTATAGCATAACTCGTTGATTTTTGTCATAGTAGCCAGAGCCCGATTCGCATGGCAATGGTCAATTGACACCACTTACTTGCTTATTGTTTAATTGTTATACTCACAATATTAATTTACTTATTATTTTTTTGTTTATATATATATATATATATAATATTATATCTATTGCATTAAAAATCTGGTGATTACTTACTCAACATGTGTTGTTGACAAATCTATTTTTACGCATATTGCATGATGTCTATCTTGGATTGTTGAAGTTATTGAAGCACTTAGTTTATTTGGCTTTAGGTTATTATAATAAACAAGAGTATTTGACTTATTTGGTTATTTGTAATTTCTTTTAAATTATGTGTACTTTATTTGAATTTAATAAAATAATTAGATATTGTAACTAATATTGTATGTTAGTGCTTTGTGAGCTGTGAACCAATAGTTCACGGCCCGACATTCTGCCATAGGTTGGGGTCTGACAGGTCGTATGAATCGGGATGTGCAATTGTTTATGAGTTCGCACGACCATTTAACCGACATCATATTTGAAGTAATGCTAAATCATAATGTGTAATAGCGCCATGGGAATTTATTTTAGGTTTTAGATTTTTTATTTTATTATTATTTTCTAATTATATATATATATATATATGTATTGAATTAATAAAATTTATGTTTTATTTATTTTATTTTAGATATTTTCTGTTTTTAAGTATATATAATTATATATATATATATATATTAAAAAATATAAAATAAGGTTCCTCCATGAAATCTCCATAAGACAGGGTGTAGTGGGGCGTTTTGCCCACTAAAAGAGCCCCAAAGTGCCTGGAAACACCACCCTTAGGCCGCTTTGGGTTGAAAGTTGGTTATGGACGTTTTGTGGGAAGCACCGAATGGGGGAGAAGAGGGGGAAAATGATTGATGAGTTGATTTAGTTGTGCTATTTTTAATTTAAAAAAATAGTAAAATAACAATTATAATCAGGTAATGATTGTAAGGGACTCCATCTATTATATCCATTTTGTCAAAAAGCCCCTTATGATGGCGTGATGCCACATGAGGTAAAACGTCCTCCCATAGATCTACTACACACGGTCTAACTCTTTCGAGGTTTCATAATCCTCCATACACTCCTATTGGCTAATACCTTTATTATTATCATTTAGTTTTTCCGTTTCTCTTTCTTTGTCTACAAATATTAAAATAAACTAAAATGTGTACACAAACCCCAAAAATACAAAATTAATAATACTTATAAGATTGTGTGTTTTTTATATGGTATTATTTTTTATTAAAAAAATTCGTCATAAATTCAAACATTTTTATCTTTAATTTGAGTACCATATTGAAGTATAAAAAATAACAATTAAAAAAAATACAAAAAAATGTCTTTTTTTCTACTGTTGTACTACATTTTTGTATTAGATTTTTGGTGCTATATCTATTGTAATGGATTTTTCGTAATTATTTTATGTGGTTTACTATATTTTTTGTGCTTGATTTCTCGTGCTATATTGTTTTTTCTTTTTATTTTTTTACTAGATTTTTTTATGTTGTACTTTAAAAAACAAGTGGGTAAAAATTCGAGATTTAGGACCTAAATACCCTTAAATCTATTTATGATTGGTGTCACATCCATCTTTCTTTTATGTTTATTTTTGAGTTTTATAGTACGCATATATTAACACACATTCCAACCAAGAAAACGCAATTAAGTACAAGTATAGTGACCTAAAAGTTTCTAATTTGATACGTAATATAGTCATACATTAAATTTAGGAAGTACGATATCACAATTAACAATGTTTTAACTTGTTTCCAGTATTAATCTTTTTAACGTGATAAAATTTCAAGCCTCCAATTCACAATTCTTCACATATATAACGCGGTTTGGTAGTTTTTGTGTCATTTAATGCAATTCTAACAGCTTTTTAAAACTTTCAGCGCGCTTTAATTGTTATATGTTATTTCACCTAATTTTCAAATCAAACGACTTTTTTCCCGCCTGATACTTTGTCACTAACGTATACGCTCCTTAAATGCTTAAAACCAAACCCCTAATTAACAAATTATATTCACTTACCAGATTCAATTGTTTCACGCTGACCATTCAACGCCATATCCAGTCCCGTCGTTTCACTTTTCTGACCTACTTCATCATGACAACTCGTAACTCCAAACTTCAAACATGGAATCCTTATCAATCAATGCTTTATATCATTTCCATGTCATAATCAACAATGGTACTTTCAATTTAAACTATTTAACACACATCAAAATAACCCTCTAATATTTATAGTTTTTCCAGCAACTCTTGGCTCTTATCCAACATTTTTTTCTTCATATACAATTCACAGACAGCCTGCTTGTATAATCTTCATATATTTTAATTAGGTTTCTCATACACCTTAATAAAAAAAATACGGTTTTAAGACACTAATTCAATAAAAATAAAGCCAAAAGAAAAACATTAAAAAAAAAAACAGTTGAAAACTTGTGAAGTAAAGGAGACTCATGCATATATATCGAGATCGGTCCGAAGTCATAGACACCCCTAAATTAACTCTTTTCACTCAAACACACACACACACACACACAGACTCTGCCTTTTCTCCCACCTCCAATTTCAGATGCCGATCTGAGCACCCAATTCAAAATTCACAATAATAATAATAATCCATGGCTGCAAAGCAGCTGCAAACCCAACTCAAGGAAGTTGGATCCAACCTTCTGAACCCACCTGCAACTAAAGATGCTCTTATTACCCTCCTAACGGTAACCTTCAACAATTCTCGTCGTGTAATGTTATTTTCATGTTTTGTTTGCTTAATTGGTTGCTAATTGAGTATTGGGTAATGCGGTTTTAGGAATAATTCATGGGTTTTGATGGAATTGGGTGGGAATTTAGCTTAAAGTTAGGGTTTTGTTGGGCGAGTTTGGTTTAGGGTTTGAATTGTAATTCAAAGTTCGAGTTTTTAGATTTTGGTGTTGAGATGAGTGTTTTTGTGGGTTTGGGGGTTTAGGGTTTATTATTGTGGCAAAAAGTTTATCTTCTGACTTCTTGATAATTGACAAAAAAGTTTGTCTTTTGACGAAAACTATGGGTTTGATAGACATAATTAGGTTAAAATTAGGGCTCAGTTTGGAACAATGAGTTTTATAAAGCAGTGGTGGTATGTGTTCTATACTAAAGTTTAGTAATTTACGGGTATAAGTAGTTTTTTTGTTCGTATAAATAAGACCTGTTTTTATAACTGAATTCATGTGAGGTAAGTAGATAAATGGATATGGTGTAACTGCAGGAAGCTGCAGGGTATCTCTCTGGAATGAACCAATCACCAACAAAGGCGTTGTTGGACTCCATGCAAACTCTTATGAATGCTGTCAAGCCGGAATACCTAAAGCATCAAGATGAACAAGTTAAGCTTCTTGCTGCGGTATGCATTTGTGAGATAACCAGAATTACCGCCCCTGACGCACCCTATGATGATGATGTTTTGAAGGTATTTTCTTTACTCGGTTATGGTCGTTTTATGTTTTGGGTACTAACTGTTTCTTTCGCTTGCTTCAGGACATCTTTCATTTGTTTGTAAGCACTTTTAAAGGGTTAAAAGATACTAAAGATCCGTCTTTTGGGAGGATAGTGAATATACTGGACACAGTAGCGAAGTACAGATCATTTGTTGTGATGTTGGATCTTGAATGTGATGATTTAGTGAATGAAATGTTTAAAACTTTTTTCAGTGTTGCCAGGTTCAGTTTTTTTAACTTTAGTTTTAATGTTGAAACTTGAATGATAAGTGTAACAATTGACTGATTTGTTTTGTTTTCTCTAGTGACGAGCATACTGAAATTGTTACTGCGTCCATGGAGACAATAATGGCTGTTCTTTTGGAAGAAAGTGAGGATATTGGGGAGGACCTTTTACTCATTGTGTTATCTGCTTTAGGCCGTGATAAGAAAGTAAGTTACTATAATATTCATTGTTTATATTATTACCAATTTACCATCAATTGTGCTGATTAGAAAGTTGTCAACTTAATTTCTTAGGATATAAGTGCAACAGCAAGGAAGCTGGGTATGAGTGTTATAAGGAAATGTGCTGGAAAACTTGAATCTGGGATAAAGCAGTTTATTTTATCATCAATGTCAGGAGCTTCAAATCATGATATTGACTACCATGAAGTTATCTATGATATATATCACTCTGCTCCTCAGATCTTAAAGAAAGTTGTGCCAACCCTAACAAAAGAACTACTGGTAATCACTAGCATATCTTATCTCTGTTTAGGAGTTTTTGGATGTTCATTTTGAAAATGATTTTCCAATAAGCAGTTTGGTCAAAGTCGTAATGATCAGATGTTTAGAAGATTCTGATTGTTTATGGAATTAGTTGACAAAATGAGCAAAAAGATCGTTTTTATGAAATAGGGGACTTTAAAAGTGCCACAATATTAGTTTCATAACGCAAGTCCAAACACTTCTTATTTACATTTGGCATTACAATAACAAAAATCTTCCAAATAAAGTCTTACTAAATTAAACTTTTGGCATTTATAGGCAGATAAAGTAGACCTTCGCTTAAAGGCAGTAAGACTGGTGGGAGACCTTTTTGCAGGCCAGAAATCTACCATCCCCAAGACATTTAATCCCCTATTTTTGGAGTTCCTTAAAAGATTTTCTGACGATAATGTTGAGGTCAGGATGTCTGTCCTTGAAAAGGTCAAACTGGGTCTGTTGTCTGACGCGTTCAGAGCAGACGCTTCTAAGTTACTTGGTAAGTTTTGTTTTACACTGTTTCATACCTTCATTCAGTTTCTTGCATGCTATATAATATTAATTTGGTGTCACATGTTAGGTGCGATATGTGACCGCCTGTTGGATGATGATGAAAGTATACGAAAGCAGGCAGTTGCAGTAGTTCTAGATGTTGCTTCTCACGAGCTATCTTCTGTTTCATCTGATACCATTAAGCTTGTTGCTGCCCACCTTGAGGACAAATCGGTAAAATCATCCTTTTATTCTCCATCTTATATCTTGTCTTTACAGTTTAAACACGTACACATGGATAACCTTAACTCATATTCTTTTTGTGATTCAGATTCTTGTGAAAAAGTATACATTGGAGAGGCTATCTGATATATACCGAATCTGGTGTTCAAAGCAACTTGGTGGATTGAACTTAAATGATGACTACGACTGGATTCCTGGAAGAATTTTGAAATGTTTATACGACAAAGATCTTGGGTACGTCACGTTATTTTGGCAAAATTAGAGGGCATATAAGTTATTATTCCACCTTTTGTACTGATGTGATTGAATTTTACCATTTCCAGACTGGACATGGTTGAGCAAATTCTATGCACATCCCTATTCCCAGCTGAATTTACGGTCAAAGATAAGGTCAAAAAGTGGGTCAAACTGTTTTCAGCTTTTGATGAAGTTGAGGTGAAGGCTTTAGAGAAAATACTTGAGCAGAAACAAAGGTTTGTGAATTCCGTATTTATACATTTTATTTGTAAAATACGTATTTTATATGATTTCTTTCCGGATTGCAGGTTACAACAAGAGTTGCACGCGTATCTTTCACATAGGCAGACATATAAGGTTTGGTACACATAAATATAAATTAGTAAACAAAAGGTGTAAATTACAAAGTGTATTCTGCTAAAAGATTGCGTTTTGCATTTACAGGAGAATGATGCTCCAGATCTACAGAAGAAAACCACACTTTGTATACGATCTATATCTAACTGTTTTGTTAATCCGACAAAAGCAGAAGCAGATTTTCCGTTTTTAGATCAATCAAAGGACAGAGATAACATTTGGAAGATATTGACAACACTACTGGATCCCACCACTAGTTCTCTTAAAAGTAGAACCCTTCGCGTAAGTAACCGTTTAAAAGATGTAATTAATATATCAATTGACAAGTAAAAGTTATATTTTATGTTATTGGGCAGGATGAGTTGGCCAAAGTTGTTGATGAGAAGCATCCACTTTATGAACTTTTAACCACCCTCTCTATAAAATGCTCATACACAATCTTTGATAAGGAGTTTGTCAAAGATCTTGTTGTAGTGACCGACCTACAGAAATGTGACAAGAACAAGTTATTAACTAAGGCTTGCATGCATATACTTACGGTAAAGTTTCATTTGTTACATAAATAGTTTCCCTTTTTACTGCTTGTAAAATATTTACAAATAATTGGAATAAGTTATGCACAGAGTCTTGGATGCTTCAGTCCTTTGCTGTTAAGTGGGATGGAAGAAGACTTGGCTCATCTTCTTGAGGAGGATGACGAGGCCATCAAGGAAGGTGCTTTGCAAGTTCTAGCAAAAGCTGGTGAAACAATACGTGAACAATCGGGAGAATCATCTAGGTTTGAAATTTGGATATTTTTAATTTCTGTAGAAGAAGAATCTTTTTTGTATGTATGTTTTCAAGTTGTCTTTTTGTAATATTTATATGCAGTTCACTGGACCTCATACTTGAAAAAATATGCTTGGAAGGTAGTAGGAAGCAAGCTAAGTATGCTGTACACGCGTTGGCAGCCATTACGAAGGATCAAGGACTCAAATCACTTTCTGTTCTATACAAGGTTCAAACTTCATTTATCATGTTTCATGGGTTATTTTTGGTCTTCATTATAAACAATTATTGATTGTTCTGGTTTTATCTTCCTGATATGAACCATGCAGCGATTAGTGGACGTGCTAGAGAAAAGGACAAATCTGCCCTCTGTTTTACAGTCTTTAGGGTGTATAGCACAGATTGCCATGCCGGTGTTTGAAACACAAGAGAGTAAAGTTGTTGGCTTTATAAAAGAATCTATCTTAAGTTGCAGTCAGGTATGATTATATACTTAACATTTGATATTTTGATTAATATGATCAAGATAACGTAACACATTTTCTTCATTATGTTTCAGAAGACCGGAGATAAAGCCAAAGATTCATGGGATGCCAGGAGCGAACTCTGTTCATTAAAGGTAAATTTACCGAGAATAAAAGATATGTTTTGAAATTTTTTCATGGAACTTAGAAGTTCGTTGTATAGATATTTGGCATTAAAACTCTGGTAAAGAGCTACCTGCCAGTAAAAGATGCACATCTTCGTGTCGGTATTGATGCACTATTAAAAGAACTTCAGAATTTGCTTTCTTTCGGTGAAATCTCAAAAGACATTGAATCAAGGTAGTACCTTTAGTTACTTAAGTTTGAATTTCATGGTATTAATGCTATCATTTTTGTACCAGTTCTGTTGATAAGGCCCATTTAAAGCTAGCTTCTGCTAAGGCCATTATACGTCTATCAAGGCACTGGGATAAGAAAATTCCAATTAATATATTTCACCTTACCGTGAGAACATCAGAGGTAAACTTGTCACTTAGATTACCATATTGTTTCTAGATTAATCATATGATAATCACGGTTTACTTATTATATTTTTTCTAGATTAATCATATGATAATCACGGTTTACTTATTATTATGACACAAGCAGGTTGAATTCCCCGAGGTTAAGAAACTATTTCTCAACAAAGTACATCAGTACATAAAAGACAAGAGTTTGGACTCCAAATATGTTTGTGCCTTCTTATTAGATTTCAGTCCCCAAACCAGTCTTCTGGAAGAGGTACTTGATGCTTGTTTGATATTTTATAAGTTACAACTGACTGTCAAATCTTACTAATATTAGATTTGGCAGGAAAATCAGAATCTGAATGAAGTCATTGAGACGTGTGACCTGAAACACGTTCTTTCCTACTTGGTCCATGCACTTGCTCATCATCCTTCATGTCCAAACACTGATGAATGCAAGGATATCAAAGCATATGAACCAATATTTAAGACTTTGTATATGTTTTTTTCCAAGTTGGCACGTGGAGATAAAGATGGAAAATCTGGAGTTGGTCTAAAACAGGAAGATGTTATTTTGATAAGCTCTGTTGTTCGAAGTATCAAGAGGTTCAAAGATGCTGTAGATGCTAATATTACAAAGGTGCATTGTCCTATAGTTATGTTTTATAAGTCTGAGCTGTCTGTTATCTTAGATTCATAACTTGCATTTCATGTTCAGAACTCGTATGCAATCTGTGATCTTTGCTTGTCAATCACCAAGCGATTAGCAAGAAACAAAGAAGACGTTCATGAGCCGGTTGTACCTGTTTCGCTTCCTCAAGAATTGTACACACCACACGAGAACAAAGAAAACCGGAATAAAGAAGATGAAAACAAAGAAGTCAAAAAAGACGAAAAGAAAGAAGAAATTAAAGAAGATGAAAAGAAAGAAGAGATCAAAGAAGATGAGAAGAAAGAAGAGATTGATACAGAGGTAACTTTGATTATTTCACATCTTTTTGTAGAATTGAAAGAGCAAATCTTGATAATATTTTTGTAACATGCTCTAATTGTTATAGGTTGCTGAAGGTCAAACATGGTTGACTGAAGAGAATGTCCTTGCATACTTTGATTCCCTTATCTTTGATGCTAATGGCAATGTATGTTCTTATAGTTATTTTTTTCTTTCAGTATAAGTTACCAAATCTACAAACAAATGATCTAACGAAAAAGTTGTGTATTTCTATAAAAATTGTTCCTAGATTTCATCAAAAACCAACGAGGATGATACAATAAAGGAGGACAGTGAAACAGATGGAAACGATGTGCCTTTAGGAAAGATGTTAAAACGTCTAAAAGCTAAAGGATCAAAGGCGAAAAAGGTTGTGAACAACGGGTCTACACCTGCTGTTGTGGAAGCTGAGAATGATATTGATATATTGGGAATGTTAAAAGAAATAAATTCGGACAATGTGGATTCGCCAAATAAATTCGATTCAAGCAATGGTCATGGTAAAATAACAAGTGAAGCAAAGCTGAAGAGGAAAAGTATGACTGCTGATCTAACTGATGTCTCTGTACCCGTACCCAAACGCCGAAGATCATCATCTTCTGCAAAAAGTCAAAAGAGGTCAACTTTTGTCAGTAGTGGATTCAAAAGTGGGCCCGCTTTTAATATCAATAAAATGGAAGATGATTCAGATGATGACAAGGTTCCTTCAAGACCAAGTGCTGATAAAGCTACTGCACGTAAAAAAGACTCCAATAAAACTGATGACCTTGATTTGGAGGTATTGTTTGTTTTAGTTTGTTAAGCATCAATTTGAATTTTGATCTAGCATTATTTCTAGTTTTATTTTAATATTTGTCGGTCCTGTCTGTTCTTTTATGTGAAGCCAAAAAAGCATGTGGAGACTGATAACAATCAGAAGTCGACTCCTGTCAGGAAGCGAAAAAGAAGACGAGTTTCAGTTTTAGCAAAGGTTTGACTTTGACTGGCATTTTAATATTTTATTTAGAGCATGTAGAAAGCTTAAGTTCTATACTCATATTTTGATCACACATTTTCACTTCTTTTAGTGCACCTCGGATGAAACTCCAAGTAACTACAAGGACTTGGTTGGCAAACGCATAAAAGTCTGGTGGCCTATGGATAAGACGTAAGTTATTATTATTATTTCTATAAATTTCGTAGCATCACAATAATTTGCGTTGATTTATAATCGACAGGTTTTATAAAGGTGTTGTGAAGTCTTGTGATCGTAACAAGAAAAAACACGTGGTGAGCTTCGTTTGCATGCTCAAAACGGTTATCTATTTACAACTTTTTATTTCCACTAATTTATATCATGTTGAAGGTACTATATGATGATGGGGATACTGAAGTGCTAGATCTAGAAAAGGAGCGATGGGAACTTATTGAAAAAGAGCACAAGTTTAAACAGGTCTAATCTCTTATTTATTCTTACTAATAATAGTAAAAATAATATAACATCAATCCTAGTGATTTCTAATGCTGTTCTATTTGTGCGTGCAGCTGAAACGTTTGTCAAACAGTCCACCGTCTAAGAAGAAAATCAAGTCATCTGGTAGCTCCAAGAAAACCAAGGAATTAATCGACATGTGAGTAGGGTATTTTAATTTATTTTATTATTTCAGATGCTTTTTACTGAAGTTTTATTGGGATGATGATGGTAGATCACCATCATCTACTGTAAGAGGCAAAAGAACTCCAAGAAAAAACTTGAAGCAAGGGCAAAAAGGGGTGTCACAAAGAGCTGAATATTTGAAACTGAAAAAAAGCAAAGATCTTGATACATCCAAACCTGATGCTGACCCTGAAACCGACTCTAAAACTGAGGTTAAACCTACAACAGTTTCTAAAGATGACAGCTTGGACACAGGAGAAGGTTAGTATGTTTATCTCTAGTATCTAAAATCTGTAATTTTGACAAAAGTTTTAAACTTTTATCTTTTTGTGGTTTCTTTATTAAAACAGGGAAACCATTGAGTAATAATAATAGGCCGGAAGAAAGCTCAGAAGGGGAGGAGAAACAAATAAAAGATGCCGAAAGTAGCTCAAGTGATACCGCGTCCTCTCAGGAAACCAAAGCTGATTCTGTAAAGAAAGAAGCCAAAAAAGCTAACATCAGCCCGAATGACGGATCTGGATCAGACCCTGCAGAAATGGAAATCTCCACCAAGGAAGATGAAAGTGATAATTCAGAAAATGAATCAACAGATAAACAAGATGATGCCGAGTTTCCTGATGATGCACCTCTTGTAATCAATCGTCTCTTCATCTTTCTCATATTGTTCCAAGTTTTCCAAAAATTTTTATTTCCATTCTCTGTTGAATGTAGGTTGTTTGGAAGGTGCGAGTTGGGAAATCTGTAGGCAAATAGCGTGTGATCCCGGGGTGTATCTTGTTCAGTTAGAAGATGACAGACAGAATTTACAACCAATTGTTACAACAATAAATGGATAGTCAGTGACTGCGTGTCACAGATGTTCTGGGGCCGGAGTCGTTTATGTAGTAATGTAGTATTCTTTGTGTTGATGGTAGTTTTCAGTTTATAGCAGCTAGTGCAGTAGCACATAGTTTGACTTGTAGTGGAGTGATGTAACCTGTATTGCTTTGTAGATTGCTTTGTTATCTATCTATACATTGTGGTGGTATATCATCAAAGATATTTTAGACCAAAACCATAAGATTGTGGGTTTATGTGGCCATAAGATTATTTAGGTCGTTGAATGCGCAATTATATTCTTTAATTTTTACCAGTTTAAATGATTGGTAAAACTCCTCTTTTAACTCTTTTACACCTCATTTTCAATACAAAATCAATTTTTAAAACAATATGAATCCACGGGGTTTGAAAAATTACAGCCATTATAGACCGTCAACTATTAAGAGTATACCACCAACATACAAACTATCAAAGCCAAGATAACTGAGTTGCATGTGACAGAAGTTGGCATTTTACCCTCATCTTTCCGAACAAAGAGTCCTTCATAAACAGGCAAGTTAATTCCCACGACAACGGCACATAATCCAACCTGCATCGCCAAATGATCCAGCACTCTTGTCCCAGAATCCATAAACATTGTCCTCAAACTCCAAAACAACCCCAAAAGGTTGATCATGGCAATAAACGCCAAACCTGTAAACATGCCTGAATCACTGCCAAACTCCATAACATGATTCTTGTATCTCTCCAACACAACCTTGTCAACCACCTTCGGGGTGACCGTGAATCCCAGCTCAGACAACCCAAGTTGCCCAAGAAGCGTGTCTAAAAATGCGAGCAAGTAGGATGTTGTGCGTTTAAAAAGCCACATCCGTTGCTCATTCCACCACCCTTTCACACTCCCTCCACAGAAAACAAACTCACATAAACTATATATGTACCGAATTATGATCACATACAAAAATGGCAGTATCCATAAGCTAGACACAATTGGAAACAAGGGTATGTTTTTAAGCAGACAGAGCTGTGGGATGATTACATAGGCTAAAGTGGGCAGACAGTTTGGAGCCCACAATAAGTAAAGTGTGTATGCCATCTGAAGTGTGAAGGGGATTCTTTTATACCCGTATATAAAAGGACAACATTTTGAGACTAGTATACTGAATTGGCCTTCAGACCATCTTTTATGCTGCACTAATATGTCTAACAGTGTCGTGGGTGCGATTCCTACAAATGCCTTCTTTTCTGGATTAAGGTATGCAGATTTCCAGCCTCGGCACTGTATTGCTAAACCTGTAACAAAGTCTTCTGTTGGAAAACCATACTTTAGACCAACCTCTTTTCCCCACTGTGTGTCCTTCTCATAGGTACAACTTGCGAACGGTTTGCATCTTTCTTGGAGGACACCCGTGCTTTCTTGTTCATTTATGGTGTTTTCTGTATTCCATTCTTGTTTAAAGATCTTGGAGTATTTGTCTCCACAAAGCGCGGTTCTTCTGTGGAAGCATCCACTACCTATATAGCAAGGTCCTCCATTAGCATCCATGCCTCCCATTTCCAACTATTTAATAACAATAAGACAGTAAAAAACATATGATCATATAAATTTGTAAGAAGTGCAAGAGTAGTTTGCAGACCTCGTTAGGTACTCTAAAACAGCTTGCATACAGATCATGTGTTGTGATGTTATATGAACTTTGAGGAAACTGTACATAAGCAATCTTGTTTCCATTCTCTTCATCCAAGAAACAACACATAGCATCTCTCACTGTTTCTGAATTGTTGGAGTACACATCACAATCTACAGTCAGAATAATTGGACTATTGCTTATCACCGACGATACCCTAATCTGTTCATGTCAGTTACTTCACTTATCACAGACATCTTAATATTAAAGAACATTCAAAGCGCCGGATACCATACCAGTGCATTCAAAGCGCCGGCCTTAAAATTGTGACTGTAATGTGTTCTCTTCTCTCTTGCTACGTATACCAGCTTTGGCAACATCTGCCCTTCAATGTCTACTGACATTGAGCTCTTGCCATCAATCAATATCTATGTTGGACAAAAAAGAATATTACAAAGGGTTATAATATAGGCAAAACCACCAAAATGACCATTTTGACTGGCAAGTTTGACGCAATAGCCAAAACTTTTTTCTTTTACATAAGTCTCTTAACGATTTTCTTATTTTTACTTAATTGTTTTAGCCAACCGAAGCTTCCACATAGCACACTTTGCTGTGCTGGCACCACATATTTTCACATGGCGCAGCAGAATGGCCTACTGCGCCAAATGGAAATCTGCTATGCAAGGTTGAAATCTGTTGCACCGAGATTAAAATATACCGAGACTTTTTAAACACTGTTTGATTGAAAAATTTTGAAACGCCAAGACTATGTTGTCAAACTCATTGGTCAAGATAGCCATTTTGATGATATTCACTAATGCAACTGATTAAATCTTTTAACCAATCCAACACACAAATTCATATACTTGAACAATAGCCTGGTGATCAGAAGAAGTTGTATCAGAGTTCCACTCATGAAACCCTTTGTGCATCTCTCTTGTTTCCTGGGACACTCCGCCCATTCTAGTCGCTGCTTCGATTCGATCTTGCATTTGGTTAAACAGTTTCTGCATACATATTAGCTCAAAATATTTATCTCAACTTACACAAAACAAGAAACCAAAAAGATCAAACCTTTATGAGCAACCGATCATGGGAAAACTGCAAATCATCCAACACCTCATTCGGGTCTTCAACATTCGAAAAACATGCGCCCGGGGATGTTGTTTTAAGTCCAAACTTCCTGCAAAAGGGCAGCCAATGTCTTGCAAACGCAGAAGCTTCCAACAAAGCATAAAACATTAACTCCGAACCCGCATCATCATCGGATAGATAAACAGTTAGCTTCTCAGGTGGATAATCATAAGCTAACACTGATAACACAGTGTTGATCACCATGACAGGTGGCTCAATGTTTATATCTGCTGTGCACAGAAAGACATCAACAGCCGGAGGAAAAGTAAGCCTTTGTTTAAAAGTTGACCGAGTTATTGGGTTCCAGCGCACAGACTGAGAGAGAATCCAATAGAGACCGAACCAGAGTTCAGAGAGTGACATGATGAGCCAAACCCATCTGCCGGTGGCTGGAAAATGGGAAAGTCTGTAAACCCATATGAGACATATGCTGACTAACACTGAGGTGGCATATAGTTGATAAACCAAGCGTCCTTTGAGTGGTTTTGTTTCAGATAGAGGAAGAGAGCAGTGCTGGTCAACGTCTCTTACCATTGTCTCTGTTGATATATTGATGGGTGGGAGGGTAGGTATGATTTGGATACTCTTGAAAGTAATAGTGTCTGTTTCTGAAAAAAGAACATTTTATTTTTTTCTTCAATGTGAGAAGACTAATTATAATTTATTTCTCTTACCTCTTACCAAATAATATTTTATTGCTTAATGTAAAACTTATTGTGTCATAAACGATATCTAATCAACTATACTAATAACAGAAAATAATAAGGATAATATAGTGGTCTCATATTTATTCTTATCCTAATCGTTATTCGTATTCAGTCTTCCTATTTATAGGTTACGGGATAAAACCATTTTAGTAAATAGGTTATAATTTTATTTTCAGTTCTCTAATTTCTCATCCCGTTCAAAATAATTTTGACAGATGAGTTATAACTAATTTCTCATCTTATTATCCTACTTATCCATGTGCCATAGGCCAAAACAATTTTAACAAATGAATTATAATTTCATTCTAATTCTCTAATATGTCTTATAAATCATAGCTATCCATTGGTAATAAGTTGAAACAATTTTGACAAATGTTGTTTATAAAAAGATTTTTTTTTAATTTGTAAATTTGAGATTCTAGACTTTCTATTGTTTGTACTATATATTTTTTCCTTTTTACCTTTATTTTAATTCATTTATTTCAAATAACAAACCTTATTTATTCTTATTACTAGGATATAGCCCGTGTAATACACGGGTAGTTAAAAAATATAACAAAAAAGTTAAATTTAATAATATATGTAATAACATACCATGCCGTCTCAAAGGCATATTAAAATATATTTATATGTCTAAAAATATGTTTAGTACAACATATTTTTATCTTATGGATTCATAATAACATACCTTATGGAAAAATGATTTTGTTTTAATAGTATAAATAGGTAGATTAAAATTAAATAACTTATTAGGTGTAAATTATAATTCTGAAAATTTTTGAGGTGAAATTCTCTATGAATAGCTTAATTAATTAAATGCCATATGAAAACTATGTGTTGCTTTAATATATAGTTAGATTGACAAATCCCGTGTTATGAATATACAAATAAGAATTATGTATAACAAACTTGTAAGTGTATAAATATGTACACCTATCTAAAAAATAAACTATTTTTGGTTAGTTTACGGACAATAGAAATGGGATGAGAAATTGGTTAGCTAGAATTAAATGTTCGAACTTTAAAGGGCAGAGAGAGAATAAATCAAGAAATTCAAGATATCATATGTATTTGGCTTGTGAATTGGAGGTGTTTGTTTTTTCATATGCTAACGGTAAAAGATTTTGCGCCACATATATACATGCATGAATAATATATATATAAAATACCCGAGAATGTCTCCAAAACCTCATGATCGTCCTCTCCCTTCGCAAGTTTCTTTCAAAACAACATCATATTCGTATCAATAATACAAGAAGATGTTTCTAAATTTAGTAACACCACCCTCTTCCTCTTCCTCATCCACCCTAATGATATGCCAAAAAAGAACAATCTTGAGCTTGTGTATGTTATCTTTCTCCCATAAAAGCAGACTGGCCTTCTTTCGCCATCCTCCTGTTATTCACGTCTCTCCCATTTCAATCATCCTGTTATTCCCGATCTTGTCCCATAAAATTTTGGTCAAGCCCCCGATCACCCCTAATGAAAATAGACTATGGTCCGCCACTAGGTAGAAGAAAGAGAGAATCTTGATTCCTTCAGTTTTTTTTTTCTTGCATTCTTGTTCAGGATGAGGCATTTTGCTACGTAAAACAAGACGCAGCGTGAAAGATTTGTTAAGGATCCGACCAGGAACGTCTGAGTCACGACACGAGGACAAAATTTAGCTTTCAAGGTACGTACCTAGAGAATATATTAGTTGGCATTTATTGATATATCAATATCATAATTAAATGATATGATATTATGATTTGATCAACTTTTCCATGTTATTACTATCGTTGTATACATGTATTCATATAAATAGTTGATATGTGATGCACATAATTTTACGGGTTTTTCATTAGTTTATAAATTCCCAAATATGCTCATATGTGAAATATAATAAATGCATCAAACAAGTTCTTACTTGTTTCCTTTTTTAGGGTTTTATATAATAAGATCTAGTGATAGTTTTGAGTTATATGCATCACAGGGGGTGGATAGCAGGAGGCAATGTTTGGTTTTCAAGTAAGAACTCGCCAAAATGTGGCCACTTCTCCGACTCGAGGAATCTCAGTTTCTCCAGGGGTATCAACCACTGCAAGACAAGCAATAGGTTCTCCCAAAGGTTCACCTAATAATGCAGGCGCTGTTGGTGAGGTCGATACAAGCGCACCCTTCCAATCTGTTAAAGCTGCTGTCAATATATTTGGAGTAGCATCACCTAGATCAGCAAGACCTAGAAAAACTGGTGAAGAGGTATGCATATATGCATACAAACACATCTAGCTATGAGATCTTAATGTTGTTGGTGAATACTTAATACGCAGACCATTATACGGAGCTCCTTTTATAGGGAAAACTGAAACTAAAAACTTACATGTGATAACTAAGGAATTAATGCGACGACTAATAAATTGCATGATTTGGTGATGACTAAAGATTTTATTATTAAATGAAAACTCAAGAATATCTTTGATCAGTTTGACATTTATGGCCCCTTTTTTCACACGTATGCCACACTATCACCGATCCATGTAGTATTACGTTAAATAAGTTATTTATTGCCCTCAACTTTTGATTGAATATGGTAATATGCATATTGACAGAGGGATTTGGAGAAGGAGGCACATCTACATTGGACACTAAAGGAGCTTGACAGGTTTAAAGAGCTTTTAAAAAATGCAGAAAGTACAAAAGCTCAAGCACGCAGCGACTTAGAAAAGACCAATACGTCAATGCAGGAGCTAACTAACAAGCTACATATGATAAGTGAAGAGAAGCAATCAGCAACGGAGACAGCAGAGGCTGCAAAGGTTCGAGTTCAAGAACTTGAACAATCGAAATCGAAGCAAAGCCAAGTAGTTAATGGATGGAAAGAAGAAGCCGATGCTGAAAGAAATCGGTATAAAACGTCCATTAATGAACTTATTTCAATCAAGCAAGAACTCACTAGCCTCAAACAAGATTTTGATGCTGCTTTAAAAGCTAAGTTGGCTGCTTTTCAACAGGCTGCAGATGCACAACATGCTGTAAAAGTTAACCAACAGAAAATGGTTGAGCTCTCCAAAGACATTGCGAAGATGCGGGAAGCCCTTCACCGGGTCAATCTTACTTCTGAAAAAGCACACGAAGAACATGTTAATCTTATGGAAGAGAAAGAAGCGCGAGCTGAATCAATAAGAAAAGCAAAAGAAGAACTAGACATGAAGATTGAGTCATTGAGAAAAGAACATCAACTTTCAGAACTTAGAAATTTAAGAGACCAACTAGAAGAAACAAATGAAACAATTAATGTTTTAGAAGAACAGTTGAGTAACGTTCGTGTTGCAGATACGCAGGCGTTAGAAAAAGTTAAATTAGAAGTAGATGAAGCCAAATGGCGACTTGATGAAGTTAAACAAGAAGAGTCTTCACTTAGAGCTACGGTTGAAACATTAAAACATGCTCTTGAGACAGTAAAACGGGACGTTACATTGTCAAGAGAAGAAGACTTAAAACAGGAGCAACAACAAGCAGAACTAGACAAGATTAAACAGGAAATCAAAGAGGCTATGGTAGAATTAAACAAAGCAACAAATAGAATTCATGAATTAGAGTTAAAGATACATGAAACAAAAGCTGAAGCCGAAAAGGCAAAAAAGGAAGAAGAGGAAATGAAGAAACAAGAACAAGCATTTATAAAACAAGCAGAACAGTCTTATAATTCCAACAAAGAAGCAGAAGAGAAGCTGGAGGTTGCTCTTCGAGAGCTCGAAAAGGCGAAAGCTGCAGAAGAGCTTGCGAATGAACAAATAAGAAACAAGACTTCAAAGAAAGATGAAAGTTCTGCAAAGGATGAGAATAAGATTAGGCTGACAGCTCAAGAATACGAAGCTTTGAATAAGAAAATTAAGGAAGCAAAAAAAGCAGCCGATTCGAAAGTGGCAACCGCGATGTCACAGATGGAAACGATTAAGAAAAGAGAAAAACTAACACTTCAGAAGCTGGAGAAGAGCATGAAAGAAACTAAGGATATTGAAGCTGCACTAAGTGATGCTTTAAAAACAGCTGAAATGGCTGAAGCGGCAAAGCAGGCAATTGAAAGCGAACTAAAGGAGTGTAGAAATAGTGAACAGAATAATGAAGCTGTTAGTGATTTTAGTGCCACAGGCTGTTTTATGTAACTGAAATGAACATGAGTACCAATGAGAATTTAAATTATGGTCTGATGCAAGCGGGTATGTGTGGAGTGCGCACTTGCATGTAAGACTAATTTAAATTCAAATATATGTTAAGTGTTTACAAACATATTAATTATTAAATATTATATATCATGTGTGATTTTGAGTTAATAAAACACAGTATTTTATTAATTTACTAGCTTCAGAACCCTTGTAACGGGATTTGCCAAATGTTAAAATAAATAAGATGATTAATTTGAAAGAAACAAACAAAATTAAAGATAAAAGATAAATCAAATATATAGTACAAATAATAAGAAGTCTAGAATATAAATTTACAAATTTGAGAAAATCTCTTTATATACAACATTTGTAAGGCTTCTCGATTTGATGTGCTCTAATTAGATCGTTTGCCATCACCTTAATAACTCCCAGGATTACTAAAACCTATGGTTTAAAACTAAAAAAGACTTATTAAAAAGCCTTAAATTAGGCAAAAAGACAAACAAACTTTCCGCCAAACAGTTCACCGAACGTTCGGTTCGTTTACAGCCCTATCCCTAATATTTACCATTTGGCCTTGTTCAGTTGTTTGGCACTTTTCTTAACATCTGCAATCAAATTCTTCTCCTGTGTCTGCAAATCCTGCCTCTCTCTTTCTCTCTCTCTGATAGATTTATCAAGCATTCTCTTATTCTTCCGCAGAAGCCATGTTAGGGTTAGGGTTAGGGTTAGGAAGAAGCTAAGAGATAGGAAAAAACTGATTCTCTGGATAATCCTTTCAGGAACCGAATTAAGGTTCTTAAAACAAAACCATAATAACCAAAGTCATAAAACAAACCCACAAGAATAATAAAAGGCCATAACAGTCCCTGGCTCCAACAAACAATTAAAATAAATAAAAGCAAATTCCTAAACTTATCAAGACTCCCTCCTTAGCCACTTTTGTCCTCAAGAGTGAGCTCGGTGAAGTCCGGAAAACGCAGCTTCAATTCATCCAAGAATTCTCATGTAGCATCTTGAGTAGTCTGATCCTTCCAATGTATTAGCACCTTCATAGCTGCCCGGTTACCCCTCTTCACTAACTTGCGATCCAGCACCGCATACGGCTGAAGGATAAATCGTGCCTCCACCGGTAACGGGACAATCTTTTCCGGAGGCCCACCTGCATCCTTGAGCAACGACACATGGAAAACTGGGTGAATATAGGCCTCTTTCGGTAAGTCGAGTTTGTATGCCACCGCTCCCACCTTCTCCACAATCAAGAATGGCCCGAAATACTTAGGAGTGAGTTTCGAATGCTTATGGACCCGTAAAGAATTCTGCATATACGGTTGGAGCTTGAGATATGCCCACTGACCCGGTTCAAAATTCTTTCCGATCGGCGTTTATCCGCTTGTTGCTTCATGCGGTTTTGGGCTTTTAGAAGGGATTATTTTAGCACCCGAGCAGCCGCTTCTCTGTCTCGCATTACTTCGTCCACTTCGTGGTCAACTGCATCTTTAGGGATGTAAGGAATATGCAAAGGGGGTCGATAACCATAAAGAGCCTCGAACGGAGTTCGTTCCAACGATGAATGAAACGTGGTGTTATACCACCACTCTGTTAGCGGTACCCATTTGACCCATGTGCGTGGACGCTCCATAACCATACATCTTAAGTAACCCTCTAGACATCGGTTCACCACTTCGGTTTGCCCATCCGTTTGGGGATGGTACGCCGTTGACAGTTTGGCCTCGACTCCTTGAAGGTGCAAAAACTCTGTCCAAAACGAACTCAAGAAGATCGGATCACGGTCTGAGACGATGGAATTTGGGCACCCGTGTAACTTGTAGACATTGTCTAAGAAAATTTGAGCCACATCCTTTGCTGAAAAAGGATGACCCAACATCATAAAATGCTCGTATTTCATGAGCCGATCCACCACCACGAAGATAGTATCTTTACCCTTAACCTTCGGCAGCCCGCCGATAAAAACCATTTGATATATCTGTGAAAATCATATCCGGTACCGGTAGCGGTTGTAGAAGACCCGGTGATGCCACATTTTCACTTTTTGCCCGCATGCAAACATTACAACGCCTTAACACACGTCGTACCACCTTGTTTATTCCCTTCCAGAAAAACAACCCTTTAATCCGTTGTCCCGTGGCTCGGACTCCCGAATGCCCCCTACCGGCGATTCATGACACAATTTTACAATTCCTTCTCATAGGGCTACATCGTTGCCCACCACCATTCGATTTTCCCTAGTTAACCATTTCCCATTCCAACTGTACTTGGAGATGCCCCCATCACCTGTTACTTTTTTTTATCAATTGTTGCACGTCAATGTCATTCTTTTGGCTTTCTATTATCCGGCCTAAAAGAAGTGGTTCGATTTGTGAAACCGTTGTAACAAACAAATCCGTCCCTTGCACACGTGATAGGGCATCCGCCGCCACGTTCTCTCGCCCCTTTTTGTACTCTATGCAGTAATCATAACCCATGAGCTTTGCTAACCACTTATGTTGTGAGGGGGTGGTTACCTTCTGTGTAAGCAAGTGTTTGAGACTTTTCTGATCAGTACGAATGATGAATGGGCCCGTGATAAGGTAGTAATGCCACTGCTTCACTGCCATCATGATGGCTAATAACTCTTTCTCGTACACCGATAAAGCATATTGTCTTGGTGATAGAGCTCGGGATAAAAAGGAAACCGGGTGCCTATCCTGCATCAGAACTGCACCTATTCCACCCACGGATGCATCGGTCTCGACCACGAATTGCTTGGTGTGGTCTGGTAGCACAAGAACCGGTGCCGATGACAGGGCACTCTTGAGTCTATCGAACGCGTTTTGTGCCTCGGAACCCCATTTGAACGCGTCTTTTTTCAGCAAATCGGTAAGTGGCCTGGCAATCATCCCAAATGAACGTATAAACCGCCGGTAATACCCGGCTAACCCAAAAAAACCTCGGAGCTGTTTGACTGTTTTTGATATCGTCCATTGTTGCACTGCTTCAATCTTTTTCGGGTCTGTGCTCACTCCCTCTTTCGCTATAACGTGGCCGAGGTATTCAATTGCTTGTCCCCCAAATACACACTTTGATTCCTTAGCAAACAACTTGTTAGCTTGCATCATCGTAAGGACCCGTTCTAGATGCTGACAATGGTCTTCCTCGCTCCGGCTATATATGAGAATATCATCAAAAAAAACCAATACTCCCTTCCTAAGCATGGGCTTAAATATGTGGTTCATAAGGGCTTGAAACGTGGCGGGGGCGTTGGTTAGGCCAAAGGGCATAACGAGGAATTCATAATGCCCCTCGTGAGCGCGAAACGCTGTTTCAGATCGTAGATCCAACTTAGAAAAAATAGTCGCTCCTGCAAACTCATCTAATAATTCATCGATAAGTGGAATCGGAAATTTATCTTTTACCGTAGCTTCGTTGAGTCGCCTATAATCCATACACATTCGCCATTGGCCATCTTTTTTCTTTACAAGAACTACCGGGGCCGCAAAGGAGCTTTGGCTGTTCTGAATGACCCCCGAATCTAACAGCTCACGGGTGGTTTTCTCAATCACATCTTTTTGAACCGCAGGGTATCGATAAGGATGTATACTAATGGGCGTAGTACCTTCCTTCAACACGATCTTGTGGTCGAACTGGCGTTGAGGCGGTAAACCCGTGGGTACCTGAAAAACCTGTGGGAATTGTGCCACCAACTCTTTCCACCGGTTGGCTCCTTCTTGTTCACTCGGGACATTCACCACTCGAGAATGGTAGTCACCGTGTTCCCCATTGGTTAAATGTAAGCTAAATAACTGTAAGTCTCCTGCCCTCGCATGTTTGTTCACCTTCTCAAGGGAGCATACAGCAAACAAATTATTTTGCAATCCTTTTAGCTCATAACTCTTACCTGCTAATTCAAACTTCATCGTCATTTTTTGGAAGTTCCACAAAATATCATTCAACGGTAGGAGCCATTGCACCCCTAAGATCATATCATAACTTTCGAGGGGCAACAGTAGTACTTCAATTGTGAACCAATTTCCCTGCATGTTCCATTGGAAGTTTCGGCAAACTTGGGTACTAGTGAGTTTCTTTCCATCCGCCACCCCTACGGTCACCGGTGATATAGTCAGCACTTCACATTGTAACTTCCTTGCCAATCTGTCCTTAAGGAAGTTGTGTGTAGATCCCGAGTCGATAAGTATGTGCAGTTAACGGGTCCCCATCGATCCGCTCACCCGCATAGTCGAGTAAGATGGGATACCCGTTAAAGTATGGATAGAGATCTGATGTTCAGCTTCATCCTCTTTGTCGGATCCCACCTCTTCCACTGATACTTCCTCATCATCGTCGGCTTCGATGATATAAAGTTGCTTACGAGGTTTTGCGCATGTATGCCCGGGTACAAATTTTTCGGTGCACCAGAAGCACTCGCCCTTTGCCCTCTTTTGTTCCAACTCTTTACTAGTGAGACGACAGCGACTGTTTGCCAGTTTGGTTGTGAGGTTGGTGGCTCGGTTGGGGGTAGGTAGGAGAGGTAGTTTTGTGGCATTTGTGGGTGGCATAATTTTTGTGTTGCTGCTCTTTGGAGCTCCCCCGTTCCACTTCCCTCCAGCAAACTTCTCTTCCTAGGTCTCGTTATTTAGGGATTGGCTCTTGGCCAACCTATACGCCTCATGCAACGTACGTGGCTTAAACATCTTAACTGGTCCCCTAATGTCTGGTTTGAGGGCTTTAACGTAAAGACTCACTGCTTGGGTTTCAGTCAATGATACCTTGTCCAATAAGGAGTCGAAGGCAGTATTTAGCTCCGATAGCAAACCGGTTTGGGTTAGAGACGCCATTTCCTCCAGCGGGTCCTCAAACAACGCATCATAAAAACACGCTGAAATAGATCTGACATAATCATTCCACGGGATTTCTGCAACAGTAGCATTCCGTGTTTTCATGAAGCCTCGGTGCCATTGGAGTGTATCGCCCTCGAAGTGAACTGCCGCACACCGAAGTTTGGTCTCATCTGGGGTCTCATCCATTGAGAAAAAATGCTCGCAACGATAGATCCACCCCTCCACATCAACGCCCGAGAATTTAGGAAACTCAATCTTACTGATCTGAAAGGGTTTGGTACCTCTTGTCTCTGCATCGCCGCCAGAGAAGGAACCGAAGGAACTGCCTGAGGACTGAATGGTTTTATCACGAACTGCCTTCAAGATCTCATCCTGTTGCTTGGACGACTGTTCCTGCTGCTTCATGAGGGCTGATAAGGCGGCTTGGATGTCGTTGATGGCCTTGTCGTGGGACTTGAGGGTGTTGTCAACATCCTGGTTGCGAGTGTTGGTCATGGCGGCGAGGAGTTCCGATGAGAGATCGGAACGGCTCTGATACACTTGTTAGGGTTAGGGTTAGGAAGAAGCTAAGAGATAGGAAAAAAACGATTCTCTGGATAATCCTTCCAGGAACCGAATTAAGGTTCTTAAAACAAAACCATAATAACCAAAGTCATAAAACAAACCCACAAGAATAATAAAAGGCCATAATAGTCCCTGTCTCCAACAAACAATTAAAATAAATGAAAGCAAATTACTAAACGTATCAAGCCAATACGCCCATGTTCAAAACTGCACAAGAAAACTCTTGTTAATCATCACAATCAAGTCACTGAAGGAGCTTTGTAAATAATAATTATTATTCTAGCATATCAGATTCACCTATTTTGCTTAGCAGGGCCTACTTGACCAGTTTGGAGGCCTAAAGCGAAATTGAATTTCAGGGCCCTCTTCTAGAATTTCATTGCAACGTGAAGTGGGGTTTTCTTATATTCAGTGGTATTTTCGATATCAATTATCTTTAAAAAATAGCAAAAAGAATAAACCACGACTCAACAAATCAACTTTTAAAGAATGAATTTGGTATGCCTATGCTTATGCTTATGCTTTTAGTTGTCATTCAAAGGTACGCCATCTAAGAATTGCAAAATTTTGACTTTGTGGTGAAATTAGTCTATTCTTTTGCTCCAAAGACAATTTACATAAGAATTAGTAATGTTTGATCATATTTTGTGAAAAACCAATAACAATGCCTTTGATATTCAAAAATAAAAAAAAATAAATAAAAAATCCTTGTCCAATGTCCATTGTGCTACACAACAAATATAAATTGGTTTGACTTTCCAAAGTCGAACTTAGAGTTGAATGAAACTTTATCATAAAGGCTTTTGGAGTGGATTCACAGTTAGAAAATACATCACCAATGAATTAAACTAAAAACCCATTCGTTTGTAAGTTATGTCTATCGAATCAAATTGGTTTAGCCTTAAAATGATCTTAAAGGAATGTATAAAAATATATCTTTGCATGTAGAATGGAGCGTTTGGATTTCAGAACTATACATGACAAATTGATCGATTTGTTGAAGTGAGTTTCGGTTCGAGCAATTCATCAAACAGTTTTTGTGTATAAAAAAAACTATAGTGTTATTACGATGAGAATCGAACTATACAATGTGATTGTTATCTACTTATGAAACTAACATTATGCCTTTTTTGATGAATGAATATGTCGTTCCATTAGATTAGAGTAGGTAGATAACAAATATAATAGCCCTAGATGGGTTATTATATGATCCAATTTTGTTATGACCCAAATAACCCAATCGTTTTTGACCTATGAATAGTTGAAATTAATGAAAACAGAGTATTGAATTTTAGGTGGAAAACTTAGCCCGGATTAATAGTGTGAATGCCACACATCTCTCATTATCTTCTTTTGTTAGAAGAGAAGAGTAGGATAATATAAGATAAGATAAGATAAGATCGAAAGATCATGTGAGATTTATATCCCACATTCACACGGTGTATGATTATATGAAAAGAGTCGCCGGATTGTCACCCCAATATCTCGTGTTTGTTTGTTTGATATAATTGTTTGTTCCGTCCAGCCCAACAATTGGTATCAATTTATACCAAGTTCACACCAGGGTTCGAAGAAAGAGGTCGATCACAAGAGTTTGATCGTAGCAAGAAGGTTGAGATTTACAATTGACAGAAAGATTTGTTTGAAAGTGATTTTAAGCGGTGGCTACTTTGAATTCAAAAAAGAAAAGTAAAAGTTTTTTCTTAATTTTTCATCTTTTGCGAAGGCTGGTTGTATAGCCACCAACAACTGTTAGCAGTTAGGAATGAGCATGGATACTTCCAGTACTGATACTGAAAATTTGAAATATTCGGCATTGGTATTTCGTGCAAAATTCGGGAAATACTAGTACCGTACCGATACCGAAAACTCAAAACTTGATACCGATTCGATACCGAAAACACTCATCCCTATTTGCAATTGTTTTGTGTGTTCGAGATCACCTACTGCCCGTTATTTGATTCTTTGCAATTGCGAAAAAAAAGGTCAAGCAAGAAACCAAGAAGTTGATTATTTTTATTTTGTTTTTTTAGAGATAAAATAATTTTGTTTTTTTAGATAAAATAAAAGGAATCTCTCACTTGGATTTGATCGAGAGAGAAAAAAAAGTCTCAGGTAACAAGCAAGTTTAGGTTGATCAAGCAGCAAGAACACGAGCACAAGCAGGCCGATTTGTTTTTTTTTTAATCCATATTTTTAAAGCAAGTTCGCGTTTAAAAAGATTGTTTTCGGTAATCAAGAGTGTTATTCTTGATTATTTAAAGGAAGCAAGCAAGTAAGAAAGAAAAGAACAGTTTGTTGTGTTTGGTTATTTATTGCAGATTGGTTTCGAGATAGGGAATCAACTCCAATTGAAAGAGCAAACCATAAAAGAAAATGAATATAGGAAAGACACGATGGTGTTGGGGAACTTCCAGTATTGACGAAATCGAACTACAAAGTCTGATTGACCAAGATGGATGGATTTATGAAAGAATATGGCTTTTGAGACGTTACTGAACCTACAATCGGCGTAGCTATAGATGAAAGAAAAATGTACACAACATTGGGGTACATATGTCAAACCCTACCGGAAGATATCTTATTACAAGTTGGTATACTCATGAATGCTAAGGAAGTATGGCATGCTTTTAAGATTTCATTTCTTGGAATTGATTATATAAAAATGGTAGAAGATGAAAAGGCAGCTCAAGAAGCCGTTAAGAAAGAAAGATTGGATGAGATCGTCGAGAAAGAAAGATTGAATGCGACTATTCGAGAAGAACAAGTACGTAAGAAGGAAGCTCAGGAAGTTGTAGAGAAAGAAGCTTTGCAAGCTATTTTAGAAAGTGAAGAAAAAGAAAGATCGAATAAAAAAAGAATTTCTTCAAAAGAAGTAGAGAAGATGGTGAATCCTTATGCATGTTTTATTGATTTAAACAACCTTGAAGATATATTGTTGAGCATAAACGAAACAAGAAATCTGCTACCAATCATGATTACGAGAGAAGGACATGGTACTTAAATGAAAGGAATGATGTTGCTAACAAGTCTACAGATTTAGAACCATGTGTGAAAGTTAACATTCGAGCATTTGTTGATGAACGATCATAAACCGAATGAAAGGTTCGGAAGAAAGAAATAAAAACCCAACAAGGTCTGATAAAGAAAGAATAATTCCTCTGCAAGTGTGTCTGAGATCAATGTGGACGGTTTGAACGATTAACATGACGAACCTATTAAACAGGTTTGTTACAAGCAACTGAAAAGGAAGGGCAAAGACGAACCAATGATTAAAATTAAAGAGTTGAGAGTGTTATTGGGATTCAAGACCTTGGTGGTACAAATTCAAGATTAAAGGGGTGAATGAATGTTAATTTTGAATATTAGTAAAGTTAGGGGTTTATTTTGTAATGTTTTATTTCAATTAAATGAATTGTTATAGATTTAGGAAGGGTTTAATTATCTTGTAAATGAAATTAAATAGATCTATAAATAGGAGTCTAAAGTATTATTTTTAGTGAGTCTCTTCTCCTCGTAAGTTTGTTAAGTTCGTATGATTATATGAAAAGAATCGTGACTTCTCACCTAAATATCTTGTGTTTGTTTGATATTATACTCATATGGCTTTAATCATGCACTTGTGTGGTGTGTATTGCCATCGTGTGTGGTCCCTAGCAAGAGCAATGTTGGGTAAGAGAAACTTTCTATTGAGGATGAGAAAATTACCGTTTGAGTCCCTGTGGTCTTTAAGCGAAGTCAGTTTGAGTCCCTCGAAAAAAATGAACTGTTTGAATCCCTGACGTTTAAAAACTGAACATATTGAGTCCCTGCAACTTAACGGACGTTAATAATACATTAAATTGAAGGGTATTTTTGTAAATTTCTTATTCTATCCTATTTGCCCTAATTTACCATAACATATTACAGCCTATCTTCTTCACTCTTCACCCTCATATTACCTGTCGTCATCTTCTTCTTCAGTCTGCATCTATTTCGCCATGAAATACAGAACCATCATCTTCTTCTTCGGTCTTCGTCCGTGATACGTGAGTCTGAACCGTCATCTTCTTCTTTTGCGAAGGCTGGTTGTATAGCCACCAACAACTGTTAGCAGTTATGAATGAGCATGGATACTTCCAGTACTGATACTGAAAATTTGAAATATTCGGCATTGGTATTTCGTGCAAAATTCGGGAAATACTAGTACCGTACCGATACCGAAAACTCAAAACTTGATACCGATTCGATACCGAAAGCACTCATCCCTATTTGCATATGTTTTGTGTGTTCGAGATCACCTACTGCCCGTTATTTGATTCTTTGCAATTGCAAAGAAAAAGGTCAAGCAAGAAACCAAGAAGTTGATTATTTTTATTTTGTTTTTTTAGAGATAAAATAATTTTGTTTTTTTAGATAAAATAAAAGGAATCTCTCACTTGGATTTGATCGAGAGAGAAAAAAAAGTCTCAGGCAACAAGCAAGTTTAGGTTGATCAAGCAGCAGGAACACGAGCACAAGCAGGCCGATTTGTTTTTTTTTAATCCATATTTTTAAAGCAAGTTCGCGTTTAAAAAGATTGTTTTCGGTAATCAAGAGTGTTATTCTTGATTATTTAAAGGAAGCAAGCAAGTAAGAAAGAAAAGAACAGTTTGTTGTGTTTGGTTATTTATTGCAGATTGGTTTCGAGATAGGGAATCAACTCCAATTGAAAGAGCAAACCATAAAAGAAAATGAATATAGGAAAGACACGATGGTGTTGGGGAACTTCCAGTATTGACGAAATCGAACTACAAAGTCTGATTGACCAAGATGGATGGATTTATGAAAGAATATGGCTTTTGAGACGTTACCGAACCTACAATCGGCGTAGCTATAATGTACACAACATTGGGGTACATATGTCAAACCCTACCCGAAGATATCTTATTACAAGTTGGTATACTCATGAATGCTAAGGAAGTATGGCATGCTTTTAAGATTTCATTTCTTGGAATTGATTATATAGGAATGGTAGAAGATGAAAAGGCAGCTCAAGAAGCCGTTAAGAAAGAAAGATTGGATGAGATCGTCGAGAAAGAAAGATTGAATGCGACTATTTGAGAAGAACAAGTACATAAGAAGGAAGCTCAGGAAGTTGTAGAGAAAGAAGCTTTGCAAGCTATTTTAGAAAGTGAAGAAAAAGAAAGATCGAATAAAAAAAGAATTTCTTCAAAAGAAGTAGAGAAGATGGTGAATCCTTATGCATGTTTTATTGATTTAAACAACCTTGAAGATATATTGTTGAGCATAAACGAAACAAGAAATCTGCTACCAATCATGATTATGAGAGAAGGACATGGTACTTAAATGAAAGGAATGATGTTGCTAACAAGTCTACAGATTTAGAACCATGTGTGAAAGTTAACATTCGAGCATTTGTTGATGAACGATCATAAACCGAATGAAAGGTTCGGAAGAAAGAAATAAAAACCCAACAAGGTCTGATAAAGAAAGAATAATTCCTCTGCAAGTGTGTCTGAGATCAATGTGGACGGTTTGAACGATTAACATGACGAACCTATTAAACAGGTTTGTTACAAGCAACTGAAAAGGAAGGGCAAAGACGAACCAATGATTAAAATTAAAGAGTTGAGAGTGTTATTGGGATTCAAGACCTTGGTGGTACAAATTCAAGATTAAAGGGGTGAATGAATGTTAATTTTGAATATTAGTAAAGTTAGGGGTTTATTTTGTAATGTTTTATTTCAATTAAATGAATTGTTATAGATTTAGGAAGGGTTTAATTATCTTGTAAATGAAATTAAATAGATCTATAAATAGGAGTCTAGATTATTATTTTTAGTGAGTCTCTTCTCCTCGTAAGTTTGTTAAGTTCGTATGATTATATGAAAAGAATCGTGAGTTCTCACCTAAATATCTTGTGTTTGTTTGATATTATACTCATATGGCTTTAATCATGCACTTGTGTGGTGTGTATTGCCATCGTGTGTGGTCCCTAGCAAGAGCAATGTTGGGTGAGAGAAACTTTCTATTGAGGATGAGAAAATTACCGTTTGAGTCCCTGTGGTCTTTAAGCGAAGTCAGTTTGAGTCCCTCGAAAAAAATGAACTGTTTGAATCCCTGACGTTTAAAAACTGAACATATTGAGTCCCTGCAACTTAACGGACGTTAATAATACATTAAATTTGAAGGGTATTTTTGTAAATTTCTTATTCTATCCTATTTACCCTAATTTACCATAACATATTACAGCCTATCTTCTTCACTCTTCACCCTCATATTACTTGCCGTCATCTTCTTCTTCAGTCTGCATCTATTTCGCCATGAAATACAGAACCATCATCTTCTTCTTCGGTCTTCGTCCGTGATATTTGAGTCTGAACCGTCATCTTCTTCTTCGCGTCTGAACCGTCATCTTCTTCTTCGCTTGTCTTCGTCTGTGCTCGACTGCTCGCCTCCATCTTCTTCGATGAACCGTGGAGCGTGGAGGATACGTCTTCCCGACGAGGAATTTTCTGTCGACGCTTATCGTAAGTTCACTCTTTTGAACCAATAATAAAATTTACTGTCATAATAATTATTACTGAAATTTTTGGATTACATATGATATTTATAAACTTGACCCAATAATATAAGTTTGCTATTTACATTTTATATTGGTATTATTAGTTCAAATTAGAGATATGTTCAAATTTTAAACGAAGTTTGATTTATTTTTTTAATAATAATATAAGTTTAGTTGTTTAATGTCAACGCCTATCCCGAAAATCATTTAATATTTGTATATTTAATATTTGTGTTATTAGTTCAAATTATAAATAAAGTTTGATTTTTTTTTCTTTCAATTACAAATGATAATAACATGTTTACATTTAATATTTACCATGGAGGCGAGTTTTCTCAATTTCCTAGTAGAGCTTACGGGGGAGGTCGGTCGGTTTTCATCAACAATGTGGAGGTTGGAAAAATTGGTAAGGGTGATTTGGTCGATATGGCAAGGAATCTAGAATATCCTCCTAGCGAGTTACTTTACTTTCATTATAGAGAACCGAATGTGTGTATGGACTGGGGTATACATCCATTGTGTGATAAATTTGATTTTAAGAAAATATTTGATATTGTAAGAGGTGGAATTAAGGTGGTTGATATATATGTGGAACATGGGCATTCACGTGTGATAAACAATGTATCGTCTTTTTCCCATTTTGACTTTGCAAATGAAAAGAGGCACGAGGTAGATGAAGTTGATATAATGTACACATCAAATAGGTTGAATGAGGAAGATGGCAATGAAACCGACTCACATGAATCGAGTTCATATGAAATAGAGGATGATCCAGATTACACTATTGATGAAATTGGTTATGAGTATTTGGAAGATGTAGAAGTGAACATGACAGTCTTCAAAAATAATGTTGATACCGATGTCGTTGAAGTTTATAATGCCACGGATAATGCACTAGTTGATTATGAAGGCGACGAACATGAGAAAAGTCTCGAGTTTGACCTTGTGTATAGCGATGAAGATAATTCCACTGTGTTGAATACGGTGAAACAGAGGATAAGAAGGAAAGCAATTAGTGTTGGGCCTTGGAGTGATGCATGCCCATTCTATGTTGGTCAGTTAATTGAAGATAAAGATACGATGAACCAAATGGTTAAAGCATATGCAGTGGCATCAAGAAGAGAGCTTTACATTAAAAAAATGACAATATAAGGTATAGAGTAGTGTGTTTGGGTAAGAATCCTACTTTTATGAGAGGTGAGGGTTCAAACTTGCGAACTAGAGAAAACCTTAAGGCTCAAAGTGCAAAAAAAAAAGGAAAACTAAACCCACTTGTCCTTGGCAATGCAAATCTCAAGACCATCCATTTCAGATCAGTGGTGTGTGAAAACAATCTCCCACCAACATCAGTGTCTCCAAACTAGGGTTGTTGGGCTATACACTATGGGCACCATAACGAAGGAGATAGAGTCGGAAATTGAAACAAATCCTACAATCCCCGTGAAATCTCTGCAAGATAAAATCCAAAAGAAGCATCAGATCCATGTTTCCGAAGTGAAAGTAAGAAGAGCAAAGAAGATTGCTAATGATAAAAAAGATGGTGATTTTATACAACAATACGGTGTGCTAAGATCCTACCTTGAACAACTGATAAAAACCAACCATGGTAGCCATGTCAAAATATATGTGGAACCATGTCATGACCCTAGCAGCCCTACTAGGCAATTCAAGAGGGTCTATATATATGCTACGGTGCCACAAAGAAAGGTTTTCAAATGTTGGGAAGAGAATTTTTTGGGCTAGATGGATGTTTTATGAAAGGCCCATTTCCAGGTCAAATCTTAACTTCAGTAAGTATTGATGGTAACAGGTGTATTTATCCGGTTGCTTTTGCACTCGTGGAAGCTGAAACTCTACACTCATGGACTTGGTTCTTAGAGTGCCTTAGAGATACACTTGATTTGCCCACCGATGCTAACTTCACTTTTATTAGTGATCGTCAAAAGGTAATTTTTTAAGCTGTTTTGTTGCTAATAATTGCTGTTAATTTGTTGTTTTTTGATGCTGTTAGTGCTATTAATTGCTGTTTTTATGCTGTTATTCATGTTTTTTTAAGCTGTTTTGCTACTTTAGATGCTGATAATGCTGTTGTTGATGTTTTTTAAGCTGTTTTGCTGCTTTAGATGCTGTTAATGCTGTTATTGATGTTTTTTAAGCTGTTTTGCTGCTTTAGATGCTGTTAATGCTGTTATTGATGTTTTATAAGCTGTTTTGCTACTTTAGATGATGTTATTGTTGTTAATTGATGTTTTTTAAGCTGTTTTTTTATGTTTTTATTTGTTGTTTTTTTTATGTTTTAGGGCTTAATTCCAGCATTAGAAAAGGTGTTCCCTAGAGCCGAGCATCGGTTTTGCGTTAGACACATCCATGAGAACATGAAGAAGCAATGACAAGGAGATGTGTTCAAAAACATGTTCTTGAAAGCAGCTGGTGCCACTTCCATCCCTTACTATTTGAAAGCTATGGAGGAAATAAAGGAAACAGATGCTGCTTTATATGATTGGCTTATATGAAAGCAGCTGGTGCCACTTCCATCCCTTACTTTATATGATTGGCTTAACCAGATTTCAGCTAAAGCACGGTCAAAAGCCCATTTTTTAGGTAGGGCAAAGTCTGATATTCAAATAAACAATATGTGTGAGAGTTTTAACAAGCAATTGGTTGGAGCAAGGGACAAGCCTATCATCACGTGCTTAGAGTATATAAGAGAGTACATGACAAAGAGGATAGTTAATGTGAGAAAGATGGTGTCAAAGGCTGCAGGCTCTTTAACACCAAATGCTACAAAAATGTTTGAAAATATAAAGTCCGAGGCATCACAATTGACTGTTCTTATGGTGGATGCTCATAATTATCAGGTTAAATACTATTATAAAGTTGTTTTTTTTAATATTGATAGGTGAATAGTATAAGGTCTCAATGTGTGGTGAACGTGAAATACAGAAAATGTACTTGTAGGAAATGGGATTTGACAGGGATGCCGTGTAAACATGAAGTGGCGGCTATAAATGACATGGCTATTAATAATATGAATGTTGGCATACCCGAGGAATGGGTGTCTGAGGCTTACTGGTTAGATACACCCGAGAAAAAGGTGTATGATAACCAAATAATGCCAATCCCAAGTGAAGATTATTGGATGCCTTCACAAACACCAACAACACTCATTCCACCAAAACATCATAAACAGGTAACTCGTTAAAACTAGTGTTGTTAGATAATAAACAAGTTTAATTTTTACAAATAAGTGTGTCTTTTGCATAGATTGGGAGGCCAAAGAAAAAGAGAAACAAGTCATTGGATGAGAGGAGCAAGAAGTCTCTTAAGGATAAGAGGACAAAAAGAGTTGAAGAGGTGGAAAAAGTGTTTTCTAAGGGAGGTAAAACGACAAAAGAATGAGGCACGGTAAAATGCGGCAACTGTGGTTTAAGAGGACAAAAAGAGTTGAAGAGGTGGAAAAAGTGTTTTCTAAGGGAGGTAAAACGACAAAAGAAGGAGGCACGGTAAAATGCGGCAACTGTGGTGGTTTTGGTCATAATAGTAGAAGATGCACCGGTAATGGTGGGACAACAACTTCAAGTGAACACCGTGAATGATAGTATTGACTTTGTTGTGTTTTGGTAATGACTTTTGTGTTTTGTTAATGGCATTTTAGTATTTTGGTATTGACCTTTTGTTGTTACAACGTGGATGATGGTATTGACTTTTTTTGTGTTTTGATAATGACTTTTTTGTGTTTTGTTAATGACATTTTAGTATTGATAACTTTTATAACTTTTAAATGCTAGATGTTTTGTTGGCATTGACTTTATGCCGTGCATTTTAAACACATACAAAGTAACAAAACCACTTTCTTTTGGCAAAGAAGCCCAATCATACTGCTGCTCATTATTTGGTCAACCATTGACTTCATTTGTTCAGCTTCAAGTTTCACCTGCTGCTCATTATTTGGTCCGCTTCCATTTTAACTTTAACAACTTTTGGATGGTTGTAACAATGTTGCGTAGTACAAAATATATGTAAATAGAGTCAACCCAAACGACTACAATTATAAATTCAACCATTACATGTTTAGACCGTATAAATACAACAACATAAGAACTCAAAACATACAAACACAAACAAGGAAGAACATCCAACTAATTCCTAAAACAATCTTCAATTTTGTGACTTCCTTAGCTTTGGTTCTCGCATACTCGTCTTTCTTATTCATACTCTTGACCAATGCGGGGATCCTTTCACAGCCGGGACAAGTAGGAGTATCTGCCCACTTTAACCATCCGCAAGAACCCTTCTGTATTAAACAACAATAATCAACATTTTATACATGAAAAAACATTTTATTTTCGATAAAATTATAAAAATATATCTACTTTTATAATATCTCAGCCACAACTGTAAACCAAACAACCAAGTTTGGTTTAAAACCGTGAAACCGCCCAAACCGGTCAACGGTTCGGTTTCACGGTTGGTTCCCTTTTTTGATTTTCGGTCGGTTGGTATGTGTGTGTATAACTGTAGATATGTTATGTGTGTGTAAACTGTAGATATATTATATTGGGCTCAACAAGTTAGCTCCTACCATGTTAATTAAATTATAATAATCTATAAATAAAGCCTATTGGTTTATTCTACTGGACAATTCCCGTATTATTTACAAGGCTCTATCTATTATGATCTTGTTAGCTCCTTCCAGTTTGGAATCACCACTATAAAAACGTGAAACCATCCTGCTCGTCAATTTGGTTTCGTGGTCGGTTATTTTAAAATTTGTTTTGATTTGTCGGTTTAGAAAACTTCAAACCGTATCAAATGTTATGGTTTACGTTTAGAGTCAAAACCGGACAGGACCGTAAGATTTCATTCATAATTAACCTCAATAACTGCTAATTTCAATCAATTAAGATAAAAACAACTAATTTAAGATATTTGAGTATTGTACTTACACAGCAAGGGAATCGACGACCGGGGTTAGCATCCGTCCGGGACATACGATAGCACGTATCTGACTATCTGCACCACAAGAGCAAAACAATTCTGATGAACCAATAGCATGTGACCTCGATTTTGCCGACGAAAAGGATGAGAACTGTGACATTTTGACTCCAATTGAAGACGAAGAAGAAGAAACAAGTACTTAGGGCTCCAATTGAAGCTTCGAAAAATCAGTCAGCTCCAATTGAACCAGCGAAACAAGAACCACGGAAGAAGATGAATCTGAAATTAGGGTATCAATATTTTTCTTCAAACTTATAAGGGAAAATATGATAGAACGGTAATCAACTTTCACGTGAATCTATATTTTCTTCAAATCGGGTTATTAAATCTTCAAATCAAGACTCACCGATTTTTTTGTGCGTCAAGAAAGAAATGGAGTATAAGATGTGGGGGTCGGAATTTGCAATATATGTAGTTAAATTTTTAAAAAATTAAAAAACGTTAATTATATTAAAATTTAAAAATAAAAAATAAAATTCACGTCATCCGTCAACTTCAAAAAAAAGATAAAACATTTCCTATGTGAAACAAAAAAGAAAAATGCTAAAAAAACATGTTAAAACCTTTAATTTATTCAAACATGAAAGTTGAGTGACTTGATTGGAACACTTTTTAAAGTTGAGGAACCTAATTGAAACACTTTTGAAAGTTGGTTACTGTTCTTTGAAATTGCCTCAACTTATAATTATAAGGAGGCAGGGGTATAGCAGTAATTTAGGAGTATTTTGGATGGAAAATCTAACGGGAATTTAACTGAGGGACTCAATGTGTTCCGTTTTTAAACGTGAAGGATACAAGCAGTTCATTTTTTTTTGAGGGACTCAACATGACTCCGCTTAAAGACCACATGGACTCAAACGGTAATTTTCTCATTGAGGATTAACAGAAACCAGTTGTTAACTAAACAATTAATACCTTTTATAATCAATAATATATTAATATTGTTTCTAGATAATGTATTTTGATTAGAGATCAATAGCCAAAGTTTGTGTAATCTCATCCTCATATTCGATTATAAATATCACTATCCATACCCGATCTCCTATATGTTGGTATTGGGTGGAATTTATGGTTTTACATATAACTTATGTAATTGACCAACACAATGATTTAAACTCATCTAAAAAGCTTACCGGATATAGAAAAAAAAATATTCATATTTAATTTAATAAGTTTTTGAAGATTATATAGCATTGATACGGGTAATTGAGTTTGGAAAATCGTATAAATATCACCTGATGGTTGATACTATATATCTTTAGGGATGGAGCCCGGTACAAATAAAATTAGGTACAAATAAAATTAACCTGCTACACATACAAATAATTAAAGTAATTAGAATTTTGAATTAGAATAATTATGTTATAAAAAATAAAATAGTCTAATAATAATTACTATAGTTCAAAAGTCAGAGTAATAATATTACTGTAATTATTTGTTAATTTCTCACGATAAAACTCATGTATTTGATCCAAACATATTCTATAAACGCACGAATAGTTTCAAAACTAATCTCCCAATGGCCTCATACTCATATGCCCCATTGCTTGTCCTATATATTTCGGGTTTTGGATTTTTATGTTATCCACTTTGTTTGCCATCTCTATTTAGACAGGAATGTAATTTTTGTTAATAACGAGTAATTAGTGGTTATTTACGATGCATTAATTTTTGTAAATTACTTTGAACAGCCATTTGTTAATCATATATTGGTTAAAGTTAAATCTTCACTTAAATATGTATAGATGAAAGATTAGACTACTATGTTTGAATAATTCAAATCGGACTACTTGTGTCTATTGAATGATATTTCCAACGGATACGATTCGAATATCCTTCATGATTAAATTGACTAAATTCTTAAAAACAAAAAAACAAAAAAAAAGGTCATTTAGTATTCAGAGTATTCCCAACATCACATATGTATCTCTATAATTATACTAAAAATTATTATATTTTTTTCTCATGTTTATTTTGCTATTTCTTAACTAGTTTTTTTTATTACATTAAACTTTAGGGTTAGTAAAATAGACGAAAATTGCAAACTTCATAGAGCTTAAGAGTTCAAATAAAAAAAAATAGAATAAAGTTGCATACGTGACCAAACCTCAGGGACGGAATTAACACTTTACTCTTAATAATATATATAGTTAGTGGGATTCTTTGCATGATGCGGCGGGAGTTTGGTCGGTAATGATTTAGATTACCGTGTCGATTCCAATAGCTCGTCAATTTTGTTACCTCATATCAAACATAGTTCGTTACGGTACCAACAGTTACGTTGAAATTTGATTTTATCGTATACAATTTGCAATAATGTTTTAAAACTGGTGTTGAAAATCATATCGATAATGAACCAAAAAGCATATTCCCGTATATCCTAAACAACTGAATTAAAAAAAAATGATAAATACGCCATCGTATATATGTATTAATATTTAATTATCCATCGACCTAATTATAAAAATCATCATGTTTGAAAAATATTCCAATACTCACTTATTCTTTAAGAATTCTTAACTAGTCCATATTTTTATTGTTCGTTTTATATATCATTCTTATCTCTAACTCTTATCTGATTTGGTTATCTATTCACATCATCAAAATTACTTCTACACCTCTTTGATGTGATCATTTAAAATATAAAATTTTATTTTTTTGGATTTATAAAACAGAATTTTATTTCTTATAACTTTTAATATATGATCCCTTTTATAAATTTCTATGGGCATGTTGCGATGTTATTCTGTACTAGGCGGGTGCCCGCGCGATGCCGTGGGTGTCCGAACACAAACCCTGCGAATCACATAACAATTAAGAGTGTTCATGGTTTGGTTTAAAGCCTTTAAACCGGTCATCAGTTTGGTTTCACGGTCGGTTTTTTTTTACGTTCACTCGGTTGGTTAGTTTCAAAAATTTCAAAATGTAGCTAAAGGTTTGGTTCATGGATTATGGTGAAAACCAGCCATATAAAATCAGACCAAACTTAAATGTTGTATGCATTTTAATCACTTTTATTATTTAGTATTTGACAAATTTTGTTATATATATTAGATATAGTAAAGATATAAATGAACAAAGTCTTTTTTAATACAAATAACATGACTATTACAACTTTAAATTAACCTAATTTCAGTATGGTTTTTTATAATCTTCGTTCTTGTTATCATTTCGTATCCTAGGTGTTCCATTAATCTTTACCATGTATGTTGCTAAAATTAACATTTTTCCTATTTTGTTATATATAAGAGAGTTGGTAATGAATCGGTTTCGATTTTCAATGATTCAATTTTGATTTGGGAGACGAAAAATCGATACTAACGGTTGGGCTCACAAGTTTAACTTACATACCATCAAAAACCGGCATCAAGCACCCCCTACGTAACTTATTAATTTTTTAAAATTGAAAAAATTATAGCATTATTATACTCAAATTAAAGAGAATAAAATGCTCGATTTTATGGTGCACTTTTTTTACAAAAATATTAGCATACGAAAAAATTATGATCGTTTAGAAATCGTGGTGGAAAGTTAGTTTAAGATTAAAATTAAAAACATAATATCGTTTAAGATGAGGAAGCAAACTTGTAAGTTTGGTGAATTGTGTTTAAAAAACAAGTTTACCCCTTTTTATTCATGTATTTGTATTTGTAAAACTCTTAAAATCAAGTGTTTTAATTTACCCTTGTCTCATATATTATACATAGTATAGATATAATGAATAGACTTATTAATAACTATATATGTTTTAACTTCATCGCATATTTTTGTTTTAAAGGAACATTAAATAATTTATTTGTTACCATCGTATTGTAATTATCGAATATAACTGACTCTTTACGGACTCCGTCATCACATTCTACAACATCTTGATAATTTTTATGCGAGATATTTTCATTTTTCAACAACTATTTCACATTACAAAAATAAATAAACTGGAAACATAATAAACATAATAATATAATAATAAATAAAAGTCTAAGGCGATTAAACCCCATTTCAAACTTCAACGAGTGTCACTGTCAACATAACCGTACATAAACCACGTTTGTTCAACACCTACCAGATTCCGATCAGTCATGGCGGAGAACATCGTACCACCGCCGATCAACATAATCAACTTCGAAGATTACCGTATCAACAACAACAGCAGCAGCTGGAGTAGTCATCACGAGATAGTCGAACTTGAAGAAGAAGATGAGCCATCATTACCGCAGGTGGTGGTAATTATAAACTCATGCCTTCAATAACCAACGAAGGTAACAGTAAGAATAGTGAATTGTGTTCTTACGATCGGAATGCAAACGACGTGGTGTACGTGGTGACGTGGCGAGGTAGCGATGAGCTGTTGTCGGCGAGTATGGACGCTTTGGTTTGGGACCATCGGAAGTGATCTACGTGGATCGTCGAGCATTGTGTATCTGGTTCATGTGTTTCCGGAGCTCCGGTTTATACCTACGCCACGTAAGCAAGCACATGTGATTATGTTTGTTTGTTAGTTTAGGTTTGAGAATTGAGGTTGTCGGAAACAATGGCGGTTGATGAGTCTGCATAGTATAAGCTATAAAGTTAATTTTGCAATCATTAGAATTTGGTATAAAGTTAATTTGACAAAAAGTGGAGTCCGGCTTTAGGGGAATAAATAAAGTTATTGTTATAGGATAGGTCCTTAAATCAGGGGAAATCGGATGCAATTGCGCCTGAATTGGGGATGATTCTTGATTTACATGGTTAACATTATAATATATTTTATAAAACTTATAATTGGCATTATTTAAGTTTTCATAACTGAAATTTGTTAAAATAATTGTATTGCATTTGACAAGTTGTTTCTCATCTAGTTCATTCAAATTAGAAGAAATTACTGTTTGCGTCCCTATGGTTTTAGGGCGGAGATAAAATAAGTCCCTGAATTTTTTTTTGAATTTGCTGAGTCCCCGTGGTTTCATAAACGAACAAGTGGTTTCAGAAACGAACAATTTGAGTCCCTGTGGTTTCAGTAAAATGAAAGTTTACCCTGAAAGTTAAGTAATGGCAGGGACTCAAATGGTTCATTTTTGAAATCACGGGGACTCAACCAGTTCAAAAAAAATTTCGGAGACTCATTGTGCCTCCGTATTAAAACCACAGGGACACAAACAGTAATTTTCTCATTGATTTATACACCACAAACTACATACTAAAACATGTTAAGCTTATGATGATATTATTTATGGGTTAGAACCGGTAACTATGGATCAGGAAACGACAAGATAAACAATCTGCGTTAGCTAGGTCAGATGGTTTTAATGTTTTGATGGTTTTGTATGGATAGTTTGTTTGATCATTTGAATATCTTTATCAAGATGGTAATTTTGCAAAATAATAATGATTGTAAATGAATATAATACCTAGGGCTGGCAATTCGTGTCTTAACCATTTGTTACCCAATTGCCAGGCCTAATAATACCTTATGTGCATATACTAAAAAGGAACATAGTTAAATCTTCGATTTAGTTTACACATCTTCTAAACCATTTGTTAGGTCATAGACTAGCAAAAATGCCAAAATCAAACCATGAACCAAATCATATGAATCTCAAATTGTTGACTTATTTGGGTTTGAATGAATATACGATTTTAATGACACAAATCAATTCAGATCTAGATGCACGTTATTATTGTGATAACTTGACGAAAATACTCTGTATGTGGGTGTAAATACCATTTCATAACTCCCTAATCCAATATACTTTACACTTTTGTTTTTACGTCAAAGATGCTAGTTTTAACCTTCAGCACTAGCTAGAAGATCCTGATAACTGTGTCGTAATCACCAGTTAAAGAAACTTTTTAAAAACCTAAACTGTTGGTTTGACAGATCGATGTTTTGAGAACTCAAAACAGTGTTTTAAACTGCACTATAGATCTTGACCACTGAAAACATAACTGTAAATACAACTGACGTTGAATTAAATGTACAGTGGGAAGGTTACCAATAAGTCAAGCAAACCCGAGCAAAAAGAAAGTTATGTGATTGAGGAACGAAGCAAGAGAGCCGAATACCTCCAAAAGTTTCTCTCTTTGTGCTCGTCTTCAAAGGTACATCGCATATATACAAACGGTTATGTATCTATAATTCTATATATTATCTTTATCTTATATGTTCTTGGTGTTGCAGGTTCAAGTTGAAACTGTGCTTATTGAGAGTGACATGGAGGCAAAAGCCATTCTTGACCTCATCCCAATCTTAAATATAACAAAGCTGGTAATGGGTGCCACCAAATCCAACCTAAGGTAAGTGTGATAACGGTAATAAGTTTATAGTTCGACATGTTTAATTGAATGGATCTGAATCATGATTTAACCGCATTGAAACATGGAATCAATGACAGGAAACTTAAAAGTAGCAGCAAGAGAGGGGGTGGAGGGACTCTTGATCAGATCATACATAACGCGCCACAGTGTTGTGAAGTCAAAGTCATATGTGACGGAAAAGAAGTGTCATTGCAAGACCACTTAACCAACGAGCCCGCCTCTCCACACTTGACTGCTCCTTCACCACGCGAGACCACCCTAGAACCGATGCAGGACCATACCAATGGCTTTGTTAAGTGCGGCTGCTTCAAGCTCTGAAAATTTGATTCTATAGTTTGTATTGTTGCATACATTTATTTATCTATAAAACTCAAAAGCAAAACCTTATTTGTGACAACAAAAAGAAAAAAGGAAAAAGAAACTAATAAACAAAGTTGTCTTTGATGTTTATATGTTCATAATAGATCATCATCATCATCATCATCATCATCATCTTCATGTTCATGAGTTTGATAAATGATATGATGCAATGCAATGCAATGCAACAACAGACAATTACAACTCACAAGTTTCATGTAGTTCATCCAAGAAAAATACAACCGTTCTCCCCCATAATTATCCCTTAGCAAATCCATTCATAGGTATACTTAAAAGAAATCAAAATCCAAGTAATTGTCTGAACCTTTTTGTTGATTTGGAGCAGCAACCGGGGGTACATTAGTCTTTTCACTTGTTGATGCAATCGGTCCAGCAGAGAACCGTTCAAACTCAACCGGCTTCGGGACATCCGGTGGTGTAGCACAGCGGATCAATGCCCAATTAACACCTTCAAAGAAGGGGTGTTGTTTAATCTCAGTGGCGCCTCGTTTATAAGCCAGCCTATGTTGCGGTTCCTTCACGAGCAGTCCCCTGATTAGATCCCGAGCAGAAAAGCTAACCGCGGGTGACTCGGGAAACCGAAGAGGCTGGCCCACAACATTGAACAATGTGGCTCGATTCCCCGACCCTTTAAACGGAGTCCTACCGAACAATAACTCGTACAAGAATATCCCAAAAGTCCACCAATCTACAGCACTTCCGTGGCCTTCGCCTTTGATGATCTCGGGAGCTAAATACTCATGGGTCCCCACAAACGACATGGACCGGGCACTGGTCGGTTCAGCCATGAGCTCGGGCAACGGGCTAACTTGGTTCCCTACATCTTTTGTGACTTTGTTTTTCCTTTCTTTCTTGGATTTGCTTGAAAAGAACCGAGGTGAGAAGCAAGATGTGGGGACCACACACGAAGGTTGAATACACGAAGGCTCGATGCAAGCGGGTTGGACACAATACGTGGTGTTCCTACGAAGGGGCTCCGAGTCCATAGATGAAGACTTTACTAAAGTTGGACTAACACTGCAACGAAGCGAAAGATCAAAATCCGATAACATAATATGCCCATCCTCCCTAACGAGAACGTTTTCGGGCTTAAGATCACGATAAACAATCCCGAGCATGTGAAGATATTCCATGGCTAACAGCACTTCCGCCACATAAAATCTACAAAAACATCACTTGTTATAACACTAAGAAACATCAAATCATATCAAATATCATGTAAAATATTTTTAAAAATGCTTACTTGACAGCTTGCTCGGTGAAGTGTTTCCCGGGCTGCCTTTGCCTAAGAGTGTGCAAATCTCCCCCAGGACAAAACTCCATAACCAAACACGAGAACTTATCGGTCTCGAAATGTGTGTACAACGTTGGAAGAAACGGGTGGTCCAACGACTGCAAAATCTCTCTTTCGGTTTGAGCCCGAAGAAGCTTCTTACGGCTAGCTAACGAAGCTTTATCCATAACTTTCATAGCAAAATACGCCTTCGTACCGGTCAACTCAGCCAAGTAAACACTCCCAATATCACCACACCCTAACCTCTTCAACAACCTGAAATGGGTCAAACCCAACGCCCCGTCCCGTGCCCGAACCACTTGAATAGCTTCCCACCTCATATCATTCGACTTGTGCGGTTTGTTGATACTGCTACTGAAACTACTACAGCTGCTTTCATCACTAACATTGCTGCTCGTGCTCCCTCTACACATACTACTCTTCCCACTCTCCACAAAATCCACACGCGCACTCCCACTCGTTAACCCGACACTGCTCGTCCCATCACTCGCTTTATCCGAAACCGAGCTGTTCTTCTCACCGGCTTTCTTCTCCTCATCCAAACCAACTTTACCGGTTTCAATCGTTAGCTTAGAAGCCAGTTTAGCTTCCAAATCATCTCCCACAACACGCTTGGACGTGGGGTCCGCCACCGCAGCCGTAGAACGGGCTTTTGAGGCCATTAAAAGCTATCACCTATGCACTTGACTGGATCAGAAAACCCATAACCCTAAATCCCTAATTATCACCTCTGTCAACACAATGTCAATTTATTATCAGCATATTCAATTTAGTAAAATTAATTTAAAAAAAGGAAAAAGATGACGTGGATCGGACGCAAAACAAAAACCCTAATTATAAATTATCACAAACATCAACTGTTTACTAATCCAAAACCCAGATCTCAAACAAACAATCAAAAAAAAAAAAAAAACCCAATTCATGAAAATTGAAGATCAATCAAGAGACCCAATACCCAGATCGATTCAAGCAAATCGGATAACAAAACCCAACTCAAATCGTGTAATTGACAAATGCAGATGTTATCAGCATGAAACAAGAAGCAAAAAGCTTAGATTTTCATTGAAATAGAGTTAAAAAGTGGTAGATCTAAGAGGAAATCTATGAAGATGGTTGAGATTAAAGGGGTAAAAATACCTGGAGATTGATGAATCTGGACCACAAGAAGAAGGAAGAGCAAAAAGGAAAGATAGAAGCACTCTTGTTCATAGCATGCTGATGATGCCTGTGAGATGAGATGAGAGAGAGTGTATGGGATGGGGAAAGTGATAGCTTGAGTGTAATAAATATTTGACTGGGCCTCATCTTCAAGACAATCAACCTTTTTATATTTTCATTTTTGAATTAATTTTTGGTTGTTTTTCAGTGTCACATGTCTCCTTCACAACACCTCAACTGAACCCTTTGCCACTTGCTATCCCAATCATGCATACACATACACTTGTGTGCTTACTGTTTCAAGTCCTAACTTTATGGGGGTCAAACTAGAATTTTTACAAAGTTTTGACTATGCAGACTACATTATATAGAAAAGATTGATTCGTTTTCTTTTGTGCGACAATCAGTTATCACATTTATGTGTTACGGGTCCTTGAGCCTTCCCTACCATGTAAGTTACTTTGATGTGTGGATGGTAATGATTTTAAATAGTTGTGACTAGGTGAACGGGATAAATGGAAGGGAGATTTCATTACATAATGTTGAGTAATAGAAATAATGGTATACGTTTTCATACATTTTTTTTTATATATTTTGTTTGATCTTAATAGGATGATTAGAGAAGGATAATCGGTAGTGGTGTGATGGATAACAAATTAAACTTTAACTAGTTATGATTACGGGATGTTTATCAAAATGATCATTTTTAGTATCTTGGATGACTTTAAATTGATTACTAATTATCTTTAATAGGCGAAGATATTACTAAACTCATACAAGTTTTGTCATGTTGCATTACTTCGTTTAAGCTAGTTCATTACTCATAGTAAGTTACTTTGCAATTGTTCTAAAGACTATGTTATAACAATAAAAGAGAATAAAAGAGATGAAACGCTAATATCATGAGATATTTGTCAAACCTAAGATAGAATGATAGTTAGAGCACACTCAAAACACGTGATGTAGTAGACGCTAACATACCATACTTAAACCATGGTCCCTTTGTACACAACCACGCACAGACGTGAACTTTTTTCACCTTATTCGAGTGATCTTGCCATGCCAACCCACAATATAAACACGTTATCAATGAAGAGTGATCATGTATTGTTACGACCAAACATATTTTTAACCTAAAACTAACTTTATCGTTACACGCCCACAATTTGAAGGCTTATGATCATCTTGGGTTGCTTCTCTGTGACAAAGGTAAAGAATCAATATATCTATTTCAGTATTGGAACTAGTAATGGGCTAAGGTACTAATCATATTCATCCACGGTTAATGGATCCAAGTGATGGATAAAAACATTGAATAGTTGTAACAATTAGGGGATGCTTATCAAAAAGAAAAATTTCAGTTTCTTGGATGACTATAAATTTATTACTAGATATGGTTAACTGTCGAAGATATTGTTGTAATCGTAGATGTTTCGTCACGTTGGCCTACTTCAGTTAAGCTACTTAATTACTTTATATTTGTTCTACCGACTACGTTATAACAAGAAAGTATATGTAACAATAACAGCGTAAAATATTTGTCAAACCTAAGATAAAAATATAGTTAAGGCACTCAAAACACATGAATGTATTAGACCCTAACCCGTCCCTAACCATATCCTACTTAAACCATGCTTCCTGTGTACATAGCCACGCTCATATGGGAAATTTTTGCCTTATTTAAGAGATCCTGGCATTCCAACCCACAATATAACCATGCTATCAATGAGGAACGATCATATCTCATGACAACGTGTTTATAAATAACAAGGTAAGATCTGAATTTGTCGAATGCAAACACCACGGCCAACAACTCCTTTTCGGTGGTTGTGTAATTTTCTTGTGCATCGTTGAGAGTCTTGCTGGCGTAGTAGATTGGGCAAAAATGCTTATCTTTCCTTTGGCCTAGAACTGCTCCCACATCAAAATCACTTGCATCACATATGATTTTGAATGGTAATATCCAATCTGGAGCAACCATGATTGGAGCATTGACAAGTTTTTCTTTCAAATGATTGAATGCTTTCAAACACTCTTTAGAAAAAACAAATGGTGCATCTTTTTCAAGGAGTTGGGTCATTGGTCGAGTGATTTTTGAAAAATCTTTTATGAAGCGGCGGTAAAAACCTGCATGACCAAGAAAACTCCTGATTGCTTTGACAGATGTTGGAGGTGGAAGTTTGGAAATTGTTTCGATTTTTGCTCTATCAACTTCAAGTCCAGCTTGGGAGATCTTATATGTAACATCTAGGAAAAACCCATATTTATTTTGGACTAAAGTTGTCAACTTTGAAAGTTGAAGGTTTAAAATAATCTCAAAAACAAGTAATAGGAAAAATGAGATAAGGAAAAATTAAGCATCTTATGTTAAGGAAATAAGAAAAATCCATCCCACATGGAAAGGTGGAAGAAAGTGGAAGCATTCCACATGGGTATAAATACGGAAAAGATACTCTCATCCCACATGGAAACAAACAAAGAAATGAAAGCTCTTTATAAGGAAGCAAGTTTCCACAAAAATGTTTTAATGTGGCTAGTCACTCTCCATAGTCCTAGCGGAGGGTGCGAAGCACCCGACGCGCACGAACACGGACTCGGGCGATGGGCGTAATGTGGTGTTTTGATGGCGCACTTGGCACTTCGCCGCGAGCCGCATAAGGGCCGCTTTAGTATTTTTGGATAGTACAAGGACTAGAAATGAAAATCTGAAAAACTGGCATCTTCGCGATACGCGAAGTTGCAAAGCAGGCATCTTCGCGATACACGATGAAGCAAAACCAGGCATCTTCACAATACGCGAAGTGGCATTTCTGCATGCGTGACACGTGGAGACACGTGGCAACACCTGGCGACACGTGGCAACCCTACTGATGACTCAGCGAAGCTAGTGCATCTTCGCGATACGCGAAGCAGCTTCGCGATACGTGAAGTTGCACGATTTCAACTATAAATAGAGGGGTTTCGGCACATTCCAACACACACCAACCACTTCACTTTTCACACGTTTTGCATCGTTTTGCGTGTCGACCTCGAAAAGCATGCAACCTCGAAAGGCGTACCCACCTCGTGAAGCGTGCCAAGCTCCGAAGCTCTGACGGATTAAGCGATAATACGCAATATAGAGTAGAAGTATCGCTCGATCAGTCATAAGCATTTAACTCCAATTAACCCGTACGAGGTAGGGGTTCTGATTAAGTTATTATTTTATTATTATAATAGCTTGGACCATAGTCGGAGGTATAGCTCGAACCTTGATCACTGTTAAGTATGATATAGCTTTTCGTAAGCACAGATTATAATCTAATTATAGTTTCTTTATGATTAAGAAACATAATCATTTATATACAAAGGGTATAGTTAAAAATAGTATTTCTTAATAATTAAGAAATATCTATTCATTCACGGGTTATAGACAAAGTAATGTTTCTTCTTGAAGAAGAAACCCTGGTATAAATGTTTCTTCCTGAAGAAGAAACCTGATATATAATTAATAAATAAACAAAGGGACTAAAGGTCCACATGCTTTGTACAAACAAATGATTTATCAAGGTTACAGCTATACAAAACAGACTACGGGGTCTGAAGCTAGATCGTAGATCTAGATATTTATACAAATGTTATTCTCGTACTATAGGTCCGAGATAACAGCCAATCAATCAATCTGAAAGCTGAAAACAAAAACAGGAATCAGTAACAAAAACTGATTTACAGACAGGGGTCAGTAACAGAAACTGATCAATATATAGGAATCAGCGTCAGAAATTGATTTACAATCATAAAAGGTGAATACGCCCCAAACTTTTACAACTCTTTTTGAGTCTGAACTGTTTGCATGGGATTTACGAATCCTTAAAACTTTGTGTTACAATAATAAGAAACGGGCATACTCAGATTAAGAGTATACATGTGTCTGGATCCATACATACATGGTGACTCGGAGTTCCCCGAGGCCATGCATATCATCTAATATGCCTCTGGTAGTCTATAGGACTGATCAGAGAAATGATATTGTGTATATGATTAATTGTACATGTACTTAGGGTAATTTTAACCCAATTGAGTTGGGTGCCTAATGAGTATTGTCACAAAGGTATTATTATTGATTTACACACTGGTATTATTGAGTCAGCGTCATTCAACGGTTGTGTGCTGACGTATTTTTCCCCACATTTCAGGGAACTGAAAAGAATAGAACTGACAGGCAAGACTGATAGAAGATTGGAGACATAGTCATTAGAGGTGATCTGATGGCTCAGATATTTTATTCAGAATATTATAAAGAATGATATTTTCAAAAGATATATATTTAAATTATCAAACGGGTATTCAACTCCCGAGATTTCAATATAATAAAATTTTATCCGAAAAGACTTCCGCTGATATTTTAAAATATCCAAATGGGTATTCTGACCCGATATTTATAAATGAATATTATATTATAAGACTTCCGCTAAAAACCCGCAACTCTGATATAATTTCACAACCGGATACCAACTTACGGGTGTCGCACCCAGGCCCCGAGTCGGGGTGTGACATTATGACCGAGAACAATGCCTTTACGAACCATGAAATGACATTTTTCCCAATTAAGAACAAGATTCACCTCTTCACATCTTGTCAACATTTTCTCCAAATTCTTAAGACAATGATCAAAAAAGTCTCCAAAAGCAGAAAAATCGTCCATGAAGACTTCCATTAAGTGCTCGATCATCTCATGGAAAATGGCTACCATACAACGCTGAAAGGTAGTAGGTGCATTGCACAGCCCAAAGATCATTCGCCGGGAGGCAAATGTGCCATAAGGGCATGTGAATGTAGTCTTTTCCAGATCTTCAGGAGCAATAGGAATTTGAAAATAACCAGAAAAACCGTCAAGGAAGCAATAGAACATTTTCACAGACAAGCATTCGAGCATTTGATCAATGAAAGGGAATGGAAAATGATCCTTCCTTTTAGAGTCATTAAGCTTGCGATAATCAATGCATACCTTCTAGCCTGTGACGATTCTCATTGGTATAATCTCATCTTTCTCGTTCATTACCACAGTCATTCCTCCTTTCTTGGATACAACTTGAACCGGGCTTACCCAAGGTGAATCAGAGATAGGGTAGATTAGCCCTGCCTCAAGGAGTTTGTTTACTTCTTTCTTCACAACATCCTGCATGTTGGGATTCAGACGCTTTTGATGCTGAACTACAGGTTTGTAGTCTTCCTCCATGAGGATTTTGTGAGTGCAGAACGAAGGGCTAATGCCTTTGATATCAATTATCTTCCATGCGATGGCTTTCTTATGAAGTTTAAGAACCTCGAGCAACGTTTTCTTCTCGTCAATCGATAAGTTGGCCGAGATGATCACAGGGAGTTGGGAATTACTTTCTAAGAAAGCGTACTCCAGGTGAGCTGGTAGTTCTTTTAATTCCAAGGCGGGTGGTTCCTCAGTGGACGATTTAGCTTTGGATTCGAGTTCGCGATCGACAACTTCGAAAACTTCTTGTGGTGTAGGCATTTCTTGGTTTTCCGGTTTGATGATTTCTTCGACTATGTGATCCTGGGTTCAGAGATAGGTTCCTTGAGAATTTGTGTATCAATAGCATATGAGATGACAGAATTCCTCACATGGCTACTCACAATCGAATCAATAATATCAATGCAATAAAGTGAATCATCATGGTGTTGTGGGTGCTGCATGGATCTACCTATGTCAAATGTAACCTCCTCATCATTTACTCTAAGAGTCAGTTTGCCCATGCAAACATCTATGAGTGCTCTAGCTATGGCTAGGAAGGGTCTCCCTAAGATGAGGGGTACATTCTTGTCCTTTTCTATGTCGAGGATCACAAAATCTACTGGGAACATGAACTTGTCAATTTTGACTAACATGTTCTCAACAATGCCTCGTGGGTATTTTATGGATCGGTTAGCTAACTGGATGCTCACACGGGTGGGTTTTGGTTTACCTATCCCTAATTTTGCAAAAAGCGCATAAGGCATCCAGTTGATACTAGCTCCTAAGTCGGCCATGGCATTGCTAACAGACAAATTTCCTATGAGGCAAGGAATAGTGAAACTCCCTGGATCTGCAAATGACTAAGAATTCCTCGTTCAATGTGACATGGGATAGCTCCTCCAGCTTCCTTTTGTTGGTGAAAACATCTTTCAAAAACTTGGCATATTTTAGCATTGGTGAAAGAGCTTCGACGAATGGAATATTGATGTGGAGTTGTATGAATAATTTGAGAAACTTTTCATATTGAGCCTCCAACCTTTCTTTCTTCAAACGCACTGGATAGGGAATTGGTGGAACGTAGGTTCTAACTGGTTCATTTGGTTTTGCGGTACTTGCTGGGACTAGCCTCTCTTGCACCTCTATAGGAATCTCAGTTTCCTTTTCCTTGGTTGGTTCTAAAGTTGGCTCGGCAATTGTAGTGGTTCTGCCACTCCCCAGGGTGACTGCATTCACAGCTGCATTTGGGTTGTTTACTGTGTTGCTTGGAAGGCCACCTGGTTGCCTTTTAGAAAGAAGTTGAGCAAGTTGCCCCACTTGAGTCACAATGTTTTGCAAGTGTGCTTTCTGATTCCTCAACTCTATCTCATTCTTTTGGAATCTCTCTTTGGTTAGTCGGTTCCTTTTCTCAGCTAGTTAGTTTGCAGTTTCAGTGCTGACCGACAATTGTGCTAAAAGACTATCTGTTGTAGTTCCATTGTTTGTTTGTTGCTGGTACTTGTCTCTTTGTTTAGGTATTGGGGCTTTGCTTGGGAGGTTTGGTTATGGTTGAAATGGCGTTTGTCAAACCCAGGTGGTGCATGATTGTTTGCCTCATCCCTCCAGCTAAAATTAGGATGATTCCTCCAACCAGGGTTGTATGTATTCCCGTAGGAGTTGTTTTGTCGGCTTACGAAATCGACTTCTTCAACCTTCATGCTTTGCTGGAAATATTTTGTTTTATGTTCGCCCCCACACGTGTTGCACTTGGTCTTGGCTTTCACCATCTCCCTTCATAGTTGCTCAAATTTCTTCGAGAGTGCTTCAAGTTGTGCAGTGACAAGTGTGTTGGAGTCAACTTGGTGCATACCCTTATGTGATGGGTGGATATTGATGGGTTGTAAGCAAAGCTTTTCTTGGCTACTTTATCTGGGATATCTAATGCCTCGTTTGGAGATTTGGTTCTGAGATCTCCGCTGGCAATTTGGTCGATAGCCTATTTGTTTTGGCTTGACTGGGCGTCAAAGAATGTCTGGACTTGGAGCCATTTGTTCAGCCCATTATGTGGGCATCTTCTTAGCAGGCTCTTATACCTCTCCCAAGCTGCGTGCAAGCTTTGTGCGGCGACTCATCTTCGTCGGTTCTGAATCCAGTGATGTTGGATCGGCATTTTGCTGTTTTATTGGGTGTGAAATGACCTGTGATCTTGATGTAGATTACAATTAGGATCTCTGAATGTTACAACTTGAATCTCAAAGTGCGGAATCTATTGAGATTGAACACATACAAGTAAACATTAAGCTCATACTCATTAATAACATGAAATATTACAATATATGGCACTTTGCACACTTTCTCTCTCTACCCTCTCACTCTGACAATGATCACAAGTCTAAGTATAAACGCATAAGTCCCCTATTTATAAGAAACATCAACAAGTATACCAAGTCCGTATATGTTATACGACGTATAACATATACGCCGCATAAGATATGCGTTGACTACAATACACAAATTATACATTTAACATTTTTAGCTCTATACAATCATATCTAATACAACTAAGACCCTAGCAATAGACATTATCCTCTGACAAACTCCCCCTTGGATGTTGCTAGGTGTTTGGTCTTCATTCTTTCATCCTTTCTTCTAAAAAAAAAACTCTTTTTCATGAACTCCTACGGTGTAGTCTTGGAAGCACTCGGGTTAATAGATTTCTTTTAGAAATACTATGGCCAGACTATAACTTGTATTTGATCTGTGATGATCCACTTCCTTATATGCTATCGAAAAACATGATATTTGAAAGTAACGTCTTATGAAAAGTTGATATTTGAAAGTAACGTTTTTGACTTTTAATCATTTCCATTAGACTCTCATGTTCATCATCTTCATATTCTTCCTCCATCATCCAATTGTAACCTGAAAACATCAAAACAAATCGGTTTGATGTAAGTAAAAATTGAATATGAATGATTTTACGGATAAGCCTTAATCAAATTAATACCCATACTTAATTAAACTTCAAACCATATTACCTGAAGTATATTAACAATTAAAGATGAATGCTAACCTCAAGATGTTATTGTTGGTATGTTTTAAGGAATTCTGAAAGATCATATTTATAACCAGAAATAGAAAAGAAATATCTTTCCACTGTGCAATACTGTTTTCCTCATGATCAACCTGCCACTATTGTCACAGTATTTATGACACATTTGTCTTTATGCAACATGGATAAGTATCAACATATACGGCGTATAACCTATATATATATATATATATATATATCCTTGACATATGCATGAATAAGGTACTATTCATCAGATCTAGAAACAATCATCTCACCTTAATAATCTGGAATGGTGTGCTAATCACCACAACAGATATCAACAAACAATGAAAAACCAAGATTTTGTGTGAAAAATGAATCAAGGACAGAGCAAATTTCAGAAAATCAAACGCATAAGTGACATATGCGTTGCATATCTCTCTTATATATGCTCTGACATATGCGGCGTATAAGTATTAGACTTATACGACGCATAACTTATGCGGCGTATAAGTCTCATACTTATACGTTGCATAAGTATGTCCAATTAAACTTCGAATTCATGTCCTGTTCACACCAATGTAATGTCACAAGTACAATTTAATGTCCTTGCACATTAGAAGAATAACTTAAATAAGCTCAATTTTGAAAAATCATTATCTGACCAAGTCTAAATTAATGACCTTGAGTAAAATAGATAAACGTTTTATCTTTTGTTTTTGGAAAAAAAAAAACAAGATTTATTGTCTCATGAAAAACACCCAGAGAGATAGTTCACCCGCACATCAAGAGTCGAAAACTAAAACAGAAAGAAAATCTTTTTGGTTTTTCAATAGAAACAAATATCAAATGAAATTTAACAAAACTGAAATCACATATTTTTGTGAGTTTGAGCAGGGAATCATATCGACCAAATTGCCCTTCTATCACAGTTTTGTTTTCAGCGTTTATTATGACTGGTGTTAAGTCAGTCATTGGTATTGTTGTCCACCTAAACCTTTTAAACAAATGATTCAGGAATTTTTGTGATACATTTAATTGATTCAATTAAGCACAAGATATCAGGAAATATTAGTTCTAATCTTGATTCAGGCGTAATTTGATTTTTACTAAATCACCCCAACTTGACTTAAACCTTAGAATCAGAAGATAAAAAGTTTTTATGGTAAGCATATCAGCAAATAATCCCCACTACAAGACATACCCCTGTTATCAAGCAATACCCTAAAGTCCTGTACCATGGATGAGTATGCACGATTTAATCTGTCGGCTTGCAAAAGTTGTGTCCCTTGTGGTCCATTTCTTAATGGTAATAAGACGCGAGCACGGGGACAACGGGTGTCTAACAACGTATTTTGATCAAGTAAGTAATGATTTTAGTACATAAGTACTTGTGCGATCAAGTTTAATGACTTATAAAGCAGATTAAACTGCGGGTTTGCTTTTAAAGCTTGTTTAAATATTCATCAAAATGAATACCCAGATGATAAACCACATAAAGATCCGATGGATCCAGGAACCTTAAAACATCCCATCAATAGAGGATTTAAGGCCATAAAAATATTCATCGTTGAAGCGTTAACCACTTACTAATAGCTAAGTTTTAACCAAATTTAAACAATCATTCTGATTAAAAGGCTTGAGTATGACCGGTTATTACATTTCTGTCATCATTATCAAGACTTTTGTTAGAAACTAACAACCCATCAATTAGCCAATTTTAAGTTTATATCACTTACTTTCCCTTATTTGTTTGTGTTAAAGGTCTATCAATGCACCAATACAATTATGCACACAACCTTTTATGCCTACTTTTTACTAGATTTAGAACCAGATGATCAATATACTATCATCTTCTCTTTTTGCTTCAAAAACTCATTTTCTGAGTAGCAACATTTTTTAATGTTTTTGACATTTTTGAATTTTTACTGTGTTTGGTCTTTTTCAAAATATTCAAATGTTTTTGGTTTTTCTGAAATTTCTTCCCCCTAAAAAAAAATCTGCATGAAAAATATTTTCAAAAATTTGACTCTGATATTTAGGATCACAAGGTATCCAACACACCTGAAATCTCGGTAACCCCTTTTTCAACACCGCCCAAAACTTTTAAACCATTTAGTTTCAATAAGTAGTTAAATCTTGACTTATCAAAAGCTTTGGTGAAAAGATCTGCGTTTTGTTCATCGGTGTGAATCTTGTCTACAGTAATCAACTTCTTTTCGTAGCAATCACGAATGAAGTGATATCGTATCTCTATATGTTTAGTTTTAGAGTGATTTAACGGATTCTTAGTTATAGATATAGATGCATTATTATCTACTAAGATAGGGGTAGTAAGAAAATTCAAACCGTAGTCCCGCATCTGTTGTTTTATCCAAAGAACTTGAGAGCAGCAACTGGAAGCAGCTACATACTCAGCTTCACAAGTAGACAACGAAACTGTGGCCTGTTTCTTGCATTGCCAGGTGACAAGTCGTTTGCCAAAGAACTGACACCCCGCCGTTGTAGATTTTGCATTCAGTTTATAGCTTCCATAATCTGAATCAGAATAAGCCCTTAACACAAACTCATCGTCTTTTGGATATCAGAGACTGACCCCTGGACATTCCTTGAGATAGCGTAGTATCTTTTGACGATCATGAGATGTGAAACCTTTGGATTTGACTGATATCGGGCACACAAACAGGTAGCATACATGATGTTTGGCTGAGAAGCAGTCAAATACATCAATGAGCCAATCATGGATCGGTATAAAGTTTGGTCAACCTTCTCCCTGTTGGGATCAGGACCGATACCATGATTCAATGGAAGAGGAGTGTTGATTGCCGATGCATCAGACATGTTGAACTTTGTCAAAACGTCATTGACATACTTTGTCTGATGGATAAAGATACCATCTGACAACTGTTCAACTTGAAGTCCAAGAAAGAACTTTATCTCCTCCATGGCACTCATTTCAAATTTCTTCTTAATGACTTCTTCAAACTGTTTGCATGGAGCATCGTTTGTCGATCCAAAGATTATGTCATCGACGTAAATCTGCACGATCAGTAGATGTCCATCAACAAGCTTAGTGAAAAGTGTATAATCAACGGTTCTTCTGATAAACCCGTTGTCCAAAAGATGTTGGGACAACGTCACATACCAAGCTCTCGGGGCTTGATGGAGACTGTAAAGGGCTTTATCAAGTCGATACTCTTAGTCTTCGTGGATTGGATAGACAAACCCCGGTGGTTGTCCCTCGTAGACTTCTACACTATTGTTCCCGTTAAGGAACGTTGATTTCACATCCAACTGATAAACTTTGAAACCTTTCCAAGAAGCAAATGCTAGAAAGATCCGAATTGCTTCTAGCCTTGCAACTGGTGCATAAACCTCATTATAGTCGATACCTTCTCTTTGATTGAATCCCAACACAACTAATCTTGCCTTATTTCTTACAATAATCCCATTTTCATCCCTTTTGCACTTGAACACCCACTTGGTGTTAATCTGCTTTTTATCTTCAGGTAGATCCACCAATTTCCAGACCCCGAGTTTTTCAAACTACATAAGCTCCTCTTGCATAGCATTCACCCAACTTTCTTCTATTAGGGCCTCTTTATACGTTTTCGGCTTAACATAAGAAATAAAACGTTTAAATGAGAATTGATTTTGTAATGGAGAAACCTTAAAATAGAAACACTGAAGATTCTGATCAAGTTGATGTCTCGTTTGCACTCCAGCATTCAGATCTCCTATTATATTCTCCTCGGATGATAAGATACAGTTCTCGGGACCACCTCGATAGGTACTAACACATCAGATTGGAGATTTGTTACATTCTCTTCAGCGGGAGAGATGGATGGAGAGATTTCTTCGATAATCTCCTCTTCTGATTCACCATAAAAAACAGGATCAGATTCTGGTACATCATCGGTTTAAACATTGTCAGGAATATTTTGAGGAACAGACGCAGGTTCTTCAGGCATAATCACTTGATTTTCCTACAGATGTTGATTGTAAAACATCGTCAAAGTTTCTTCGGAAAAATCTTCCTCAAGGAGTTTGAAACTCTCCCAAAGACTCTCATAATCAAATAGCCTTGAGTTTCCTGGTCGTTGCATGGTAGGAGTGTATCGTTGACAGTCGACATTTTGAACTTGAATAATCTTGTGGAGGCTAGGAATGTAGACACGTTTGAGTGGACTAGCATACCCTACAAAGAAACCTTCGATAGATTTGGGACCAAATTTCCCACTTGGGTCAAGAACGGTACACGTTGATCCAAACGGTTCAAGCCATTTTAAATTTGGTTTTCGACGATTAAGTAGCTCAAAACACGTCTTCCCAAACTTCTTTACTGTAAGCACCCCGTTGAGTGTATAACAAGCTGCCGCCACTGCTTCTGACCAAAAGTTAACTGGTAATTTTGAATCGGAAAGTATAGTTCGAGCTGTTTCAATCATGTTTTGATTCTTTCGTTCAGCAACCCCATTTTGTTATAGAGTGTAAGGTGCACTGAATTCATGAAGAATTCGCCGGTCATTACAGTACTCGAGCATTATGTTATTCTTGAACTCCGTCTCATTGTCACTTCTTATTCGCCGGATTGGTAGATTATACAGATTTTCCAGCTTCTTGAATAAGATCATGAGGGAATCAAATGTCTCATCTTTTAATTCCAATAACATCACCCATGAAAATCTTGAATAGTCATCAGTAATCATAAGACAGTAAAGCTCTCCTGTGATACTTTTAACATTCATTGGACCAAAAAGATCCATATGAAGACGTTCAAAAGGTAGGTTGATGGAATTGACAAGTTTCTTTGGATGATATTTCTTCGTTTGCTTTCCCTTCTTACAATCCAAACATTCTTCGGTTAACTGACAATTCCTCATGTTAACACCTTCTACCAGATTCTTGTGAACCAGATGGTTCATTTTCCTCAAACTTATATGTCCCATCCTCCGATGCCATAAAATTAATTCCCGTTCAGATGCTCTTGAGATGAAACATTGAGCAGACCCTGATGATGTTGATGCAGTGCTCATGTTCATGACGTAAAGATCATTCACTCGAGGAGCACGCATAATGATCCACTCTTCAGGTATCTTGAAACCCGGTTTCAAAATCAAACACTCTCGGTTCATAAAGTGTGTAGAGATTTGTTTATCACAAATCTGTGATATACTGAGCAAATTATTCTCCAACTCAGAAATGTAGTTAACATTCTCGAACGTAACCTTTCCATTTGTTAATGTGCCCTCACCAACAATCTGTCCTCCTTTGTTTCCAGCAAAACTGACATACCCTCCTCTTATTGCTTTGACATCATTCAGCAGGTAGAGAGTACCTGTCATGTGCCTAGAGGCTCCACTATCCATTATCCAACGAGAATCGTGAGATCTTGGAAGCCCCTACATATACAGTTAACGGATTAGTGAAACAAGGAAACCCAAGTCTTCTTGGTCTTGGGTTGTTTAATATGCTTAAACAACAACCTATTTTCAACTTCTGAATCACATGATAATGAAATATCACTTAATGTTGGTGACTCAGATTCAGACTTCACTTTCTCAACACAATCAGGTAGCTTAACAACAGTTTTTGCTGTCCAGTTTTGACCAGCAGATTGTTTCTTTTTATAAAACAATATCTGACTTGTTTTTAAAATTGTTGATTTTAAAACATCATTTTTAACAACCTTTCTAATATCAATTGACTCATCTCTTTTCAAGATTTTCACATTTTCAGTGACACAAACTGGTTTTTTTTTCACTCACATAACCTAGTTGTAACGCCCGTTAATTTCCAACAAAAGGTTTAATCTTGTAGTGTTATGTACACCTTTCGGGCTTGACCCAACAGTCTCTCGGGAGCTCCTTGCAACCCTCGTGAACGTTTCTCACTTAACTTTCCACCCAAGTTGCTACACACTTCATACTGGAGGGACTAGAGTGTAAATTATTATTTTATATCATAAAATAAACCCTAGACCCCCCCTTGTTTGCGATCGGCAGGAAGCAAGTCCCAAGAACCCACGATTTTTCTTTTTTGCAGCTGTGATTAGGCCATAAAACTTCAATTCCAGGTCGGTTCTACAATTCCCCAAGTCTTATACACCTTAATTGATCATATTAACGCGCTTATTGGTCGTTAAGATTGAGTTTTGATGATCACAGTTTGCTGACAGATTCGTATACATTTATTGTAGGGTCTGTAAATTGATGATAATCCATTGTTTTTGAACGATTCTTATTTCCATGATGTTCTACTTTGAGTCTAGTTTCCAGAAAGGTATAATACATAATTTTTGGATGAGATTTGAATAGTTTTTATAATTTTATAAGATCGAGTGTCAAAGCTGATACGGGATGACGGATTCTGGTCTGTCTTCCCGACATCATAACTCTTTTTCGACAAGTCAAAATTGGTTGACTCCACTTCTGGAAGTTAATATTTTGAGTTTGGAACGAAACCCAATTAGAATCCTTTAATTTGGCAGGGTAATGAATTTTATAAAAATAAAACCATTTTGTTGCGCACTGAAATAGCTGCACATACCTTTCTATGTTGGAGGAATTTTTATGATTTTTGTGTCTACTAGAAAAATATAATAAAAATATTTTTATAAACTTAAGATATTTATGCAACACTGGTAAAAATTTAATAATTTAATTCTATGGTTTTCCTATGTAATAAAATACATCTTTGCATGCTAAAATCTGCATGTTATATTCGGTATTGATCGATAAGTTCGTTTTAGGCTTAACCGGTGGCTTCCCTTTCTCGCATCTTTCGGGGTTGTTATAATTGAAGTTCGTGCTCCATCATCTTCTTAGGTATGTCTAGTGTAATATACTTTAGTATCATTAATTTTGGCATTCGTTAAATTGGTCAACTGTTGATGAAGTGAAAACTTTTCGGTTGTCTAGTTTGTCAATTGTTGCGTCTAGCGCGTTGTTTGAGGGAATTAACAACCAATTCGGATGTTGTAGCCTTGGTATGATTTGTTGGCTGTGAAAAACTATATTTTTATGTTATTGGGGCTGAATTGGTTGTCGGTTACTCAAAAGGGTCGGTACGGCGCGAATTCGCGTTTATTGGTAATTTGTGCATCGTGCTTGTGAATTGCCGACCCATCCAACTCGTGTAGCGTCGTGTGGACTTTTTGGCTGTGATTTTACTAAAATTTTCCACACGGGGCTGAGTCGGTATCTAAGTGCATAATCAACCTGTTAACGCGCGTATTCGATAAAGTCAACAACTTTCGGGGGTAAATTGGGAACCCTTTGTCCCCGGGATTAACTAAGGGTGGTTTTGGTAAATACATGGCCTCGGGGGCTGATGTAATTGAATTTGGTAATGTCAAGGCTTTAGGTCAATCAAATCATGTTAGAGCGTCTCGTAGGATAAACGAGTCGGTACGTTTAGTTAGTAATCTTTGTGTGCAAACCGACAGGCTTGTAAACTGTGGATTGGCTTTGAAGTTCTCAAACTCTTTGGTGTTTGTGTGGCTCGTTTCAGGTGAGTTCATGATGCCCTTTTTACTCTTTTCAAGTTTTGGGCTAGCATGCACACCGTAATACAATTTTACACGATTTTACTCGTTACAACTATTTGGATGGTATTACATAACCTCATTCAGATTTGTGCATTTACGAAACTATTTGTGAACTATATTTTATGCCTTAGGATATTGTAGACTTGTTTATGGTCTTATATTCCTTAAGGTTATACATATTACTTGTGGTCTAGGCTCGAGGTTGCTATTAGGCCTAGTATTAATTCCTAGTATTAAACGATTTTTCTTGATGAAACGTTTAAACTATTTAATATAGGCTTACTAGTATATAGTTGGCCTTGGAATGTTATAGTATGTATGTATGTATATATATATATATATATATATAAATTATTGTATGGCCTATATTTGGCTATGTTGTAGTCGTTATCGACTACTTCGGGTTTGCATGCGTTGAATGGAATGTTACGTGTTGGGGTTGTACGTTTTCTCGGCCCTGAATGTTATTATTGAATGGTGATCTTGGCTGGGCCAAACTATACGACTCAGGTTCTTAAATCCTGTGGCGGGCCCTGAAAATCCCGTGAGGGGGGAGGCTCGTGTGGCATGATCAACATCGGATGTTACGTGTTTGGGTTGTACGTGTGCTCGGCCCTGAATGTTATTATTAAATGGTGATCTTGGCCGGGCCAAACTATACGACTCAGGTTCTTAAATCTTGTGGCGGGCCCTGAAAAGCCCGTGAGGGGGGAGGCTCGTGTGGCATGATCATCATCGGAATGTTACGTGTTTGGGTTGTACGTGTGCTCAGCCCTGAATGTTATTATTGAATGTTATATATATATATATATATATATATATATATATATATATATATATATATATATATATATATATATATATATATATAGGAATGCACATATAGAGATGTACATATGTAAGGATGATTATTTATTAAATGTGATGACCTAACTGATGTATTTCCGTTTACAGTTTTAAAACCATTGGAATGATTATTAAGACTTTTGTTATAAATATATGGATGTACATAGATGTCTAAGTACGAATACTTAGTGTTGATGATGGCCTAACTGTTCGTATCCCGTATTGTATTTTAGACTCTTGGAATGTTTTATAATCCCGTTTTTATATTTAAACCCTTGGAATGATTTATTTAAATGTCTATTATAAAAACTTGAACTCACTCAGCTCAAGGCTGACTTTGTGTGTATGTTAGCGTGAGTTTCAGGTTTAGAGGAGGATGTTTACCGCTTGGACGTGCTCGAGACTACTTGGACGGTTGAAGGCATAACTAGTCGGAGATTAATACGCAAACTGTTTTCTTTTTATTTATTACTTTAAGCATTTAAATTATGGTCTTGGGAACTTGGTTTTAGTACTTGTGATTTTCCGCTGTTTATCACTCTGAACCGAATTTTAATAAGATGAAATGGTTTGACTTTAAATTTTTGAGAATTTTTGGATATGATTACCAACTGTAGGATTCCCGGAATTCGGGGTCTTACACTAGTTCAGGTCTCTTGCTCACAGTCTTTTGAAGCGAAATATGATCCTGTTTGTATCGATTGGGTCAAGCGTAAAACAAATGCCCAACCTCATTACAACAAAACAATGTCTCCTATCAATGAATTTATTGATTTGAGATGTAGTTTCAACCTGTTCACGTTCTACTTTCAAACGATAAAATTCATCATTTGACTGGTTTCTAAATTCAACTTCTTTTTTAGACTCTGATGTTTTGCCATGCACAAAAATAATCTTTTTATCTTGAAATTGTTTAACTCGAGAAGTTTTCTTGTTATAAAAACTTGTTTAGCAAATCTTGTTGAGTTCTCATCTTTCTTTTCCTTACCCAACCCATGAGATTTCTCATTCAGCACTGATCCAGTTGATGAATCACAACCAAAACTCTCATTCTTTTCAGACTTATCATCTGTAAGCTTTGGATTATTATGATGTGAAGTGTCAATTTCCATATTCAGTGCCTTTTTGAAACCTTTTGGTTTCTTTGGAACATAAGCATTCCACTTTGGTGGAGGCACAACATGATAATTTTCTGTTATATTCTCAGTCTCATTATCCTTTGTTTTTGGGATAATGTGATCAAGAACATATGATGAAGAAGCATAGTTCACTAATTTCAAGTTCACTCTTTCCGTCTCAATCTTGAGTGTTTGAAGCTCGAGTTTGATAGCAGCATTCTCATCTATGTGTTTGTTAATGGCTATTTGTTTGTCTTCAACCGTGTGTTTTAACATTGAAATCGTTTTCTGATCTTGTAAAATTCTTTCCCATAAATTCTTTTCACACGATTTAAGTTTCAAATATGCCTCATTAACAACGTTTAGATCAAACAATGCTTTGTCATAGTACTTTTTCAACTCTTTATTTTCAAAAGTTTTAAAGTCACATTCATCACAAGGCAATTCACATTTTTCACAAAGATTAGAGTTAAGAATTACCCATTTTCCATGAATGCTTGGACAATTGGTTCATCATTTGAAATTTCTGACTCTTCATCAGTGATGTCTTTCACCACACCTTCAATGAATTTTTCTACAATGATCTTTTCATCAACAGCAACTAATTCCTCATCATCTCCTAACTTGTTGACTTCTGGAATTTCATCATCCTCTTCCACTCCAAAGTCAATTTTACCTTGTGGAATATCTTCTTCATAGAACCATCCTGCAAAACTTTAGATAATGTTAGGTGGAAATAATGAAATAAGATAGTCAGAAGGAACCTCATGAATTTTATCATATGTTCGAGGAAGCTCGTCATCGGAAGTATCACGATCAACTTCTTCATTCACATCCTTGTCCAAGTCCTTATCCTTGACAACTTCATTCTCAACATCACTATTCACCTTCACCTCATACTCTTGAATCTCAGTCTCAATCTCATAACCATCTTAATCTTCAACTCCATTAACCATCTTAACCACATTCTCATCATTAACCTCCTGTTTGTCTTCATCAACCACTTGAGCCACATAAGCTTGGAATACTGAATTCCAATTAAAACCTTCATCGACTTGGGCTGTAGTTGCCTTTTGCTGTGAAGTTGAAGCTTCAGTGGGTTTCTTTCCCTTTGATGATTCTCCCTTTGGACGATGATATATAGCTTTCTTGTAGTAATCTCATCCAAAAGGATTAGTAACATTATCCTCCACACTCTTACTAGTACATTCCCTTTTTAAATGTCCTTTCTCTTTGCAACGAAAACATCGCACTTTAGACTTGTCAAAGCCTAACTTCGAAGTTGTTCCATCAAGCACATTTCGACCAGTGATTTCTTTGAATCTCTGAGCTCGTCTTATCACACTTGCCATGCACCACCTTATGCCAATCATCTCCATTTCCTCTGGGTCAATCTGATCATAATCTTCTTTGGTCATATTGTAGTTGCCAATTCGTCCAGCAACCAAACATTCATAGGATTCCAGAACTGATCCCAGAAAAGCCATGTGTTCCTTGATAGTGTCAGTGGTCATGTTTCCCATATTCTTTAGATTTACTGCTATGTTGCACTAAATAACATCAGAATCCTTTGAACTTGAAGCTTGAGTAGTCCGGATTGTTCCTGAATAACTACTACTGTACTAAGAAGTAGCAGAAACATTTGTAACACAAGCTTGACTGGTCTGCTCAGCACAAAATGCAGTGGGAATCTTGGGATTTGGAGTAACACTTGAATTAGAACCCTTTTAATACAAACCCACATCTTGTGATACGGCTATAGATTTCATCATTTGTTTCTTTCTGAGCTCCAGATCATAAGCTTCAAGCTTCTCGATAAAACTTGCAAGGTTCAAACGAGCATATGCAATGGGGGTTAGATTGTTGAATCATAATGAAAGTACCCCACTCTTCAGGCAAAGCATCAGCAAGTTTATCGATGTATTCATACTCAGGCTTGTCAATCTTCAGCCTTTTCATTTCATTCATAAGATAGCAGTATCTTTCAATCAACTGACCAAAAGATTCACCCTTGATTTGAGTAAATATATCGAATCCTTTCTTGAGCAGTGCTATTTTACTCTTACGCATGTCGGGTTTCCTCGATCTTTGTTTAATAGTGCATGCCAAATGGAATAACATGATCCATTGTGCTGAGTAATTGAAAAATTTCGGCTTTGATGTATTGTTGGAAAAGATAATCATTTTCTTTTCTTTGAGAAACAAACGTTTATCTGTCTCAGTAATTTGTGACAATTGGTAGTTTTCCTCATTCTCATTCTTAAGAATAACGTATTCTTCTTCAACGGCTGTCCACGTTTCGTAGTTCAACGCTTGAACGTACGTTTCAAATTTGTCGGCCCATGAAGGATAATCTTCCATCCTAAGAAGCTTAGGAGGCTTATTGGCTGTACCCATCTCATTTTCCAAATTAATGTTTTGAAGTAAGACAGACGGCTGTGACATGAATGAACTTAGGTTTTCCATCTTGAAAGTCAACGTATATGTGTGAAGTTCAAAAAAATCAACGGATATGTTCTAGTCAAACGGATAAACAAGAATGGTCAACGTATATGTCTGTTATGATGTTTACGGATATGTTATAAAGTCAAAGGATAGTCAACGGATATGTTGGGTGGTTAAGGAATAGTCAACGTATATGTCTCAAGTCAACGGATATGTTGTTCAATGTATAACATATACGGCGTATATGTTACACTCCGTGTATGTTATGCATGGACAACATATACGTTGGTAAGACATATGCGGTGATAATCAACATTTTGGTAATTTTGGAATTTGAAGGTGCAAATGATGCAGGAATTGAATGAAACTTTAAAGGATTTGGAATGGATGTATAAAGAAGGTTTTGTGAAAGTTTGAAGGACTTTTGATGGTGGAATTTAAATGTAGAGAGAAAAACCTTGAAAACTTGAAATGTTCAAGCTAGTAACGAGCCATAGCTTTGATACCACTTGAAATGACATGTGATCTTGATGTAGATTACAATTAGGATCTCTGAATGTTACAGCTTGAATCTCAAAGTGCGGAATCCATTGAGATTTAACACACACAAGTAAACATTAAGCTCATATTCATTAATAACATGAAATATTACAAGATATGACACTTTGCACACTTTCTCTCTCTACCCTCTCACTCTGACAATGACCAAAAGTCTAATTACAAACGCATAAGTCCCCTATTTATAGGAAACATCAACAAGTATACCAAGTCCGTATATATTATACGGCGTATAACATATACGCCGCATAAGATATGCGTTGACTTGTGACTTATGTTATGCATTGACTATAGTACACAAATTATACATTTGACATTTTTAGCCCTATACAATCATATCTAATACATCTAAGACCCTAGCAATAGACATTATGCTCTAACAGGGTGGAAAGTATTTCAGGAGGAACTGCTCTACCATCTGGTCCCAATTGGTAATGGTGCCAGATGGCAGTGACTCTAGCTAATCCAAGGCATGACCTCGGAGGGAGAAGGGAAAAATCTTGAGCCTAGCTTGGTCCTCAGAGCAGTTTTAGATTTTGAAAGTACCGCAAATTCGTAAGAATCGAGAGATATGAGACAAGTGGTCTTCGTCGAGAAGCCCATGAAATTGAACAGAATTTTCCACTATATGGATGGTGTTGGATTTGATTTCGAAATTTTCAATGATTGCCGGTGGCGCCACACCATTACCATAGCCTTCGAGGGTCGGCTTGCCGTATTAGTTCATGTTAGGTTCGTTGTCTGGATTATTTGGTGCCGCCAGTTTTGTTCCGTTATGTTTTCTTCGGTTGTTATATCTACAAACGCCTCGTTTTCGATCTTCTTAGCTACTACACGTGAACGGTTGCGTAACCTTTGGTGAAGGTGAAGTTTGGGTTCCAAAAGTGGCGAAACAAGCTCAGGTGCGGGCGTGGTGGACATTCATTACTTTAGAAAATAAATAACTAAACAGGTAAAGCTAAACTAAAAGTAAAGCAAGAATAATTAAAATCTTTTTTTTAATTAAGATAAACTAATATTTTTGAACAATTATAAACAACGGTTAAAACTTAAAATAAAAACTTGGATTTGTCTTAAAATTTACCATGTCCCCGACAACGGTGCCAAAAACTTGATGTGCGTGCGATGTATATATAAATATTTGATTATTTTCACTCGAAATCGGGTTTTAAATTTGTTTTCACCTAAACTTAATAGCACACACAAATGGCAAGTGTACTAATCGAGTGGTAGTAAAGTATGGGTAAGAAACGAGTATCAATCCATGGACACGTAAATTTCAATACTTAATTTTTGCAATTAAAATAACAGTGAGAAAACTTAATTGGTTTGTTTTTAAATTAAATTTTAAAACTAGTTGCTTAAATAAAACAAGTTAAAAAGTCTAAACGAGATAATTAAGTAATAAAGGCTACCACCATAATTTGGAATCCACTTGACTCTTTTTGATGATAAATTTCATAAACATGTGATAAGCTCGCTTTTTAGATAAAGATAGAATAACCTCTTGTTAAAGACAATTATTCTCATGACATGTTGGAAAACTAGAATGAACAATTTACAAACTAATCACCGCAAGTCATGCATAATCTAAGTGAGGTAATCTTAAGAAACATATAATGATTAGATTCTATTTCATGTTTATGACATTCAAATCTAACAATCCTTTGGAAAGATTAAATGAACAACAATAACCCACCTAAGATTGATTAAAATAGACAATATTCATGCATTCCTTTGGTTTATAATCTTTCAAGACTAGCATAACAACCTAAGTATTTTGCGTTATCAATAACTTAAAAAATATTACGACTGGTTAGATTGATTATAACAAGTGTCTTCTTTTTTCAAATATAACACAAGGATGTTATGAGCAAACACTTTATAGTGATTCAAGACTCCCTTTTTACCATTTCTAGTTTAAAGGATACATATTGCATGCGTGCATACAATTTATAAACAAATGATAGAAATTTAAAGTTTTTAAAAAGGATTATCATTTATTAATCTTGAAATCATTAATCGAGCATTTAAACACAACTTTTCACCAAAAGATAATCATGCATATGTCATTGCTTCAAAGATAATTACCACATGTTTATTACAATCATCAAACTAGTCAAGTTTCATCACAAATCATGATGGTAAATAGAAATTTAGCTCATAATGAGCATAATCAAAACATCAAGAAAACAAGAGCATATAAAACTCATGGTAATTTGAGTGATATATCCAAGAGTTCTATTAAAGATATATGGAGATGATAATGCTCTTTTCCAAATGTTGTTGAATCTTCCAAGCCTTTCTTCACCCTCAAAAATACTAAAGTTTGGAGATGTGATACTGATTTTTATCAAGTTTTGATGCCCCCTTTGAATGCAACAAGTGATTCTATTTATAGGCAAAATTCTAGAACCAAACATGGGGTGTGTTGAAGCTGAGCACGGCCCATGTTGGACCAAAAGTCAAAGAAATAAATGCGCATGTGCAAGTACATGTAGCAGTTCTAACCACGGGGGCATGTTGAGATTCACCACGGGGGTATGTTGCAGTTGAACATGGCGCGTGTTGGCTTCGTACATGGCCCATGTCCGACCAAGTTGTCAGAGCAATTATTGCGCATGCGCAAGTACGTCAGGAGCCTTTGACCACGGGGGTGTGTTGGAGTTGAGCACGGCCCATGTTGCTTCCTTTCAGGAGACATATACTTTTTGTCTTTATATGAGGCCAAGCATGGAAGCATGTTTAGGTTGAGCATGGGGGCATGGTGCACTGTTTCTAGAAGTATGATTTTGGCTTCACACGTAGACGGCCACAGGGGGGTGTTGGCTCTAGACATGGCCCATGTTCTGAGAGTGTTTAGCGGAATTTTCTACTTTTCTTCTTGTTTTAGTTTCTTTGCTCGTTTAAAGCCAAAATCATCATGGAAAACAAAAGTAAAGCAATAAGTACCGGTTTCAAGTATTTTTCAATAAATAAATGTAAGATATGGAGAATTTGATGTATAATTTTGTGTACATCACAACCAAACACTTAGTTAACCTAAAACTAGCTTTATTATTACGCACCATTTTATAATTTGACAAGGTCAACTTCCACGATTATCTTGGATTGCTTGGTAAAGATCCTATATACCTATTTCGACATTCAGCCTAGTCATTGGCTAAGATACTAATCACATTTATATACAGTTAATTAATTCAAGTGATGGATAACAAACTTTTGATATGATCATTTTAATCATATGAATTGTAGTTATGCATTTTTCCTCTTAGAGAGAAATATGTTTGGATTCGACCTTCACATGTTTAATCAGTGAGCAAGTTGTTCATAACATGTTGAGCACAATCTAAGATCCTTATTTTACTTATCTAGAGCTTTAGTGTATTCACAATCTAAGCACAATCTAAGATAACTAAGCACAAAGTAGTTAACGATAATCCATTGAGTTCTAGATCCACCCTTTCACATGTTTTCGGGATGGTATGCATATTTTACAGATATGTGATAATAAAATGTGTTTTAAACAAAAAAGCAAAATGATATAGTAAAGTAAAATATTTTATAGCTGAAGTAACAATTTTTGAAAGTAATGATTGTTAAAAAAACGATGTTAAAGTGTCATGTTTTCTATATCCCTTTTGGGACGAATTGTTATAGTGAGAGTACGATAGCTTCCAACAGGAAGACCCTAGGTATAGGTGGTTAACTTCGGTGTCGTAGATAGGGCAGCGCCTTTTTGGCTTTCCACAGTTGTTCAGCCGGTGTTATAGTTGGAATGATGACGACCATTCCCGAAGTATTGTAGTGCAAACTTGTCAAAATAATAGTTTTACTCATGTGTAAATAGGAAGTATGAAAGGTATTGTACCATAGACATAGTTGATAGTAGTATTTCTTTGTGATAAACCACATATAGTTTTGCATAAAAAGTATGATGGTAACGCAATATGTATTATAGGTTTATAATTTAAATCCTTTTATTTATTTATGTAAAGCTAGAACTCACTCAGCAACACTAACTTTTAGCATGCATATCAGGTAAAGTTTAGAGCACGTCTAAGATGTGGGAGCTTGCTATTTGGGCATCGAAGTGGACTATCATATGGAGACTGGCATCTATATTATGTTGTTTTGATTATGACAATGTATGCTTACTTTATGGGCTTGTAACCTTATGAATTGTATTTTTGCCGCTACTTTAAAAGTTTAACTATATTGCTTGTATAAACCCAACCGTTGTGACACCTTGGGTTATAGGCATTATACTTTAGTTAATCATAATCATGCAGTTTGTTGCAAATAGGAATGAACAACACTTACACCGTCCTTTACTGATCACCGACGAATTAGAGAAATAACCTCTTTTTTTAAATATACCTTTTGATGATCCTATCTATCATCTATCTGATCAGATGACCGTGTGAATTACAAACAAATATAATAAACCTTATTATTATTATTATTTGGTAATTTGAACTATTCGTAGTAGACTTTTCATCGTAGAAAGTCAATCTTCAGAATTTTGAATAAGTTTCCTTAAACTGTTCAACCCCTACCTACAATTAGGGTATTTTTTTTTATTGTTTGTTTTAGTCAAAACCTAAATTTCAAAACTGAGAGAGAGCTAGATATTTGTACATAGTGTTCGAATGATTTAATGTACAAGCTTATTATCTTAATAAACTTGTTCTATAGAACTACTTTATAGAGCTTTTAAACAACTATTTAGTCAACATAATAATAAATTGATAAGCTAATAATTTGTTGGTGTTATAAAATGTACTTAACTGGTATTGAAGCGCCCTCCGCGACAGGGTTGTAGAAGATTGCTAGCGAGAATGTATTTGTCAACGGGTATATTAACCAATTATATAAACCATCTATTTTAATTTAAAGAAGGGCCGTTTTCGAGAATTTATATATCTCAGCCGAGCCGAAATCAAAAGACTTGTAGGCCCTAACGAGTAGCGAAAAAAATAAGCTAATTTTTTTAAAACGACATTAACGTTATAAAAGTAAATATAGCAAAAATGTAGTTATAAAATCAAATACAATAATAACTAACGGCTAATCGATGACTCGTGAAGCTATCTGATGCAGATTATCTCCTAATTTGAATTATTTTTAATACATTTTATTATTTTTATGTTTATCTAGTTTCCATGTTTATCTTTTCATGTATTATTATAAATAGGGTTGAAGATTGTTAAGTTTTCGTTAGTTTTTGATTAAGTTTAATATAAAAGAATATTGTTCCTGAAACCTTTGGTTCGATTTTATCATCTTTGTTAATCATGAGTCTCTCGAGCCATTGATCGCTTCCAAATCTTCATCAGTTGGTATCAGAGCTTTTGGTTCTTAAATGGCTCGACGTGGAGGTGAATACTTGTTTGATCGTAGAGTCGCCGACAGAGGCAATGACATAAGCGTTTTCTATTCACGTGCTCGTGGTGAATATCAAATTCCTACTCGCTGAGTCGCCGACCGAGGCAGCAGTAGAGTATGTTCCGACATACGGGATCTTAAGAAGATCAAACGACTCCGACAACGAGTGCGCGATCTTGAAGAGAACGAATGGCTCCGAAAACGAGTCCGCGATCTTGAGTTACAACGGGAGATACGCAAGGTGGAAACCAAGTCGAGCACCGTCGTCTGGGACAACGGTGGTGACGGAGAGCAACATCCGTTTGGCATTTACCCACCCCGGTTCTAAGAACCGATAAATCAGTATTGTTCGTCGGTAGATCCTGTTTTATATGACGATGGGATTGATTTCCCTGAAGATGAGTATTCTGTGGAGGAGTATCATTACGGTGATGATTTTATCTATGCATCTCAGCCCATATATGACAAGTATGGAGATGAGGAAGAATGTACGGTTGTTAAACATGGTGATGTTCTTAAGGTGTTAGGTGGTTCGATGGCTCCTACCGGGTCTTATTATCCGTCCATAGTAAGTGCTACAAACTTTCCTGATAATATGGGAATTCAAATGGAAGGTGATTTGACTAAGCCTAATTTGGTGGAAACTAAAAAAAGAATAGGTTATCAAGTAATTGGAAAATCTTGTATTATTTGCATTATGAATATGGCTAATAATTGTGGTGATTTGACTTTTGATAATGTTGTGGGTGATAAACGTGGTAATCCACGTGGGAAGCATGCATATTTGGTAATTGGAAAAGATAATTCCAAGGATAAAAGGATTGAAAGTGATGAGTCGGTTGAAAAATTATTTGACAAGTTGAAATCAAATGATGGGCCCCGAAAAGGTTTTGATAGTTGTAAACGTGTGAGCCCAAAATTGATTGCAAATGAAAATCGGTTCAGCCATCCCTTCGACCCAGGTGGTAATGTTCCAGAGTGTGGCGAAACGACCAATGAAGGTGAACTGTCTAGTTAGTTCATGGCGATGATACTGAATAAGAATCGGGTCGATCTTCCGTTTGATCCGGGTGGCTTTTGTTCGAAGGCAAAACTCGAGGACGAGTTTTTTTTCAAAGATGGGGAGTATGATGCAAATTATCTCCTTATTTGAATTATTTGTTAATATCTTTTATTATTTTTATGTTTATCTAGTTTCCATATTTATCTTTTCATGTATTAGTATAAATAGGGTTGAAGGTTGTTAAGTTTTCGTTAGTTTATGATTAAGTTTAATATAAAAGAACATTGTTCTTGGAACTTTGGTTCGATTTTATCATCTTTGTTAATCATGAGTCTCTCGAGCCATTGATCGCTTCCAAAACTGTATTACTATCATAGCATTTTTGACACCAAATTGTTTGATCACATCTTTGCACTTTATATTATCTAAGATTACACTCTCGATAGTTATTATCGTCATTAAGTCTTTCTAGGGACATTATGGATCGTAAGTAAGATTTCAATAACTTTCATAGTTCATATTATCGTCGCTTTTTTTAACTGTTTAGTATTTTTTTAATTATTAATTTTGGTTGAGCCTAATAACCTAAACTTTACCTAATGAACTATGAATAAAAAAATTTGGGCCTGATAATTTTAAGATGAACAATATCAAATTAAATTATATAAGGTTTTTTTTAAAATATATAAAAAATATTTTGGCCCTCAAAGAAAATGTGCCTCGTCCGAGGGTGTGGCTTGCACATCTCAAGAGCTGACCTTGCCTAAAGGACTGTAAAAATGTAACACCCCGGTCCAGGGCCTAGGCTTGACTACCTAGTTGGTACCTGTTTTGTAAATATATTAGAGTAGCGGTTTCATTTTAGCGGAAGTCTTATATATTAAGATAATAATTTACATTGCAAAATTTCTCGGGATTTAAATACCCAAGTTTTCAGTTACAAAACAGTATTATATTAGTATTACAAGGATTTATATATTCAAAATAGATCCATCTCGAGCGATCTTCTAACATCATGACTCCAAATCCTTGTATGCCATATCAGCTCTTAGTTACTTGTATGGGTGGGAAAAACACGTTAGCTATGTGCTGGTGAAACGTTGACTCGATAAAACAATTTATAACAGTCGTTAAATACAAACATAGTTTTCTATTTCATAAACTCAGCAGGAACGCTTGTCATTCACGGGATTTGTACCACTACCCTACGCACACAATTCAAAGGTTCCCCGAGTACATAGCCCCTGTTTGGAGACAATCTTCCCCTAGGCTATGTGACCCTGTTGGAGAACTGGTTATGACTGACTTAGTTTTGTATGCCAATTATCAGTTATATATGGATCCGGACACATGTGTATTTGGTCTGAGTTGCTTTTTATTATCTACTTTGTATTGTAACGATTTTAGAGACAAGTAATCTCATGCAAACATTTATCAGACTCTTTGAAATAAATAACCTGTTTACTACAAGTGTAAAAATCAGTTCAGTTGGTAAAAGGTTTAACGTGTTCACCTGTTGTTGTTAGTTCGGTGATAATCAGAATCCTTTCTCTTAGTAAGCTATTAACTTATATTTGTAATTGGCTTGCATAAGTACGTGGATGGTGTTTCTTGATTAATCAGCAGACTTTAAGTCTGATTCAGTTCAGTAGACTCTTGTTCTGATCAGCAGACTTTAGGCAGATTCAGTTCAGCAGATTCTTGGTCTGATCAGCAGACTTAGGTCTGATTCAGTTCAGCAGACTCTTAGGTCTGACCTAGCCTTATTAGAGTTATAGTTTTTTTATGAACATATACTTTGTATTTATATGGCGTTTGGTATGTAACGTCCTCGTTTCAATAAATAAATAAAATATCTCGAGTTGTTTTAGTTATCGTGGCGGGTGATGCCGTTAAATTAATTAAATATTTTAAGAAAATGGGTAAGGTTAAGAGAAGTTAATGGACTTGAGAGTGATTATGGGCCTAAAATCCTTTGGGCTTTGCCTAGTTAAACCTTAAAAAAACCCTAATTTAATCCTTATCCTCATCATTTCACCATCATCTTCCCAATCATCAAGACATACACACGCCCATATACACATTCCATACTTTTATCCATTCAAGATCTAACCTATCCAAATCTTTAAGGCATGTCCTAAAACCAAAGTTTATCTTTTTTTCATCTTCACCTTCATCTCATTCTTGTTTGATATAAGCCACTAACAACAAATAAAACGGGTTTTGAAGTTAGTAGTGAAACGAGCCAACCGAACAGACACGAATAAACTCTAACAGAAACAAGTAAAAAACTCGATTGTTGGTTTAAATGATTTAACAAAATGATAATGGAATCGACTCTAGTGAAACGGAATAAGGGATCTCGAACCCGGCTCGAGTAGGTTACGGGTTCGAGCCTAACTCATTCAAGCGATTATTGAGACTCGAACCAAACAACATTACATTGTTTCAACCCCAATTAGTTCCCGCAACCAGGTGAACTGATGTGTTGTAAAACACACGTATTTTCTGCACCTTTTATCTACGTTTTTGTATTACATTTTATGTGTTTTAACTTGTTTTAGATAGCTTTTACATATTAATCTTTATTTTGTAGGCTATGGGTGAAAGATTGAAGAAAACCGGACTTTTGGAGCAGTTTACGAGCTTTTTACGCATACGTTTTCAAGTAAAACTCAAAGCCCGGCCCGTCTACAACATGAAAAAGCCCAAGCATCATATTATAACCTAATATAAAAAAGAAAAAAAACCCTAGGCAGCAGCTAAGCTGCGATCAGGATTTCCAGCAGAAAAAAAAAAGAAAAAGGTTTTTGCAAGCTAGGGTTTGGTGTTCTTGGCGGCTAGGGAAGGAAGAAGAAGGCAAGGACAAGTCTCGGGATCACTCACCATAAATTTTACAGCCAAGGAGCAGCCCGGAATCACTCAATATCCTTCCATCTTTTACATTGTTCATCATAGTATTTTACTTGTTCAATTGACTATATAGTTTTGCAATTGTGTTAGAGATTGACTTGTTTATGATTGTTATTGATTGTTGGATGATTTTTAAGATGTTTGGTATGAGTTTAATGATGTGTTTATTAATTGTTCACGGCTGTCCAAATAATATGAGAGGCTAAACTTGCTAGTTCTATCTAGGAATGATGATTATTGTTAGTGTTTGATAGGTTTTATGGATTGTTTGATTAATAGACCTTAATTTTTATTGTAAAGTTTGATTTAGACTTCAAATAGGTTGTGTTTAAGGGCTGGAATTAGTGGTCAATTTATTGCATAAACCCCGTGTGTTGATTGATTAGTTTTGTATTGATTGATCGGTGCATTGTTTGATTCTAGACTTGGTGTTTAGGGTTTGTTTGCGGTAGGAACAACCGTAGGGTTTTGTTGCATGATTAATTGATTTAAGTACAGGAGTTAGGCACCTTCTTTGAGACCGAGAGGTGATAGGAAGTTAGGGTTGTCTTATTGCCTTTACATGCTAGAATAAGAATTGTGTGAGAGCGTGTTCGTTTCTTGTCAGGTTTAGGTATTTTGAGTGACTAGTTGATCTATTTTAGTTTAAGTTGAATTGGTCCTCTATCCTTGGTTGTGTAGTATTCATTGCCATTAGGGTCGAGTGTTGGTGAGACCGAGAGGTGATCTAGCATTAGAACACGTTAGCAATTATTTCCCGGTTTGGTCGTTTTAGCCGATTTTGAGTAGTTAGGGTTTATTGAGTGAGACCGAGAGGTAATCCAGTGAGCCCGAGCGATCCTTAGTCATGTAATCTTTAGAGACCGGTGTCTTGAAGTCATCCAATCCATTAGCTTTTTAGGCCTACAATTTGATTCAGACCTAGGTAGACGTTTTTCTCCATCCTAAGTTAACACGGTTAGTTTGTCGTTAAGTTTTCTATTTTTGGTAAGTTTTGTTAGTCAGTCTAGTTAGTTCAGTTAAGTTAAAAGAATTCAAAAATCAATTAAATATTATTCTAAGGTAGGTCTTGTCTAGGGTTAGTAATCATTAGCGTCTTACGTGTCCAGGTGTTCTATACTCGGACTTCCTAGGTCTATACTACTTGCAATCGGTACACTTGCCGGTTGTGTGTGGTTTTAGGATTTTCGTTTTAATATTAAAGCTTAGTTGTGAGGGTCATTATTATAGGGTTATTAGACACACATCATGAACTCGGCTCAAGGCCTCGGGCCAAGTGGTGACAGCTAAGATCATATTCCGAACCCGGGTTGAACGGGAACGTAACAGCGAATCGATCCGATAGAAGTATAAATCGGACTCAACTGAACCCTTAGGCGAACCGATTCAAAACACTAAGCCCGGTGCATGAACTCGTCGACACGATATCCTTATCCCCTTATGTGACTCGTCGGTATGCGATTGAGTCCTCGTGCGAATCGTTGGGGTGCGACATGATTGAGATCCCGTGAGAATTGAACCTGTGCGATTCGTTGGAGAAAAACAATTCGCGCGACTCGATTTTCGTGCGATTAGGAATCATGCGACTAAGTTAATCCAAACCAATTGCACGACTCGTTTCCCCATGCGACTCATTTACGTGCGACTGAAACTTGTGCGATTCATTTGAAGATGCTTGTGCGATCCGTGTCGATGCGAGTTGTTTAGAGTAGGCTCGGCTCCATCCCGTGTTTACTGCCGACGCCATTGTTGTCGAAAGTAAGGGAGCCAAAGGTGACCGGAAAGAAAGAAAGAAAGGGGAAGAAACAGAAGTAAAGACGGGGAAGGTGGGGTAGGTATGGCTTAAATAATTAGGGTTGGGTGGGGGCATTTTGGTAATTTGATAATAATAATAATAATAATAAAACTATAATAATAATAATAATAATAACAATAATAAAACTATAGTAATAATAAAAGTACAATAAGGAAACAAGAACTTGGTCAAACCCGAACTTGGTACAAAATATGAACGAAACCCGATACCCGATTCGTTTGGAACCCGCAATCCTCCCTAAACTAAACCAACGATTTATGGGACCCGTTGAAGGAACAATTGAATATAAAAGCCCATGATGTTAATGAAGGGAACGCATGAACGTAAGATAACTTGTAAAATATTATGTGTATATATAAACATAAAGTGTGAAGACATGAACTTAAGACAAGTCAGAATGAGAATTTAAAATAATAGAAAAGTGAGGTTAAGGTATATTATATTAATATGAACGCATAAAGAAGAATACATGTCGGTTCAATTAACCTAACCCCATTAACTTTAGAAAATGAATGACAAAGAGATTATAGAGTATTAATACGTGTGCATTATTAAACAGTTAGCCACGCGCAACTCAGGAAGGGAACTACTATTAACGGTGAACATAACATGATCCAGGTGAGTTCTAGCCCCTTTTATGTGTTATGTTTTCGGGGCTGTGTGCATACTACGATGTGTTTAGATTTATACACTTAACTTGAATGGTAAGTGTATATTAGATATATGTTTGCGTATGAATGTGAATGTTATGGATTGATTAACTAGTATGCACGTAGTTGTTATATTGGTTATGATTGAAGGAAGTAGAAATGAAAGGTAACGAAGTAGAATTATATGGTATGTTAGAGGGCACCGGGCCCTAATAATAACTGAGGTATGTGGGGCACTGGACCCTTATAATATCCAAGGTAAGTAGGGACTGGACTCTCAGGATATCCAAGGTATGTAGGACATCGGGTCCTTATTAATTCCGAGGTATTTAGGGTCTGGACCGCTATAATACCCAAGGTATGTAGGACACCGGATCCTTATTAATTCCGAGGTATGTACGGTCTAGACCCTTATAATATCCAAGGTATGTGGAGACCGGATCTTTAAAGTATCCGAGGTATGTAGTCAGCAAGAAGTATAAATGTATGTATGTTTGAGTAATAGATGAACAGGTAAGTATTAATGCGTATCTTCGGACGCGTATTAGTAAGTAAGTGATTGTAATGTATGTTAATTAACTAGAACTCACTTAGTGTAGCTGACTTTTATTATGCACATAGACTAGTATATCGAGGCAAGTTGCTTGATGAGGACACGTGGCAATAAGAGGAAGACTGTCATCGCTATGAAGAAGACACCCGTGTCATTTATATTTATATTTGAGACTTATGTTAATTCTATTTAAGTCTAAGATGTTTATGTTATGATTCGAATGGTTGACTTTTATTTTCGCGAAATGTTTAAATTAACTCTGATTTTATGAATTATGTGAATGAGTAAATCCAACCAGCGAGAAAGTGTCGGGGGCCTTACAGGTTCGTATCAGAGCATAAGTTTGAGAGAATAAGCATCCAGCATGCTTAGACTCGAACAGAGAATGGGACTTAAAGAAAAAAGAAAGAAGATGCCAGTCAGAGAATGCCATGTGTCACTCAAGCAAGCTCGAGAACGGTAAAGTATATGATTAAGTTCATGTAAAGATTTAAGAATATGTGTATATGCATATTAGATGAAAGTAGAAGAACGTATAAATGCTAGCTTATATTTCTAGAAAGGAACGTGTGTATGTTAGCTTAATTGCTAGAGAAGAAGGTGTGTATGCTAACTTAATTGCTAGGGATAAGAATGTAGGTTATTTGTATATTTGCATGATTTAGTAGTAGAAACTAGCACAAGTGAAATCATAAAGGGAAGTATGTAGGACCTGAGGAGTAATGTAAAGAGTTAATTACACTTGGCCACTGTCATTAACTACTTACGTTACAAATCATGTGCTAAATAATTCCTGGAGTGATAACGGTTGTGTTTCCTTAGATAAGGAAAAAAAATAATATGACGAATGTTGCAAAGAGACGAGCACGAGGACGTTGTACTGGATGCTCTGGTAGGACACGTGCCAACCAGAAACTTTTGAAGGAATGTGTGACGTAACGATATGCGAAAGCAGTAGGAGTACAACTACAGAAAGTAATGAAGAAGGATCGCACTTGGAGCTTGTGTTCAAATACATTAACGGAGTGGCTAAATTGTTTCGCATTTCAATACCAACAACGTTCGATGAAGCATTAAAGGCTACCCAGATTGGGAATCCAAGTGGAAGCAACATGAAGGAAAGTGAGATAAGTCAAATGAAATGAGCTAACCATGTAGCATACCTGCAGTAGTTGACTCTACAAGAGAACTTGTTGGGATCGTAAGTGATGAAGCGAATGTTGAGAAAGTAGAGATAATCGAGAATTAGGGGTGACGGTCAACGAATCCTAATTGAAAAGACATGAAAGGATGAGGCTACGTGGTGTAGCGAGTGTGAAGGAAGAACACTAGGAAGAATGTAGTTGTGTACCTGAGACTATTATGAAGAAACCACTAGCGATGCTTTAGTTAAATCTCGTGAATGGTTAAGAATTGTAACATAGAGTTAGAGGGACGTGAGTTCCCTGCAACCTCGTATGTGATGACCTTAGGAGGGTTCGATGTAGTAAACTAGGAATGGGAAGGAATTGGTTGTCTGGGTTTGAGGCTCGGATAGCATGTAAGAATAGGTTAATAAAGTTAAGGTCCTTGGATGGTGGTACAGTGACGGTTTATGGTGATAAGGAAAGTAAGGGGCTTAACGTCATTTCGATAATAAAAGCCGATAAGATGTTAAGGCGTGGGTGCGGTGCCTACCTGGCATATGCTATCGACGCTTCGGCGGAGGCAAAGGAAGTGAAAGATGTTCCAATAGTGTGCGACTATCCCGAGGTGTTCCTAGAGGACTTTCCGGGATTGCTACCGGAACGAGAGGTAGAATTTCAGATCGAGTTAGTACCAGAAGCACAGCCCATTGCGAAAGCACCTTATCGACTGGTGCCGTCCGAGGTGAAAGAACTGATGTCCCAACTGCAAGAACTCCTCGACAAAGGTTTCATACGACCGAGTGTTTCCCCGTGGGGCGCGCCGGTGTTGTTCGTGAAGAAGAAAGACGGAAGCATGAGGATGTGTATTGATTATCGTGAGCTGAATAAGCTTACAGTGAAGAACAAATATCCGTTGCCACGGATTGACGACTTGTTCGATCAGTTACAAGGTGCTAGCTGGTTCTCGCGGATAAACCTTCGATCAGGCTATCATCAGTTGAAAGTGAAAGAGGCAGACATTCCTAAAAACAGCGTTTCGAACGCGGTATGGATACTACGAGTTCCTTGTGATGTCGTTCGGTCTAACGAATACTCCCGCGACATTCATGGACATGATGAATAGGGTATGTAGGCTAATGTTAGATAAGTCGGTCATCATTTTCATCGACGATATACTGATATATTCGAAAAGCAAGACTGATCATGTTAAGCATCTGAGAGAAGTATTGGAAGTCTTGAAAGATGAGAAACTGTACGCCAAGTTCTCAAAACGCGCATTCTGGTTGCATGAAGTGCAATTTCTAGGGCACATAATCAATCCCGATGGCCCCGCGAATATTGAGGCGATAAAGAGTTGGAAGATTCTGCAAAACCTGATTGGAATACGCAATTTCTTAGGGTTGGCTGGTTATTATAGGAGATTCATCCAAGGTTTCTCCAAGATAGTCGCACCGTTGACCGGGATGACCCGAAAAAACTGTGGTGTTCAATTGGGGAAGGCATTAGGAAGAGGTGTTTGAAGAATTGAAGAAGAGGCACACGCAAGCTCCAATTCTTGTTTTACCCGATGGTAACGAGAATTTACTAGTTTGTGTTGATGCCTCGTATCAAGGGTTAGGTTGCGTGCTAATGCAACGAGGGAAGGTTATAGCTTATGCGTCAAGGAAATTGAAGGTTCATGAAAGTACGTACCCGACGCATGACTTAGAGTTAGCAGCTGTAGTACATGCTCTTAAGATTTGGAGACATTACTTGTATGGCACTAAGTGTACTATCTATACGGATCACAAGAGTTTGAAATACCTCTTCGAGCAGAAAGAGATGAATATGAGGCAAAGAAGGTGGCTAGATTTGATTAAAGATTATGATTGTGAAATTAAGTATCACTCGGGAAAGGCAAATGTAGTTGTCGACGCTCTAAACTGGAAGAATAAGGAAGTGTTAGCTATTGTAAAGTCTTACAAGCTGATTGTCAACACAGATCTCTTTGCAGAAATCAGCAAGGTTCAGACAGAAGTGTTGGCAGACGAAGGGTTAATGAAGAAAGAGAGGATTTATGGGCAACAGACTAAGCTAATTGATAATACACAAGGTGTAAAGATTAGATTCGATCAAATGTGGATTCCACGCCATGGGAATCTCATAAGTCGAATCCTAGACGAGGCTCATAAATCTCGATATTCGATTCATCCAGGATCTAACAAGATGTATCAAGGCTTTAAGAAATATTATTGGTGGCCTGGTATGAAGAACGAAGTGGTTTTTTATGTCAGTAAGTGCTTGACTTGTTTACAAGCTAAAGCCGAACACCAGAAACCGCATGGGAAGCTACCGCCTCTAAAAACACCTGGGAGGAAATGGGAACACATCACTATGGATTTCATAACTAAGCTACCACGTACAGCTAAAAATCATGATACCATCTGGGTGATTGTGGACCGTTTAACTAAGAGTGCTCACTTTCTGCCAATACGAGAGGCCATCTCGTCAAAAACGTTAGCGAATGTATTCATTAAAGAAGTGGTAACGAAGCATGGAGTGCCATTGTCGATGGTATCCGACAGAGATACCCGCTTCACTTCCCGATTCTAGAGGAGGTTCCATGAAGTGATGGGAACGAGATTGAACATCAGCACGGCGTATCATCCTCAAACAGAGGGGTAGTATGAGCGGACTATCCAAACCCTTGAGGATAAGCTACGTGCATGCATGTTAGATTTTGGAGGAAATGCGTAAGTTCTATCCGCATTTGTTTATGTAAAAGACAGGTTTCGAGGACGAAATCTTTTTAAGGGGGAGAGACTTGTAACGTCCTCGTTTCAATAAATAAATAAAATATCTCGAGTTGTTTTAGTTATCGTGTCGGGTGATGCCGTTAAATTAATTAAATATTTTAAGAAAATGGATAAGGTTAAGAGAAGTTAATGGATTTGAGAGTGATTATGGGCCTAAAAGCCTTTGGGCTTTGCCTATTTAAACCTTAAAAAAAACCATAATTTAATCCTTATCCTCATCATTTCACCATCATCTTCCCAATCATCAAGACACACACACACACATACCCATATACACATTCCATCCTTTTTATCCATTCAAGTTCTAATCTATCCAAATCTTTAAGGTATGTCCTAAAATCAAAGTTTATCTTTTTTCATCTTCACCTTCATCTCGTTCTTGTTTGATCTAAGCCACTAACAACAAATAAAATGGGTTTGGAAGTTAGTAGTGAAACGAGCCAACCGAACCGACACGAATAAACTCTAATAGAAACAAGTAAAAGAGTCGAATGTTGGTTTAAATGATTTAACAAAATGATAATAGAATCGACTCTAGTGAAACGAAATAAGGGATCTCGAACCCGACTCGAGTAGGTTACAGGTTCGAGCCTAACTCGTTCAAGCGATTATTGAGACTCGAACCAAATAACAGTACATTGTTTCAACCCCAATTAGTTCCCGTAACCAGGTGAACTCGGCTCAAGGCCTCGGGCCGAGTGGTGACAGCTAAGGTCATACTCCGAACCCGGGCTGAGCGGGAACGTAACAGCAAATCGATCCGATAGAATTATAAATCGGATTCAACTAAACCCTTAGGTGAACCGATTCAAAACACTAAGCCCGGTGAAAGAACTCATCGACACGATATCGTTCTCCCCTTATGCGACTCGTTGGTATGCGATTGAGTCCCCGTGCGATTCGTTGGGGTGCGACATGATTGAGATCCCGTGAGAATTGAACCTGTGAGATTCATTGGAGAAAAACAATTCGCACGACTCGATTTTCGTGCGCTTAGAAATCATGCGACTAAGTTAATCCAAACCAATCGCTCGACTCGTTTCCCCATGCGACTCATTTACGTGCAACTGAAACTCGTGCGATTCGTTTGAAGATGCTTGTGCGATCCATGTCGATGCGAGTTATTTAGAGTAGGCTCGACTCCATCCCGTGTTTACTGTGCCATCGCCATTGTTATCGATAGTAAGGGAGCCAAAGGTGGCCGGAAGGAAAGAAAGAAAGGGGAAGAAACAGAAGTAAAGACGGGGAAGGTGGGGTGGGTATGGCTTAAATAATTGGGGTTGAGTGGAGGCATTTTGGTAATTTGTTAATAATAATAAAACTATAATAAGAATTATAATAATAATAATAGCAATAATAAAACTATAGTAATAATAAAAGTACAATAAGGAAATGAGAACTTGGTTAAACCTGAACTTGGTACAAAATATGAACGAAACCCAATACCCGACTCGTTTAAAACTCGCAACCCGCCCTAAACTAAACCAACGATTTATGGGACCCGTTCAAGAAACACTTCAATATAAAAGCCCGTGATGTCAATGAAAGGAACGCACGAACGTAAGATAACTTGTAAAATATTATGTATATATATAAACATAAAGTGTGAAGACAAGAACTTAAGACAAGTTAGAATAAGAATTTAAAAAAATAGAAAAGTGAGGTTAATGTATATTAAATTAATATGAACGCATAAAGAAGAATACATGTCGGTTCAATTAACCTAACCCCGTTAACTTTAGAAAATGAATGACAAAGAGATTATAGAGTATTAATACGTGTGCATTATTAAACAGTTAGCCGCGCGCAACTCAGGAAGGGAACTACTATTAACGGTGAACATAACAGGATCCAGGTGAGTTCTAGCCCCTTTTTTGTGTTATGTTTTCGGGGCTGTGTGCATACTACGATGTGTTTAGATTTATACACTTAACTTGAATGGTAATTGTATATTAGATATATGTTTGCATATGAATGTGAATGTTATGGATTGATTAACTAGTATGCACGTAGTTGTTATATTAGTTATGATTGAAGGAAGTAGAATGGAAAGCTAACGAAGTAGAATTATATGGTATGTTAGAGGGCACCGGGCCCTAATAATAACCGAGGTATGTGGGGCACTGGACCCTTATAATATCCAAGGTAAGTAGGGGCTGGACTCTGAGGATATCCAAGGTATGTAAGACACCGGGTCCTTATTAATTCCGAGGTATGTAGGGTGTGGACCCATATAATATCCAAGGTATGTAGGACACGGGATCCATATTAATTCTAAGGTATGTAGGGTCTAGACCCTTATAATATCCAAGGTATGTGGAGACCGGATCTTTATAGTATCCGAGGTATGTAGTCAGCAAGAAGTATGTATGTATGTATGTATGTATGTATGTATGTATGTTTGAGTAATAGATGAATAGGTAAGTATTAATACGTATCTTCGAACGCGTATTAATAAGTAAGTGAATGTAATGTATGTTAATTAACTAGAACTCACTCAGTGTAGTTGACTTTTAGTATGCACGCAGGCAAGTAGAATGAGGCAAGTTGCTTGATGAGGACACGTGGCAATAAGAGGAAGACTGGCATCGCTATGAAGAAGACACCCGTGTCATTTATGTTTTATATTTGAGACTTATGTTATTTCTATTTAAGACTAAGATGTTTATGTTATGATTCGAATGGTTGACTTTTATTTCCGCGAAATGTTTAAATTAACTCTGATTTTACGAATTATGTAAATCAGTAAATCCAACCAGCGAGAAAGTAGGGCACCCGGGGTCGGGGGGCCTTACAGTCTGATTAGCAGGCTTTAGGTCTGATTCAGTTCAGCAGACTCTTGGTCTGATCAGTAGATTTAGGTGTGATTCAGTTCAGCAGACTCTTAGGTCTGACCTAGCCTTAGAAGAGTTATAGTCGTTTTATGAAAATATACTTTGTATTTATATGACGTTTGGTATGGCAGGCTTTGGCCTAATAGAGTTCATCACATTGGCAAACTTCTCCAAGTAAGTAAACGGGTCCCGCGGATGATTAGCATTTGTACTTATTACTTACCTTATGCTAGAATAGTCTACTAATGATATCCCCCTTCCAGTTACTACATCTCTGTCAAAATATTAGTTTTGATAACATTATTTCTCATGAAAATAACGTCATTATTTTGATAAACATTATTTGGAAAATTTGTTAAGTTTAACGACTATACCCTTAGCTAGGTTCTAAATAACTATGTAATAGAATAACTAAAGTATAATTCCTAACTTAGTCAGCTACTCGAGAATAAGAATAAGAAAATTGGCAGCTCGTCGGTAATGCTTCGTTTAATAGACAGCGGATTGCTAGCAGCGTCTCCGAACCTTGTTTCTTCTCGAAAACAAGCACTCGGAATGTCGGAAAACCCTTGGCATGAATTTCTATGTTATGTGTGTGTTTTAGAAGGTGTTTTGGTGTGAATTGGGTTGAACCCGCAGCTGCCCTATTTATAGCCAGATTTTGACTAACTTCGTGTCGCGCAAATCGCTTATGTGCCGCAATTTTATGCATGCCCATCTCGTGATGCAACGTGTCGACATGTGGTAGGAGACGTGGATTAGATTACTTAACCATGTTTCGCATCGCGTGAAGCCACGAAGAAACCCTTGAAGAATCAACTTTCTTGAATCGTGTGCCAGCTACTTCGCATAGCGCGAAGTAGTTTCAGATCAGCTTCGCGTCGCGCGAAGATTAATGAAAACCAGAATTTTCATTTTCAGTCCTTTGTTTTTCAGAATTTTTATTTTTAGCCCAAAATTAGATAGGGTATTTACACAAGCCACATAGTTAACTAAGCATGCCTAGTAAGCTAGTCAAATGGAAAAGAATTTAAAAAAATAGAAATACATATAAAAATTTAAAATAAAAAAATGTATAGAATAAATAAAAAACTTTACTAAAATGATAACCGTATTTAAGTTCAGGCGTAGAAACGCAAATCACTTTAAGAAAAAGAATTTTAATGTTCGGACTCCGTATGAAAACTTTATTTAAGTTCAAGTCTTAAGACATAAAATGGTTAAACAAAAAAAAAGGATTAATGTGTAAATCATTAAAAAAAGAATTTTTGAAGTTCTGGGGATCGTATAATAACTCTACTAAAGATTACGGATAGAAACGCAAATTCACAAAACATAAGAAGTCTATAATAATAAAGTTTGTGACATGTAAAGCACATAGTCTACTAAAGATCTTACTATACTATTAAAACAACATAGTTTTTCCACATGTCATTTAACTAGGTTATCCACATAGGATGCCAAGTATACAATTTCTATAAATAAATTATCCACCTAATAACAATTTAATTTTAAACATTAACTCATAAGTTGAAGAATGTTTCAAAATAAGTGTTATAATCACCATTTATTGAGTAGCAAAGACCATTAATTGTCTTCATTGTTATTTTCTAAAATTTTGAGACTTTATTATTTTATTTTATTTTTTTGGATTTTGGGAAATTATTTATGAACGTCTGGATTGGATGCATGGATGTTTGGATTGAAATGGTGGTTTAAGTCACGATGTTTGGATTTTATTGTTGCTTTATTAAACGGTTTAATCAAAATTATAATTGTTATATCTCATTGTTATATTCATATTTGTAGCATTCTTTATGTTGTGTACGTATATATTTCATAATTTCAATAAAAATAGTTCTTATAGCACACAACTTATGTTACAACATCTACATGTTTACGATTCATAGCTTACAACATATGATTTCAGTATATGATGAAGTTTTAATTAATATGTCTTTTTTTATTTCATAGTATAAGTTAGAAATATGTTTTAAATTGTTAATATGTCTTAACATATGATTTCAGTATATGATGAAGTTTTAATTAATATGTCTATTTTTATTTCATGGTATAAGTTAGAAATATGTTTTAAATTGTTATTTATCTCTGTTTTTTTGTTGTGTGCTCTATTTTTTAATTAAAACAACAATGTGATACCTTATATTAATAATGTTGGATTATTTGCCGTTTACAACTAATTAGAATGTATAACATATACATATATATACATCTATATAATATATTTCCACCCATGTGTAACATAGGATCTAATCTAGTTTGACACTATAGTTAAATATCGATATCTCATGCAGACTAACATCAATTTATGAAAACAAAGTTCATTGCGAAACTTTCATTCCATAAAATATAAATGGGCAAATTATTAATCATATGACTTGTATGTAAATATGGTTATCTGAATCCTAATTTCCCGATGTCTTTGAAAGATTTATGGTTATAAAATATAAATTTGTTAAAAGAAAATGGTCTATTAGATGATGATGCGACATGTTCTGACAAATTTATTAAACATGTTAGGTTTGAGAACAAAACAACCATATTGGAATCTACACATACAAAAACTAAATTAAGCCCATTCCAAAACAAACTTTGGGACAACTAAACAAGCAATTAATTAACGTTAATTAGGTGGTTGTTTCGATACAAAGATACGTTTACCAAACGAGTTACTCTCATATCTAAACAACCATTATCATAATCCAAACAGAAATGGCCAAAAACCTCTGATTAATTATTGTGGCCATTGTTTTGTCACCACATAGTTGTCCAAGACATCTTCATGTCACCATCGTCCCTTCTGGTGGTCAAGAGTATACAATAATTTAAGAGTTGTGCTCCTTGTGTCTGTGTAGGGTGGGACCTGAAACACCTCACCTCACCTCCTTTGGTCCATAGACGTTGGCTGGCTCGTTGAACTAAATTATTATAGCGGTTGAATTTATGTCACAAGTAGTTAGTTGTATATAACTTCCTTTTAAATGGACTAATAAATATCATTTTTAGAGTTTGAAGCTCGTATGAATTTCTTTATAAGGAGGTTTTCTTTTTGGTGTCCCATATTTAATTCTTGGCTATAAGGGAAGCATGCTATAAGAGGTATTTGAAGTTGGGTAACGGAGATGACAAGAGTTATGATCTTTTGTAAGAGACATCGTTGCTTCTAGAACAGACGTCTTTTGGAAAAACAAAATGGTTTTGTTTATCACTTGATTGTCATTACCACAATATAAGAGCTAACATATAAATAAGGGAGAGACATGCATAACATTGGTCAATATTGAATGTGTTATAGGTGAATATGGATGTATTTAACATTCTTTTTTAACTAAATGATGTTTATAATAATATGAGAAAGGAGAAGGTTGATAAATATTATGCAGCACATGAGTATCTTGAAACCTCAAAGAATAGGTTGGCAATCTTTCTTTATTACGTGGTCCTAACTAGACGTGCACAAAAAAACCGGTTCCGGAACCTAACCGGTGGAACCGAACCGGAACCGGTTCCAGTTCCAACCCGGTTGGAACAATACCCGGTTTGGGTATTTTTGTACCCGAAAATCGTACCCGGTTCTCCTATTTGTATGTCAGTACCAGTTCCAACCCGGTTCCTACCCGGTTCTTAATTGGAACAGGTTCGGTTCGTACCCGGAAAAACCGGTTCTGACGGGTTTTTTTTGAAGGGTCAAACAAAAGTCAAACTAGCCGTTTTAATTTAAAAACTAACTATTACAAACATTATTAAAACATAAACGATACTAAACATAACAACTAAAACATAAAAAACAAAGTCCGTCGTTTTAATCCGGGAATACTTATTTTTGGGTTGTAGAGCCGGACGACTCTCCCACTTCCGTTTTTTTAGCTTCCAATCTTCTTTTCTCTCGATAATACTTATTCGTATGTTTTCGTAATGTCGAGTTGGACCCTGCTTTAAGAAACTTCGAGCAATATTTGCAACGTGCCAACTCATGTGAGTCGGTCATGAGACACAAATCGTAATGAACCCAAACATCGGGGCATCTTGTTGTTTCGATCACCATAACAACGTCATCATTGGTTGCCATTTGTTGTCGGTTTAAGGTTAATTGTGGTTTGGAGTGTGTTTTATAGTTTTGGAAGTGGTTTAACAAGTAAACAAACAAACCTTGCTATTCATAGTAAGAAAATAACCTATTTATAGTTAAAAAACCAGTTCCAACGGTCAAAAACGGCTATATAGCCGTTGGAACCGGTTCCTAACGGCTCTAATTTTTAAATTTCAAAAAAAACCGGTGGAACCGGTTTTTACGTAAAAACCGGTTCCGGTTCATACCCTACCCGGTTCTTAAAAGTTCGCATATCTGGGCATCGGTTCGGGTCGGGAACCGAACCGGTGCCATTTTACAACCCGGTGTAAAAAAACCGGTTTGGAACCGGTTCGGGTTTTCCATTTGAACCCGATTTGTGCACCTCTAGTCCTAACTTCATTTTACTTCTATCTACAAATTAATTGTCCACATGATCATCTGACACGTGGCAGGCAGAGAGTGCTGTTTGGGGGTCCAAACCCTGTTTTCAATAATTAATATTTGAACTTCAGTTGAGTTTGATTGGGTTTGGGTGTATATAGTATATATACACACTAATTTAAGAATCAAAAGAATATATTCCTCACTTTGCTTAATTACTTTCTACCTTGGGAGTTCAATAAATATATGTGTACACACACAAACAAAAACCACTATGGTACTCCCTAGGATACCCCTGGTATAATTTAAGTACACGTTGTGCTGGTGTTGCGTTGGCAGAAGTGAAAGGATTATAAACTAATACCAAATCTCATTTCTTATATAATCTTAATGAACTAATAATAGTTTGAATCTGACACATCAAAGGTTTCTTATAAATGGTATTTAGAGATGATACATATTATATTTCTTTAACCATGAGTAGCCGTTACTGAAAAGCTCACAAAACCATCAAAATACTCTGCTAACCAATTATGGGATGCCATTACATGTTTACCGTTAGAACGGTTGTTTCAAACTCACAAGAAAATAAAAAACTTATGTGACTTTTAAAAGGTTATGGTATGTGAGAAATCAGATATTTATAACTACATCGTACCTTGAAAAGATAAATCGTTACATGTAGTGTGGATCACTTGTTTCGGGACATATCTTGGGTCTTAGCTTTCTTGGACCAATAGCTTGGTGTATTCTTGGCTCTTTTGGGCTTTACTTACTAAATCCCACTTAATGAAAAGATGCAAGATCACAATTCGCAATATTTGTTTGTAACTTGAACTGGAATTGGACTAGACCTAAGTTTTAAAATCCAGAAAGAATTAAGGGCCCTTTTCTATGGGATATTTAGCCCAATCTGTATCATGGGGGGAATTCAATATTCAATGCATTCGATTGCTATTTGCTGCCTTGTCTTCATACGACGCCTAAAGAGACAAAGTACATGACAGCTATGGTGCATGCCCGCATGTGACTACTGCCAAATATCCAATAATGAATAATCCACTATTCCTATATTGACCAGACCACTTGCGTATATAAGTTAACGGTCTATCTTTCAAATTCTTGCATAGATCATTCTTATCCTCGATCATTGGTCGACGTGCTCATCGTCATCTCGTTAGACCATCTTGGATTAAGAAATAATATTTTGGTACAGTTTAGGTAGCACTAAGAAGCTTCTCCTGGTTTAGCATATATGGTTTAGTCGGTACAAAGTTAAAGCAAGGTGATGTGTACGTTCATAGATAAAAACTTATGATCACATCATGACGTAAATACTAGGATTATGGGTTGTTTCACTAAGGCTGAGGGGTGTGGGGGGCTCTAACGGGGGTGCGAGTGGGGGCTCCAGCCAATAATATTGTGACGTGTGGCAGAGAGAGAAACTGGATAAGGGGGGTGTTGGAGCCCCCGCTGGAGCCCCTGGCCCTGGTGTGGAGGGGCTCTAGCGGATTTTTTTTTATTTTTTTATAAATGTATTAAAAAAACGTATTATTAAAAAAACTCATAAATTATTTAAAAAAACACACATTATTTTTAAAATTCAAATTACAAAAAAAAAAACATACTAAAAATTAAACAAACAATAATACTTAGCACCCGTTTGATTTTGCAAGAGATCGACCACGGTTGCGGTCAAAACTCCCCCTACATGAAGAAGCAAATCATCCTCTTCGGAGGAGTCGGAATCAGACGAGTACGACGACATTATTTTTAAAAAAAAATTGGGAAGATGGGTTGATTTTGGGTTTTATTTTGAAGTTGTGGTGATTGATATGGGTGAAATGGGGTATTTTATAGATGAAATGGAGTATTATTTAGGTAAAAAATATTTTTTTTTTTAATTTAATATGTTCCCAACGGCTATTTTCACACTTCCCAACGGCTATTTCTCTCTCTTCTCCCGCGACCAGGCTCACGCCTGCCTGGATTTCCGCGCTCGCGCCCCGGTGGTGTGGGGTTAGCGCCCCGGGGCGCGAGCGGAGGGGCTCACGCGCCCAGGTTAGCACCCCACACCCCTCAGCCTAAATATTAAATATTTTGATTTTGGGATGGTACAACTAACGTCATAAAAGAATAAAGCTGAATTTTTCAGTCCAAACTTCATTTTTAAGAAAACGATTCAATATAAGGCTGAGGGGTGTGGGGGGCTCTAACGGGGGCGCGAGTGGGGGCTCCAGCCAATAATATTGTGACGTGTGACAGAGAGAGAAACTGGATAAGGGGGGTGTTGGAGCCCCCGCTGGAGCCCCTGACCCTGGTGTGGAGGGGCTCCAGCGGATTTTTTTTTTATTTTTTTATAAATGTATTAAAAAAACGTATTATTAAAAAAACTCATAAATTATTTAAAAAAACACACATTTTTTTAAAATTCAAATTACAAAAAAAACATACTAAAAATTAAACAAACAATAATACTTAATAATAACACTAATCTAATACAAGATCATCGGGTCGCCTCGCCCACAAATGTTCAACCAACTCATGTCGAAGATCCCCGTGTATCTCACGGCTCTTGATATTTGCTATGTTATGAAGTTTTTGTTGATCACTGATTGTGGACGGTTGTGGCGGAATGTCACCTTGGTAGTTTTGGCAGATAGCTTTGCCCTCGTCTTCTAACGTCATGTTGTGTAGGATCAGACACGTGTAGACGACGTCCGTTATCCTCTCCCGAGTCCAATAACGTATCGGGTTCGCCAGAACATAATATTGTTTTTTTATAGCTCCAAAAGCTCTTTCAATATCTTTTCTAGCAGACTTTTGCTTCTTCGTAAAATACTTCCGTTTGTCGGCGATTGGATCTGTAAAAGCTTGAACTAACAAAGCCCATTCGTTTGTCGGAATCAGACGAGTACGACGACATTATTTTTAAAAAAAAAATTGGGAAGATGGGTTGATTTTGGGTTTTATTTTGAAGTTGTGGTGATTGATATGGGTGAAATGGGGTATTTTATAGATGAAATGGGGTATTATATAGGAGTTTGGGATATTATATAAGGGTTTTAAGGTTTTTTTTTTAAAAAATATTGAGCTCCAACGGCTCTTTCTCTCGAGCTCAACGGCTCTTTCTCTCTCTTCTCCTGCGACCACACTCACGCCTGCCTGGATTTCCGCGCTCGCGCCCCGCTCGCGCCCCGGCTCGCGCCCCGAGGCGCGAGCGGAGGGGCTCTCGCGCCCAGGATTGCGCCCCACACCCCTCAGCCTAAGACTACTATGTGTAGTGGTTTTAATGAGAAAATTCCTAAAATTGTCCAAAGTTTGAGAGAGAGTCTGTAAATAGTCCATGAAATTTCATTATTTCAGAAATAGTCCAAGTAAATCTATCGGGCCTGATAGATTTCCAAAAAATCCGATTGGTTTCGCGGTCCAGTTAAAAGGTGCTAAGTCTCCCACTCCCACCTACCCCCGTTGATTTTCCTCTCAAAACACCCGTTCCAGACTGTCTTCATATCAAAACTAGCTTCCTCCGAAAACCATCGACCCAAATTACTTCCCTTCTGCTTTCATCTCCCACGTGTGTTTTCAAAATCATCGGTTTTCTTGTTTCTTTGAAATACATCCGAGGAGATGTATTTCAAGCGTGTTCGTCTCCGTCGATGAGTTTCATAAGAACATCCCACAAGGTCCGATTATTGATGTTGTTTATCTTCTATTTTATTTTATTTTTCTGGTTGTTTTTATTTTAAGTAGAAGCATGAGGTTTAACAGAGGTGATTCCATTAAAGTCGTTGATATGGGCCGTGGATTCTTGGGTCATTTTACGACAGAACAATAATCTCCCTTGTGGGGAAGGAGTACATCGTTGTTTTCTGTACCCTTGTTGAAGCCGATAATTCTGGGTTCTTAAGGGAGTTTGTCAAGGCTGATAAAATAAGGCCAAAGCCTGCAGATGTTTTTGTCACCGGCTTTGATCTCGGTGAGAAAGTTGACGTTTTTGCAAACGATGGCTGGTGGGTTGGCTTCATTGCAAGCAAAATTGGAGAAAGTGAGTATCTAGTTCATTTTGACAGCACCAATCAAGACATCATTTACCCGTTTGCTAATATTCGCGTTCATCAGGACTGGGATGCTGCCAATGAGGTTTGGTTGTATACCCGCAGTTGAACAATGTTGGAAGTAGTTAAAGTTTGTTCAAATTTGGGTTGTTATTCCTGTAATGAATTATGTGTTGTTGTGGCCACACTTGTTGAAGTTCCTGTTTATGGTTGTAATCAAGTTTTTAAACTAAGTTTTCATCTTAGTGTTTATGTTAGATAGATGAGTATGTTTATGTTTTATAGTGTATTTAGTTTTTGTGTATTTAGTGCTAACAAAATTATCTAAATGTAACTCAAAATCACTGGAATAAACTAAAATTTAACATGAAATGAAATGGAAAGTACAATGATTATGTCTGGGTTAATTTTTCCATTAATTGTTTTCCATGTAATCGACAGCCTTACCGTTTTCTTCCTTAGCTTTTTTGGATTCATTTCTGTTGTCTTTCCAACCAGATTTTCATTAATCTTCAAGCCGCTAAATGCTTCCTCCCACGTTGCTTCGATGTGCAAATCGTCACCATCCCGTATGGCAAAGGGATCATCTGTCGTCTCTGTGTACTTTACTCGAGCCAAATCATTGTTTTCGTTGGCGTGCATTTCATTGAAAACGTGTATGAAAGTTTCAATGTCATCAAAATTATGAAGATCAGGGAGGCGTGTTTCCGGATCGTTGAAGTTCGGTTTTGCCATATGTTTATGTATTAGTATGATTAGTATTTTAGTGGGTTAATGGCTAAAGGATGGGGTTATTTATAATATTTATAATAGGGTTATTTTAGTGAGTTCGATAATTTAGCATGTGTTTAGTCTGGTCCGATAATTTTATGGCCTAATTTGTAAACCCCGTTGAAAGGATGGCCCAAATTCTCTTATCTGTGTTAAAGTGGCCCAAAAAAGTGTTTCCATGAGTTTTAGTCCCAAAACTATCGGCGCCAAAATATTATTGGAAAAAGCACTCGATCCTCAATCCCGCCCTTTCAACACCTCGAGACCACCCCCACGGTTCCCTTCTTCCCAACCATAACTGGGATCCCACCATAACCCCTATATCTTCTTCACTAATCCACAAGTGGATCTTAATCACCCGTTTTCCAATTTGGGACCACAAGGTTTTTCATATCTTATAGCCGACAACAAGACAAACCGTATCAACAATGAATCTTGAGCTGGAGCCTTCCAAGGTTGATGATGTTGGTAAAGAAATTCAACCGTTCCGTCAAGGCGAAAACAATGAGGACAAATCCATTGTCGGCTAGCAGCCTAAGGAGGTAATGTGAACCCTAATTTTGGGTTGAACCTATAAAACCCTAACATGTTTTTAAATTAAAGTTATAAAAATTTATTATTAAACCCTAATAATCAACTATGGTATTGTAGAAGAAGGCCCCTCAAACAAGAGTAGTTTGGAGTGATATGAAGTTGATTAATAGTGTTCTTGAGCGTTCTACCGCCCATTCGGATATTTGAAGGCATAATGTTTTAGTTATTGGACTAATGTCAAGGCCTATAAAGCTGATGGCCCTTTAATGCATGCCATTTAAAAGGCTACTTGAGGAGTAAAGACTTTGTAAGCAGCTTGCTTGAGGTACCTCAGGTGAATATGTTCGACAATCAGCTAGACAAGCTTATTAAAAGGCTGGAAAGTCATGAGAAAGAAAGTCAGGCAAATCACCAACAGTATCAGGTACTTTCTTTAGATAAATTATTCGCTAGTTTGTACATGCATGCTGTGTTGTGCTTAAGCTAATGACTATTTTCCGTAACGCAGAAGTTGTTCATCACCATGGCCAAGAATCAACTAGATATTATCACTGCTTTGAATGTAAGTAGTTTTAATGTTTTTGTTTAATTAATATTGAAACACCTAATCTTAGATTACACATTTAATGTTGTAGACTATCAAATCGATTGCCAAAAGGGAACGTGATTCTCCTAATGAGGAAAATGATAAACTGGTGAATGACCGGTGTTTTCTAGCTATTGACCAACGTATAACTTTCATTTCTTTATAACAAATATAAACAACCGCTTATTTTTTGTTGTAGACCGGTTCAGAATTGGAGGTTGACGAGTTGGATGTTCGTTGTTGTAGCCCTATTGTCGCTGATTCCGCTCTTCAAATAAGCCCAATGGTAAGTAGCATACACTAATAGTGTCAAACAAATTCTATGTCCTGTGACGTTATTTAATACCCCATTGTGTTGGCAGCCTATTGTTGAGGAAAAACCAAAAAGAAAACGCAAGTTGTCTAGGGCGTTACTATCACCATACGAACTGACTAGAAGTGGTTTGAAGGAAAGGGTTAGGGTAAAACGAGATGTCAACGAGTTTTCAGAAGATCTCATCAATGAGTATGCCAACAAAAAAGATTTATTCACTTACACATCCATTGACCCGGGCTTGTCCCTGAACTTTGAATTCTGGGGGGGACTGATAGGGACCCAACAAGGTGGTTGGTTGGATACAATGGTAAGTAGGCATAACCGTAACTAGATATTAAGAACACTCAAATAATATAATTCTTAATTTATTAATACTAGTCGGTTTTTATTGTTGAATAGCATTTAAAGCTGTGGATTTACATGTTGCTACTTGAAAGAGTGTCGGGATCGAACTGGACCATCTTGTCACCTGAATGGTTACTTGCGTTAAGAGAATTCCATACCATGCAATCTAAATATGTGGATGGAACAATGCATCCATTCCCAACTGTTGAAGGTGTTGAGAAAGTAAGGAATCCGTATACTTTGTGTTAGGGTCCCTTTGTGTTATGCTTTATATGATGCGTTTTAACATGCGTTTTATCATGCCAATTTTACATTCCTATCAACATCCCGCATAAACATTGGATACTTGTTTGTGTTGATATGAATGCTTGGTCGTTGACTATATATGACAGGTAAAGATTGTTGTCGTTCTTTAAAGTAACCAGTAATTTAGTTAACTAACATTGATTGATTTACGTTTGTGTAAACAGTCTCCCCGGATACGTTGACAGCGAAAGAGATGAGTGTTGCTGCTTTCTGGACGCAAATTTCCCAGCTTGGATTGCAAGTAATGGATAGAAGATGGGGACAAAATATAGGGAACCGCCTTTTAAGAGGATTTGTCCATCGAAGGTACCTATTCAAGCTCTAACTTTAGGCGACTGTGGTGTGTGGGTTTGCTTGTTTCTTGATCGTTTAACAAGAGGTGAGGACGTATATCAAATGGATGAGCATAATCCTAAGGTTATGGCAGAGGCGGTAATGGAATTTCAGTCGAAGTTTGCGCACATGATGTTTGAAAACAAGGTAAAGCAGTTTGAACAACCGAAAAAGCCGGAATTTGATAACGTTGACGAATTTAGGCCAAGATTAGAATTACCGTGACCTTTGTTGGGATGTATATTATTTATATGAAGTAGCATCTATGAACAATCATGCGTGAAGCAGATGTATATTATTTGTTTTGTTTGGTTTGGTATGGTTCGTTTGTACTAACCGGTTTTTCCAACATGATACACACATAACCATGCATGCAAATAAAACGCATGTATGCACACCACCTTGGAAGACAAGGACATATACCCATGCATGCAACCAAACCAAACCCTTAAACAAAGATAACCAAGCATCCACAATATAATATAATTACAACCGTTTTTGAACCATAATACAACCAGATACGCGTTTCAAAATACAACCACCAAAAAAAACCATTTGAACAACCATCCCTAATATAATTACAACCGTTTTTTGAACCGTAATATAACCATTTGAACAACCCAAAAAAAAAACAGACACCACATCCCTGATCGTGTTAACCATAACTTGAATCAGAAAGCATTTAAATCAACGGTCATTGCCTGAGATTGTGTTGCGTCGGCCGCTTGAAAACTGGTAGCCACGTTAGCTATCCTTGCCTTCTTCCTTAATTGGAGCACCTAAGATTCTAGTGGTTGTTTACACTTTCCAGTTTTGTGACCAGTTGCATGACATCGGGTACAAAAACTCGGACCCGTTACCTCACCACGAGACGGGATGCGTTTATTTTCTCGTGGTCTACCCGCATGTCTTTTCTCCATAACCGGTGGTAGTAAAGGTACATGATTTTCCGGCACCACCCACTCAGATTCATTTGGTACCGGATTTATGATACAACAAACTCTTTTGTATAATAATCCATTGCCAGGTGACTACAATCTCGCTGCTTCTTGAAACTGCAAACTGAGATTGCATGCCCACATGGTAACCCTGAGACCTGCCATTTGCGACATTCACATGTTTGACTCAACAAATCAACAACGCATCGTCTGCCACCGTCGTCCACGTTGTAATGATATTCGTCTATGCCCGTAACCTTCCACGCCCGAGATTTTGCCATTTTCCGTGTTGTTCTACTTTGAGCCCATTTTGAGAGTGAGTGAGTCCATTTTTCTATTATAAGGATTGTTGTTAACTCATGTAACGCATGGTTGTAAGTATATTAAATATATAAAACAAGGGTTACCTGCATCTTGTCTCCTTTCAAAGAACCATCTTCTTTGTAGTTCCACAAAGTAGTCCATTAGATTGGTAACTGGATATTTTCTTTCTTGTAAGCACAAAGTGTTTACAGATTCCGCACTATTTGAAGTCATTATATTATACCGAAGAACAGGACAATAGGATCTTGACCACTTTCCAAAACCGATCTTCGTAAGGGTATCCTTGACAGACAGCTGGTTTGAACAAAGTAAGTTAAAACTTCACTTAAAATCGGATCTCCTGTAAGCTTTACATGTTGCCCAATATATTCGTTGTTGAGTTTTGCCACGTAACCGTAGGTTTACCATTAAATGCCTACAACAAAAACCTTGATACGCAAGGGGAAATGCTTACATTATGCCTAACTCAATTGATTTTGCTCGATCAAAAATTATAGCTAGGTTGGGATGGTCACCTACACATTCTCTGAGTCTACTTAAAACCACGTCCATGAATCACTACTTTCACTCTTACCTACACCGAATGCAATCGGGAATATTTTGTTGTTGCCGTCCATACCAATAGCCAGAAACATTGTCCCTTTGAAGCTCCCTTTCAGGTGTGCCCCATCAATAATAATCACAGGCTGCAAACACCTAACAAAACTTCGAATCTGAAATGAAAAGCTAAACAATGAGTCTATTAACATAAGATAAATTTGAGAATTATACTAATGAATCACTTACAGCGGTGCCAATGGCAACAAATGACATCTCAAAATGGTTTTAGCCATCTCTGAGGAGATGAGTACGGGTTCCTGGATTGGCTAATTCTAAATTGTGACTATATATTGGAAGTCTTCCAAATGATTCGTCGGAGGTACCAACAAGCATTGATTCAGCGTAAACTTTTCCTGCCCAAGCTTTTTTGTATGACAAATCAGCCATGAATCTTTCATTTAATATGTTCACAATATCTTTCCCTTTAATGTTACGTGAGTTGTCTTTAACCAAGTCGTTAATGCAATGTGCAACCACCTTTCTATTAGCATTACGATGATGAGGATGAAACGAAGTCTTGGAGCATGTATGGATGAAAGACGTAACATAAAATGCGTCAGAATCTTTGATGTTACGTGACTGCAAACTCCACTGAAAATCTTCTGATACGCAACATACTTCAAGTCGTTGCTTATTAGATTGGGAAGTGATGAACTAAAAGCCCTCGGTTACTGCCATCGTTCCTAACTCCAGTTTTAACTCTTCTTTATTCACGAACAACTTGCTTAAAATAGGATGTGTCGACAACGTACTCTCTTTGAGTTTTTCTCCTTCCTTAGGTATGGAAGGATTGTCAAATTCAACTAGGGGTAACCCAACATTTAAATCAAGAGGCTGTCTACTTTCTCTCGACACACTGGGGCTACAATCACCGAAATCGTAACTTGGTTTATTCAAATCTGATAATAACTCTATCGGTTGGGAATTCAGATCAAGGATCGCTAGCTTTTCAGACATCGAACCATCAACATTTTGTGTTGACATACGATAACCACATTCTCCAACCACATACAAGTACACAACTTCAGAATTGTTAGTTTTCTTAATTCGTTTTAAAAAGAGACAGATCGTACTCATCATCTATATCTACAGGATACACGTAAGATGACATCTTGTATGATAGTTGAGATACATGACCTGACTTAAAACGACATTGAATTAACTCAATCAGCTTACTTTAACTTACGTCTGACGGTAGACTAAAACCACCCCGTTTACAACTTACTGGAACATACTCCAGGCTACACACACGTAGTTTACGAATGACGGAAGACAACTGACTGTTAATTACAAATTTAACTAGAGATAATCCAACAAATAAGTTTTAACTCAAATCCGCCGATGGCAACATCATTAAAATTAATTACATCGAATCTAACAACAAAAGCATCGACGGAACTGTATGAACCACAAACTACTTTAACCTTAAACCAATCGGATTTTAATTAGGGTCCACCAAACTAAGTTTTTCCACAAAAATATCGATGGAGATCCATTTTCAAACTATCAGCCACCATTAGATACACCCTAAACCTATCGGATAGTTTTAGGTTCGCTCGGATAATCTATCGGTCCATAATAAAATAACCATAAAACTATCAGATCTGACAGGGGTTAGGTAGCTTGGCTCCACCAAATTAGTTTCAAGCCAAAACAGTCGACGGAGATTTAATTTATACTTAACCTATCGATCCACCCTAAAACTATCGTTTACCATAGCTTTCAACCAAAAACAAAGTAGTCTGACAAGTGATTAGGTAACGAGATGGGGTCCAGCTAGCAACTAACATTCTATCCAAAAACATTAGCATAGAAGTTTTTACCTTACAAATTATCGTTGACAACATTTTTCAACCCAAATGATTTTGAAAAACATGAATTAAGCCACAAAACCTTTGATTCTTTTAATTTTATTTTCTGTTTTTTGTATTTTTTTTTAGGGCTTCTTTTGAGCATCTTCTATATATGTTAACATGATCAAAAACACAAGGGAGCATGCTGTGAAGAAGGGAATATTACTCAAACATGCATTTTGCTTACCAAATTTTATGGGAAGCCATGCTCATCACAAGACCGTGTAGGAAGCCACCTGACTCTCATTATCAGGTATCGTGAACATTCTCGTTGGAATCGGTGATCTTGGAATAGGGGGAAAATGCCCCTAAGGGGGTGGTGGTTAGACTCAAAATGCCGAGAGCCTCCCCAAGGAGGGGGTGGTGAGGCACAGCTGACCCCAATGACCCTTACCAATAAACGGGCTGGTAAACAGAAGGAACAAAAGGAGGTAGCATTAACCTCCTAGAGTTATGTGGACCAGCAGGCCGTAATTACATTACGTAACTGTTTGTATTTTTATGTATGTAATTTTGAAATAAATGCTATTATTTAACTCTGTATTAGTTTGTATGAATGCGATAAACGAAACATGACACATCCCCAACTTTAATCAACTACAAACATGCAAACAAAGAAATACACAACACAAGATATTGTTAAACGTGGTCTAATTTATTGAACTCAACATTAAAACAGACGATCATTCTAAACAAATACATAGGACAACATAACACAACTCAGGTACACTCCCTATTTCCAATGACAATCATCGTTTGACCATTCTGAGTCCAAATCATGCTCGCCTTCATATGGATCATGGTAATAATCAACATCCAAATAGTCCATTGTATAATCCCAAGCATATTTCAATACCTCAGGGTCATAATCATGCTCCGGCTCCAACTTAAACTCTTCGTTAGGTTTTAAGACTTCATCCTCTTGCACTACAAAGGCCACTAGTTCATCGTCTTGCAATTGATAAACTTCATTTCCGACATCACCCACAGGACCCACTTCCTTGTTAACCTTACCCACATGATCTTCTTCTTGTTCAACCTTACCCACATGACTCACCTCCTGGTCAACCTTACCCAAAAGTTCTTGTACTTTAACAACTTCTTGATGGTTGTGACAATACTGCGTAACATAAAATTTGAAATGTAAATAGATTGAACATAAACAAATACAAATAGAAACTCAATTCAACAATTACATGTTTAGAAAGTACACCTAAAAACAACACAACAACCCTAAATCGTAAAAACGTAAACAATTAAAAACATCCAACTAAGTCCTAATGCAATCTTCAATTTGGTGACTTCCTTCGATTTGATTCTTGCATACTCATCTTTCTTGTTCATACTCCTCACCAAAGCAGGAATACTTTCACAAGTGGGGCAAGTAGGAGTATCCGCCCACCTTAACCATCCACAAGAACCCTTCTGTAACGAAGAACAATAATCAACCAACCTAACCTTAATAAACTTGTTTATTTGACAATTCTCTTCATACCAATTGATATTTTTCAAAAGTACCCTAAAAATCAACCGACTATATTGACAGTTAAGGTGAATAACACCTTATTTCATTCATCATTCAAAATTAATCTAATAACAAACTGATTTAAATGTTTTCCAATAGTTAACAACGACTATTTTAAACAACCCGATTCAAAAATAAAAACAAACTGGGCAATTTAAACACTTACACAGCACAAGAATCTTTGGTCGGGGTTGGCATCCGTCCGGGATGTACGATAGCACGTACCTGAACCACATGAGCAAAACAAATCTGATGCACCAACACCCTGTGACTTTGATTTCGCCGAAGAAAAGGACAATAACTGATCAGACATTTTGTTCGCAATAAAAGATGAGAGTTACCAAGGGCTCCAATCCAATCGAAGAGAAAGATGACGACTCAGTCAATTTGGGTCGGGGAAATCAATCAATCAACCGTTTAGTCCCTGTTGATGGTTTAAGACAAAACTCATCGACGGAGACGAAACACACTTGAAATACATCTCCTCGGATGTATTTCAAAGAAACATAAAACCAATCGATTTTGAAAACACACGTGGGAGATGAAAGCAGAAGGGAAGTAATCTAGGCCGATGGTTTTCGGAGGAAGCTAGTTTTGATATGAAGACAGTCTAGAACGGGTGTTTTGAGGGGAAAAAATCAACGGGGGTAGGTGGGAGTGGGACACTTGGCACCTTTTAACTGGACCGCGAAACCAATCGGATTTTTTGGAAATCTATCGGGCCTGATAGATTTACTTGAACTATTTCTGGAATAATGAAATTTCATGGACTATTTACAGACTCTCTCTCTAACTTTGGACTATTTTGGGAATTTTCCCTGTTTTAATTAATTATGTAGTTAAAAAGCCACCTAGACGTCATGTTGGCAAAAATAAATTCACTAAAACCATTTTTAAATGAAGTGTAGTGGTTTTAACTAATTGCATTTACTACTCAATTAATTTTTATTTACTTAATATCTTATCATTCAATTCCTATTTATTTAATAATTTAAGTAATAAAACTACACAATAAAATACTAGAATATTGCAATAAAATAAAAGTTACAAGCACGTATGAATATAAAAAAAAGGATACTTGAAATAAGTTTGATTTTCGAGTTTAAACTTAATAATCAATTCACAGATAGTTTTTTATAACTCTTCTTCTTCTTCTTCTTCTTCTTCTTCTTCTTCTTCTTCTTTAGCAATTAACCAGTTTTATTTAACCAATAGACTGTTTTATTTAGTTTTCGTATAAAAACTTATTCACAAAATAGTACAATTATTTAATCGTAATAATCATCGTTCTCTACCTCGTTTCTCTCATCATCATCGTCACCAATTATATATGTGATTGTTCCATAAATGTTCTAATAAGTTTGCCCGAAGATTAAGTTGTGTGTACTCAAATTTATGATAATGATAAAATATAACCTATTTCAATAATAATCATCTTTTATACGTCTTTCAATAAAATAATCTTTCCTCAACCGACTATTAGTCTACACACGATTCCGATCTAGTGGTGGTCATCATGTAAGTGGTTCTGGTTGTGATGTTTAGCCATAATCTACTAAAAGTTCTACCCTCACTTAAACAACTTCGATTATTACCGCCTTTTTCCAAGAAAATAAGTGGTTGGCTAGTTGAATCCATTTTTTTATAAAAATATAAACTTATTAGAAAACGAATTATAAGTGAGTACGGACAAAAATATATAAAAGTTTATATAGAGACAAAATTTATTATTTTAGTGAATTAAACAATGAATTCTCTCTAAAATCTTTCCCTAACACTCACAAAAAATCAATTTCACATGAGTTTTGGCGTCGCAATAGGCTTAACAAGAAAAAGCTTTTAACTCCCAAATTTGAAATATTGTGTAATGGTGGTGCTTGGCTAGAATTTGAAATCCACGTCACCATTTTAGCACCTTAATTTTTACCACTACGTCTGGTCTGATTCATATTTTTTAAATTGGCAAATTTAATGTCTACCAATAAGTTTCGATAACATGAACATTAATTTCTAAATAAACTAAAATATTGGGGGAAAAAATCAAATAAACTAGCAACTGAAGATATCAACCTCAAATGTTTTGATATACTTATGGTGAGATGCTTCCCATATGATTTAAACCACAAATGTTTTAATATACTTTATAAATTACATAACTTTGAGGTTATTTTTTATTTATTTTTTTTAATTTGTTGAAACCCTACCCGAAATCCGAAAAAACCCAGAAAAACCCGGTCAAATACCCAGCTATACCCGAAATCAGTTCCTTCCTAACCCGGGTTTTGACTTTTGTTGACCTGATCCGGAACCGGTTCTTGAAAATACCCGGTCTGTGCGTCTCTAAAATTAGTTAGAAAAGTATTTATATGCCTATTTGAATAAAATTGTCTTAATTTTATTTATGTTTGTTAATTATTTTATAATTGATATGTAAAAAATATATTTGTATGATTTAAAAATCTTTAATAAAATAGACTTAATTGTTTTATGTTTGTTAATTAAGTTATAACTGATTTATAAAAAATGTATTTGTATAATTTGATAAATCAATTTTAAAATCTCATAAGGCCTGTCATAATTTCTTGGGGCCACTCAAGATCTAATTGCATATAAAGTATAAACTAAAAAAAATAAATAAAAAAATTCAAGTGGGGCGGTCACACCTTGTCCGGCTAACATAGGTCCCGCCTATTTGAAAATGATTCATTCAGCTCACGATATCATAAGGCATTATTAAAATAGTCAAAAAGATCACCTTCACACTTGGATCATTAATGATGGGTCGATCCTTAATTTCTGTTCAGATATGAAAGATCTATCTTTTCTGGATTCCAACTAAACAATAGTGATATAAAGTTGAGTGGCACAGTGCTACATAAAGACAGCTACATTAATTAGTATTTTTGTTTGATGACATGAGGTTGATGGTTGAATTTGGGATCTTTAAGTTCTCAGGTTTGAAACATGATAAAAAGGGGTTTTCCTGCGCTATTCTAAGTTTCCACCTTGATGGTATTTTAGAGTGAGCTAGAACTAGAGTATCAAAATCAGTATAGACTATTGACATCTTTTCTTAACAATGCTCATTCGGCTATTAGGGGTAGTTCTATACTCATGGTAAGAAATAAAAATATATTAGTTGATGTTTGCCAAGACTGGACACAACTGTCACATGGATGTTGGGATTCACTTTTAATGTTTTCCAGTCCTAGAATTTATGGTGTTCCCATGATTTCTGGTGCGACTAATGCCTCAGGCTGCTGCCATAAATTAAAGCCACTTTTTAAAAAAATTCAAATGTATTCATAAATAATAAATTCGTACCTACATATGACGTATCGGTTATGGATTCCTCATTTCTCACCATAATAATGGAGCAGAGAGACAAGCAGCTTTTAATAATGTAAATTCACACAAGACAATCCTAACTTTATCTTTAGGTCATAGATTTCCTCAAATGCTGAAATATATATAAAACTATTGTCCAAGTTCATATTTAACTAGGTTAACACCACATGTAATGGGCTCGTTATGAAGGCCAAAACGAGCCCAACACACCCCGCCCCTAGTTTTCCTCTTCTTTTGGCCCAGCTCGTTAAGTAGATAATGGTCATTTTCGACATGGCTTTCAAAATAGGCGTTGTTAATGGCTACATATTAAATAAAAAAGTTAAATCGTTTATTATTTTAAATTAAAACCTCATTTAAACACAACTATTTCTCAAAACTTAAACAGAACTCTGTCTCATTTTCTACAACAATTCTTCCCAACATTAAAAAAACAAACAATATGAATCCATTCAACCCGTCAAGGTTTGGTTTTGGCCAATTTTCAAACCAACAAACCGATTCTTTCAATCGAAGCCCGAAACCACCCAACCGACCCCAAATCGACCGGCTGGTGTTAATTTCGATCAAAACATGATGAACTACACGTGAATGCTAGGGGGATGCCCAACTAGCAACCTGGTTTTTATAACCAAGCCTTTTTGGTTTTCTACCCGGTTTCGAAAACGAGACGGAGCCGATGACAACAATATCCAGTGGCACAACCTGGGCCAAGCAAGAAGAAAGGCAAACATTCGCAAGCACAAAAGAAGAAAGCCGTGAACGACCCTCCGAATAAAAGAATGTTATACCGTGGACACAACCCGAGTACGACTGTACGAGACACTCACATGAGTGTCCCAAAGCTTATACGTGTTTAATATTATTTGTTTTCTTTTATTATTTTTTTTCTTTTAATAATAATATTGAGTTTTTAGTAATATTTTTTTTCTAACTTTTTTTTAGCCAATTATCAAAAGGCTGGACTTTTTTTGGAAAAAATTTATCGAACTTTTTCACGAATTATTGGGCAAAGGGAATGACTACCGGCCATAGGATTCTATAACGTCAAAATGGACCGATATAAACCGTAAATGCCAACTTTTTAAAGGGGGTTTACCAACAAGTAGATGTGGCAATATGAGTGTGTTGGGTTGGATTTGAGTGATGAGTTAGGATGGGTTTGGGTCAGGATGGGTATGGGTCAAGATGGATTTTTAAATAGAGGGTTAGGATGGGTATGGGTCAAGATGAGTAAAATTAATCCATCTTGATTCTTGACCCAAGTAAAGGTTGCAAGGGGTTTCAAAACCCCTCAAAAAAATATTCAAAAAATTTAATAAAAAATTAATAACTCAAAATCTAAATCAAAAACGCAAATGTAAAATAACCAAAATGTCTTCGTCGTTGTCCCCGTTTCATTAAAATAAAACTCGGTTTTGTCTCGGTTCAAGCTCGGTTTTTTTTTTGTTCATTTTTGCTTTTTTTTTTTCATTTTGGTATCTATTCGGTTTCAATTTCTCGTTTTCATTCGGTTTAGGATGGATATGGGTCAGGATGGGTAAAATTAACCCCATCTTGAACTAAGTAAAGGTTAAAATACAAAAGGTTCAAAAACCCCTCAAAAAAATATTCAAAAAAATTAATAAAAAAATAATAACTCAAAATATAAATCGAAAACGCAAAAAGTAAAATAACTAAAATGTTTCCCCCATTTTCCTCGTTCATTTAAAAAAAAAAAAAAAACCCGGTTTTGTTTCGGTTCAGGTTCAGTTTTTTCATTTTTTTCGCTTCGGTTTTGCTTTTTTTTTTTTCATTTCGGTCGGTTTTGACATATGTTTGTTTTCAATGATTTTGGTTTCGATTTATTGGTTTCTATTCAGTTTCGTGGGTTTTGTTTGAAATAAAATTGGATAAAGCTTATTTTAGTCCATTCTAACCTATAAACAAAACCCATTCTAACCTATAACCAAAAGTCACTAACATTTTCCCAGCCTATCTTGACCTTCTTGTAAATTCTTTTGATCCATCCTGACCCATCTCAATTTTAAAATTTATCCAAATTGACCAAAAACAACCCCAATGGGTTTGATTTGCCACCCTTACCGACATGTGAAATACATATGGGTAGCGACGCCAATGATGTGGACACCATTGAGTAGGTGTTGATAGAGTTTCTTAGTACAAGCGGGTCCTTCATTTAGATGAGTTGTTGGATGTTTATGAGGAATCACCTTAAGTGGGGCTTCATACTCCTCGTCTCGTCCGGAAGTAAACGACCACCAAAAAGATCAAAAACCTCGTCTTCATACGATCCAAAACACCAATGCCCGATACTCAAAACATCGACCTAAACGATAATGATTTTGTGAACCTCGATGAGGAGGAGGAATTGGAGCTCACTCGACCGGGCAGTAGAAGCAGTCATGGGAAGAGGAAAGGGTCGGGGTCGTCCTCAGGTGCGAGTGTCGATTACAAAGATCAATTCGACGAAATGAACTGCCAACTCCAATATATACACAACTTTGGATATGTGTGTCTTTAACTCAATAAGGAGGTCGCTGGGGTCATGAAATAGAAGAAAATTGAAAAAGATCTCAACATTTTCAGGATACCGATCAACACTGATCCTGATACCCGGGCTCTAGCCAAAATAATAAAGCATGAAATTAGGAAAAGATGCTAAATTGGAAAAGAGTTAATAGCCATTTTCGTCCCTGTGGTTTGCTATTTTCGCCACTTCAGTCCAAAGTTTGAAATTTTGTCAATTTAGTCCTTGTAGTTTTAAGCATTAGCCAATTACGTCCCCCCGTCTAACGTCATCCAACAATGCCGTTAGTTTTAGGGGTGTTTTTGTCTTTCTATTGTTTATTTTTAGTTAATGGTCAGTTTCGTTCCTGTGGTTTAATACTTTTGCTACTTCAGTCCAAAGTTTAAAATTTGTCAATTTTATGTTTAATTTATTTAGATTTTTTTTTCGTACTTTTGCTACTTCAGTCCATGATGGAATTCAATGGTAAAGTGGTCAGTGTAATTCCCTAAAACCGAACTATACCCAAAAAACTAAAATCGTTTCTCTAATTAATGCATAATATTTAGGGTTTAGAGATTAACATATCGTAGCAAACATCTGTGTCGAAATCAACATCAGGAGGTCGAATATCCCGCATTTTCATGTTTGCTCAAGAAATCGATGCATTACAACGCATGTGTGTTCTTCAAATCGTGGTATTATTCTTGAATTCGTCGAATTCAACCCTAGAATTGTAGTCAATATGAAGAATTCAAGAACAACATCACGATTTGAAGAATACACATGCAATCTAATGTATCGATTTCTTGAGAAAACATGGAAATGCTCGATATTCGACCTCCTGATGTTGATTTCCAAGATGTTTGCTACGATATGTTAATTTCTAAGCCGTAACTATTATGCATTAACCAAAGAAACGATTTTAGTTTTATCGGTATAGTACGGTTTTAGGGAATTACCTTGACCACTTTACCAATGAATTCCACCATGGGGAGAGTTTAGAAAATGTCTAGAAACGGGGTATGATTATTGTTATCGACAGAGTAAATGTAAACATGTTTTGGTCGATGCTTGATGGTTTTGGGCTTGGATTATGCTCTTAAGGGTTATAGACAAAAAAAAAAGAAAAAGAAATGAATAATTTAAACATAAAATTGAAAAAATTTCAAACTTTAGACTGAAGTAGCAAAAGTATCAAACCACAGGGACGAAACTGACCATTAACTAAAAATAAACAGGAGAAAGACAAAAATACCCCTTAAACTAACGGCATAGTTGGATGCTGTTAGACGAGAGGACGTAATTGGCTAATGTTTAAAACTATAAGGACTAAATTGACAAAATTTCAAACTTTGGACTGAAGTGGCGAAAGTAGCAAACCACAGGGATGAAAATAGACATTAACTCATTGGAAAAAGTAACTTTTTTAAGTACTAGTTTATGTTTTTTTAGTATTTTTATTTTTTTAGTATTGTAATGCAGTTTTTTAATTTTAATGAGTGGCAAAAGTAGTTTAATTTTAAACTAACGGTGAAGGAAAATAGTTTACAAGTTAGGACTGTAAAAGACAATTTCTAAAATTAGGATTATTAATGACAAAAGTGTAAAAGATATGATTAATAAAATCCAATTTCCCAAATATTAATTAAGTACGCATAATTTGAAAAGGTAAACTTTACCTTATTAAATCGTGTATAATTCTTCGTCTCTCATTAAATCAATATCTAATCTTAGTTTATTTTATCTTACTCTTTTTATAAAGTATAAAATAATAATTGTTAGGCAAATCAACATTCAATTCAATCTAAATTTATCCTCATAATCTTTTTTCTCTTTTATTATAGTTATTTATGGATCATATGTCAAAATCATTTTGGTGATTGGGCGATATAATAGTCAATTTTCTCTCATAATCTTCTAATATTTCATCTCATTCATACTAACCATCCATAGGTCAGGGGCCAAAAACAATTTTGGCAATTGGGTAATAAAATATTCAGGAAATTAAATATTGGTTGAATATTAAACAAGTAGAAATATGAAAGTTAAACAAATAAAACACAGACAAGAAACATATTTTTCTAGGGTTGGTTCGTTCCTTCGATGTCCAGTTTTTTTTCCATAGACACTATCTGCTGCATTATTTAGGGTAACTAGTAGACACGATCGTTGTATATAAATAGATTTTCTCAAATTTATTAATTTAGAATTGTAGAGTTCTTATTGTTTGTACTATCTACTCCATTTTTTTTTACATTTAATTTTGTTCATTTATTTCAACTAACAAACCTTATTTATTTTTATCATTTGACTAATCCCGTATAATACAAGGGTTCAAAAGCTAGTACCATATTATATATATATATATATATATATATATATATAATGATAAAAATTATTAGAACGGTTTAATTTTCATCACACCTCAAAAGGGATTTATTTCATCTATATATATGCTAATAAAAAAAATGACAAAGATGTGTCTTAACCATATTTAATCCAAACTTTAATTTCTCTTATATTTTCTAATCTTTATTCTTCTTAATCCATGCTATTTATGGGCTATGGGTTTAACTGGCATGACCCATTAGTACTTGTAACCCATATTAAAAATATGTTTATAATGTGATTTAAATCACACAAACTTCTACCATTAGATATAGAAAGTTTAATCATGATTTAAAAAAAACATATAAACTATTGAATATGTATAGTAAGTTTAAAATCACAAAGTGAATTATTAAATTAGTTAAATAATGATTTACGAACCATTATTGTATAATAATTAGTGACCTGCGTTTATATAGATATGTAATTTTGCATGTACTTCAAATTTCGTTGAATAATGTTTATAATCATACAATTTGTAAGACACTATTTAACCTAAATTCGTATTGATCATGTAAAACATCTTTAATATGTTTAGATAATCACCAATATTTGATTTTATGCCATCTTAAAACATTATTTCATACGACAATATAAAATTTAAATATGTAACATTTGAAGTGTGTGTGTGTGTGTGATAACATTAAAGTTAATCTATACATTCAATTGAAAATCTCTAAATTATGTATGATTAAATACCTAAATTTTGATTATTTGATAAATTCCGTGTAATATACGGGTTCAAAAAATAGTTTACTTATAATATAAAATTACATACATAGAAATGGGCACAATCTAAGGAACTAAATAAGGGAAGTAAGTTAATGTATTGATTAAGAATAATCATATGGATCCACGTTTATGGAGGTTTGTTATTTCCAATTCCCCACCCCTCAAGCGAATAGGCAGCAGGCATGGGTGAAGTTGATCACAAAATAATTCAACTAGTGATCTTGGTAACACCTTTGTGAAGTTGTCTGCTACTTGAAGGTTGGTAGGCACAATGCTAAGTTTCCATCGGACACAAGCTCGCGAATGAAATGACAGTCGATATTAGTGTATTTTGCTCATTTATGAGTAACTGAATTTTGAATGAAAAAGATAGCACTCAAATTGTCACATAACAATGTTTGGCAATGAGATAATGCCTTGAGGTCATGTAAGAGACGCGTAATCCATAAAATCATAGCTGACAAAGCAACTGTTGCCTTTTTCTTGGCAGTCCAAGAAATGAGAATTCCACCAAGGAAAATGAAATAGCCATAAGCTGAGCGTTGTGATTCGATACAGCGAGCTCAATCCGCGTCGGAGTAACCTACTAGAGAGGTCTTTGTTGGACATGAAAATTGCAAGCCACGAGTAATAGTACCTTTAACATATCGCATGATATGCTTGATACTTTGACCATGTGAAAGTGGTCTTTCATGGGATTATGAAGGAACTGTCTGGCTTGAGCGACCGCATATGATGAATCTGGTAGAGTGATGGTAAGATATTGTAAAGCACTAACCAAGAATCGATAGAGTGTTACGTCATGAAACGATCTCTTAGAAGTAGTGGAAACATCCTTAGTGGCAAGGGGAGTGGAAACTGGTTTGGAGTCAAGTAATTCGGCTCATGTAACAATATCTCGAGCATATTTAGTTTGACTAAGGAATAAGCCATCACATGTGTTGAGAAATTCAAGACCCAAAAAATAGTTCAACTTTCCCATATCCTTGATGGTAAACTCAGTTTTGCAAACGATCAATGAATCGGCGAATAGAAGGCTCATGAGTCCAAGTAAAGAATAAGTACATTAATATGTGTAAATGTATATATAAAAAATGCAACTCACATAAACGGTTTTAAAAAAGGAATCACCGAACTAAACCACACACAATTGGAAAGTATACCGGCCTTCGTGTAGTATAAAGGGGAGACTAGAAGTCAATCTGTGGACATTATAGGCAAACTCTCAATACTGAACCTCTATCGAATCCTATCCCAAATTCATGAAGTAGGCCTTACTGAACAACTAAAGACGTAAATAATGATCTAAAGAGAAAAACGAAAATGAAACTAAGAAACCAACTACAAGCTAGGGAAACTAAGATACGTAGAAAATGCTACCTAGGTAAGAATCCTATTTGTGAATCTTGGATCTCTCTCGACTATGGAAACTCTTCAGAACTGGGATCTAGCGATATGACACCTCAAGACAACCTTGTGGATCCCTGATCGTTCTCTGTGTGTAATCAGTAAGAAACCCTAAGGGACGTGTACTTGTTGGTCGGATTACCTTTCAGTTTCTCCAACAATGATAAAGTACCCTGAAAGACATATTAGTTCTCAGTTGTAACACCCCGGCTTAAGTGGAAATGTCTGAGTGTAATGTACAGATTGCTCAAAACATATGTGACACTATTAAGTAACAATATTATCATTAAGAGTTTGCCTATAATGTCTTTGAACATCAAGTACACATGCTTGTACACAAAGAAATACATTTATCATAAGAACAATGCGACAACTTGTCCATTTATTATTATAACCTAAGTTTTAGTGTCATCTACAAGCATCATCCTCTAATGATTGTCCATGCGGCATATATATAAAATAAAGGTCAACTAAATGAATAGCTGGTGAGTTCACACAAGTTTTGATATATATAATATAAAAACCATACAATTCCGTGAGATATGTGTAATAATCGCGCAAATTAGGCCCTTTCCAGTTGGTAACAACCAACGTACTCAAATAAACGAACAAGTAAGGTCCTTTCCAGTTGGTAGCAACCAACGTACTCGGATTGGGGGTCCCTTTTCCACTTAAAACAAAATGGTCCTGAGTGCAAAGGGGAGCGTATGATCATACTTATTGAGAATACCATGTGCAAGTAAGTTTTGAGTAAGTAATTAAGCAAACACACAAGTCCATGATATGAATTGTAGTTTTGTAAATGAATAAATAAGCAATCTTTTTGGTAGGATATATATATATATATATGTGTGTGTGCTACCCCCAAAATCTAAAAGAGTTAAAAGGAGGGGGGGATGAGAAACTCACATTTGAAATTGAAGATGAAATAAAATAAAAGCTGAAAGTGCGTTAAAGAAACCGAAGCGATGGAACCTCACGAACTACAATTGAAAATACAAAATTAAAGACTGACTAGTGGGATTATAAAAGTTAAATAATTTAGTTTTAGAGATTATGCATTATTTTAATATACATTTTATTATTTTATGGCATTTGATATTATAATATTATTTTAAGCGATTTATTGTTATTTTAATATTATTAAACTAATAGTTTTTATTAACATGAGAATTTTAATATTTATGGAACATGGAGTTTGACGGTATAAGATTTATCTAGCTTATTTTAATATATAATAAATATTAAAGAATAGAATATAATATTATAATATTAACGGTTTTTAGCGAAAACTTAATGGATATGAAAAGTTAGTTTTAAATGAAAATTGATAAAATTTAGTTTATAATTAATTTTATTTAATTTATAATAATTTATAATAATTTAATTTGGTTATATAATAAAGGAAAAGGTTTTAAAAAAAAATGAAATAAAAATGGCCTGACCCGGGTTCAAACCCGGGTCTCTATGACCACACATATGTGACTTAACCAGCTGGCCTAATTTGATTGCTGATTTAAGAACAAAAATAATAATATATATACAATAACACATGTTCATCATCTTTATTATAAATTCCCTAGATATCAAATTCAATTAATCCGCTTCATGTTTGTTAAAGTTAAGTTAGGAGTTTTGATTAACGGCTAAAAACGATCCAAAAGCATATAACAATTACATAAAATGGTTATGATTTGATGGTGAACTACGGTGGCCGGAGAAATGAACTTTGAAAAATGATTACGAGACTTAGTATATTAGATGGATTTGGTGATCAGGACAAGTTTAGATGTTAGTTTAGGTCTTATTTATAGTCTCAATTGGGGCGTTTGGTGTTAAATGATCGTTATTGTGCCGGATTAGTTCGCACATTCAAATTCGTTATAACAAGTTATGATCGATGATAATGATTTGTCGTTACGGTCTAAAGGAGTTACTGATGGTCGGGTATTATGCTTATATATTAGTATGTTAATTTTACAGTTTTATTTAGTTTATTGTGTGAACTATGGTGCTTCAAGCGTGCTTTTATATTTTAGGTTATTGTTCGTTAAAGTTATCTAATTGGAGCATTTACGAGCATTGAATGGATTCGCGGGATGATCAGAAAGGACACACGCGTTTAATGGAGCTTTTAAAGGTCAAATATGAAAGCCATGAATATAAAATGAGAAAATTGACCAAAGTCAGCACTAGGTTCAAGAGGATGAAATGCAAACTGATATTATTATTATTATTATTATCTCCACTCAAGTAAACTAATAAAATAATAATAAAAGAAATACTCACGTATAAGTAAAAGAAAAGAATGACAAATATGATGGTGGGTTATATTTATGTGGCATATAATTAATTGGGGCCCACGAGAGAAAGAGGAGGATTATTATGATTGATTCTACGAAAAAAGATAGGTACGAAAAGAGGCAGAGGCAGCAGAGGTTACAGAAAAGAGGAAAATCAAACCCTATCCATTGATCCTTTCATTCATGTTCATAACCTACCAAATAGGGAGTGAAGACAAAATCATCACCATGAGTGGCTAGTCTCCTTGAGTCATACCCGGGATGTAGAGTATTGTACTTGTTCAGTTTTTCTCATGTTTTAATAACTAAATATTTGTAATTATTAATTGTCGATCTATGAATATTGATGTTTGGTATTATTGTGCACCCAGTCGGTTTAGGTTTATCTCGATCAGAACGATTAGTTTGCCAGTTGCTGTGATACGTGTTCATAGGGTTATATTAATTAGTTTGGATGTGATAAAGCATACAATTGCCCTTAGTTGAGTCACACTGGCAGGGACCGTTTGATAACCAGTGCCGTGTGTTAGTCATTGTTGATGCCTAAGGTTTAACTAGTTGATTAATCAGATTCGATTATTAATATTTAATCTGTTAAATGACATGAGATTGCTGTTTGTTACATGCTTGAACCCCTGGTGTGATTTGCTTTCGTTAATTGTTTGAACTTTAAAATAATTGCTTGTTTGACATTAAAACTAAATCATTGCTAGTGTGATCAGCACTCTTAATAGTTACTTCATAATGTTAGGAATTAGTTTCACATTACACTGACCACATACTCCTGGTGGATACGATACCTGACTTACCCTAACTACGTAGGTTAATTAGGTTTTTGCATGACTCGAACAACGGTCATCAAAATGGCGCCGTTGCCGGGGAGTTAGTGCGCTTAGTGTTTTTGTGATTAATTGATTTCTTTGTTAGTTTAGTTTAATTTAGTTTTTGTTTTTATCTTTAGTTTAGTTTTATTTTCCCATTTTACACGGGGTGTGTTATTTGTGCAGGTAACAGGTTTATGCACACCCGCTATTCAGGAAGAAATTCTCCATTGATTTACGAGCCAGAAATTGAACGGTTAGCTCGGCAGAATCGAGCTCAGATTAGACCGCCAGATATGGAAGGTCAGAACCAAAACCAAAACCAAAACCAAGAACCACCACCCGAAATTAATGTTTTCCAACCCGAACCAAACCCACCGAATAATCAAAACCCACCAAATAATGACCTACCACCACTAATAAACACTAATCAACAACACAAAAATTCAGCCCGACACTCCAGAAACCGAAACCGAAACCATGAAAGATCCGGGCCATCAGCCCCGAACAATACCCCTCGTCACCGACAGACGATTATTCAAGAGTTTGACCATGTCAGTATTCACACTGAAGATGAAGAAGAGGGAGATGAGGAGGAATTTGGCCCGAGAAATGAAAATGCGGGTTTGCGTGTTGAAGAGGTGGATGAGGTTGAGGAACCAGTTAGGGTGAGAGGTAACAGGTGGAGGAACAGAAATCTTGATCGAGGTGGTATAGGCAGGTATTGGGAGGAACAGAGACAGCCGATTCAGGTTAATCGGGGAGGTTTTGAGGAACCGAGGGCTAGACAAAGGAATTACAGGCCTCCGGTTCAGGGTGTTAACAGTCGGTTCAGACCGGCTATTTCTGATGGTGCATCACCGATTGTCCCACAGGTGCGTGTTCAGGGACAACCGACATTTAAATCCTGTCCGTCCTACATCAACATAGTTCCTCATTTTCACGGACTAGGAGCAGAAGACCCGTATTCACACTTGTCAGATTTTTCAGCGATTTGCGGGTCTATTGGTGATGGTACATACGATCAGGATGAGGTTCGGTTACGGTTGTTCCAGTTTACATTAAAAGACAAAGCAAAACACTGGTTCAACTCGCTACCGATGCATAGTATTGAGAGCTGGGCCGAGATGCAGCAAGTTTTCCTTATCGAGTACTATTCACAGTCGAAGACTATCGAGGCCCGAATGGAGATTAGACACTTTTCACAGTTACCGGGTGATTTGTTTCACGAGGCTTTTATTCGTTACAAGGAAATGATTCGGAAGTGCCCGCACCATCAGATTGAGTTGTGGGAGTTGGTTAAGTGTTTCGTTGATGGGTTGACATATGAAGACAGAAAGCATTTGAAGGCTTCGTGTAATAGTAAGTTGTTGAATCAACCCGAGGAAGATGATTGGGAATTTTTGGAATTTATGTGTGAAGATTCCAAGGCAGAGGCAGCAGCAGATCGAAAACGAAAAGTCGGGGTCACCCGAACAGTTAAATCAGCCTCGAGCGAGTCAGACAGAATTGCAGAGTTGGAACGGGAACTCGCGGGTTATCGGAAAGAGAAAAAGAAGGAGGTTGGTAAAGTTGGGGTGAAATTCCCAGTTTGTTCAGATTGTGGTGGATTGGGGCATAAGGTTGAAGATTGCCCCGGGTTTGATGATGACGAGTACACCGATAAGGAGGAAGTCAGTTACGCATACGGGGAGTCCAAGGGCCAAGGGTTCAATTCGAACACTTATCACCCGGGCCTGAGGAATCACCCAAATTTCAAGTACGGGAACGCGTCGAATCAGTCGAACCCGAACTTTCAGGGGTCTAGTCAGAACCGACAGCAGAGCAGCTACCGACAGGGTGGTTCGAATAGTCAGTATAACAGTCGGGAATATAACAGAGATGGTTACCGGGGTAACAGTTCGTCGGGTAATCAGAATCAGGACCAGCAGAAGGGTAGTTCGGGAAATTCAGACGAGTCGATACATTCAAAGTTAGATGCGTTGTTGAAGGTCGTAACTGATAATCAAAAGGAAACGCAGAAACAATTTGAGTTGAGAGACAAGTCAGCAGAAGCAATGTCAAAGCAATTGGTCAGCTTGCAGCAGATATGGCAAAGTTGCAGAAAACCGCGGGTCAACTACCGAGTGATACCACAGTGAACCCGCAGCACCTAAGTTCGAGTTCGAATTCGAAGAAGCACGTCAGTCAGGTAAGTATTTTAAGAAATGGGAAAAAGCATGATAATAAGGTTGGGGTTCCACCATCTCGGGTTGATGGGGTGGTGGAAGATGTCGATGAGACAGTCGTCAGTGATGACGAGCCAAAACCGGCTATAATTGAAACTAATAAAAGCAAATCTAAAATAAATGAACTGGTTCTGAAGGATGGTAACAACAAGTCTAAGGACACGGGAAAGGCCAAAACCGTTCCCTATCCCGATGCCTTGTTGTCGCCATCAAAGGCGAAGATGGTATCTAAACGGGGCCCACTACAGGAAGAAATATGGGAAACGTTTAGACAGGTTAAAATTAATATTCCTCTTTTAGATGCCATAAAACAAGTTCCCGCCTATGCAAAGTACTTGAAAGATTTGTGCACACAGAAACGGAACCGAAAGATCCCTAAACAGATTGATTTAACAGATAATGTGAGTGCAATTCTTTCGGGTGCTCTTCCACCTAAGCTACAAGATCCGGGAACGCCCATTATATCCATTCAGGTGGGTGATTTTAAAATGACACGGGCACTCCTGGATCTTGGAGCTAGCATTAGCATCCTCCCGGGAAGTCTATACGATCAGTATGACTTCGGTCTGCTTCGGGCAGCCGCGACTACGGTTGTTCTCGCGGACCAGACACCGAAACTTCCCCGGGGAATGTTACATGACGTGATTGTTAAGGTGGAAGATTTTTACTATCCAGTTGACTTTTTGGTTCTCGATTATGTTTCGGGTGAAAGAACCAAACAGCCCACAGTTATCCTTGGTAGGCCATTTTTGGCCACCGCAAATGCCAAAATCTATTGTCGAACCGGTACTGTAGACGTGGCATTTTGTAACCATAAGCTTAGACTTAATGTTTTCACACATGTAAATAATTCCCCGGTCGATGATGAATGCTTTATGGCGGACATTATTGACGAGTGCATTCCGTTATACGACTCTGTCGTGGATCCGGACTGCACAATGGAAACGTGCTTTATGTTTGATAGGTTACAGGTGGAAACTGTTAAGCAGCTAGAAGAGGAGGAGACGAAGCTGGAAGTTGCAGCTTTACGGGCAGATCGACCCCCGTGGTCGGTTCAGGTGGAACAGCTTCCCGAGAAGATTGATACCGGGTTGAAACCATCGTTACTGGAAGCACCGAAAGTCGAGCTGAAGGAGCTACCAAGACATCTGAAATACGCGTTTTTGGGTAAGAATGACACATTGCCTGTCATTATAGCTTCTAACTTGTCTTTGGAACAGGAATCTGCTCTGCTGAAGGTGCTGGTGGCGAATAAGGAGGCGATCGGGTGGACCATCGCGGATCTGAAAGGGATTAGTCCTTTGATAGTGATGCACAAAATTTTGACAGATCCGGATGTTAAACCCGCGCATGATGCACATAGACGGTTGAACCCGAACATGCGGGAAGTTGTAAAGAAGGAGGTACTGAAGTGGCTCGATGCTGGAATTATTTTTGCCATTTCAGACAGCACATGGGTGAGCCCGACTCAGACAGTCCCAAAGAAGGCGGGCATCCAAGTCGTCAAGGACGACTTAGGTAACGAGGTTGCCACCTGGCCGGTAACCGGGTGTCGTATTTGTATTGATTATCGAAAACTGAACGCGGCAACATCGAAAGATCACTTTCCGCTTCCGTTTATCGATCAGATTGTAGAAAAGCTATCGGGTCAAAAATTCTATTGTTTTTTAGATGGTTATTCGGGTTATAACCAGATAGCGATTCATCCTGAAGATTAGGAGAAGACTACGTTCAAATGCCCGTATGGCACCTTCGCATTTAGGTGAATGCCATTCGGACTGTGCAACGCCCCTGCCACCTTTCAAAGGTGCATGATGAGTATTTTTTCCGATATGGTGGGGGAGTCTTTAGAAATTTTCATGGATGATTTCTCAATCTTTGGCACATCTTTCGAGTCTTGTTTACATCAACTTGAGAGAGTTCTAGAAAGATGTGTCGAAACAAATTTGGTTCTTAGCTGGGAAAAGAGCTATTTCATGGTCCAGGAAGGGATTGTATTGGGCCATGTTGTGTCGAGTCGTGGGATCGAGGTGGACCGGGCTATGGTCCAAGTTATTTCCACTCTACCTCATCCCAAAAATGTCAAAGCCATTAGATCTTTCCTCGGGCACGCTGGGTTTTATAGAAGGTTTATTAAAGGTTTTTGTGACATCACCAAACCCTTATGTAACCTATTGTTAAAAGATGCCCCATTCGATTTTAGTGAGGAATGTACTAAGGCCTTCGACATTCTGAAACAGAAGTTAGTGGAAGCCCCGATTTTACAATCACCCGACTGGGAATTGTCTTTTGAAATCATGTGTGATGCGAGTGATTATGCAGTCGGGGCTGTTTTGGGTCAACGGGTTGAGAAGAAACCCGTTGCCATATACTATGCAAGCAAAACCCTCTTGGACGCTCAGTTGAATTATACCACAACCGAGAAGGAGTTGCTCGCAGTAGTGTATGCTTTGGATAAATTTCGTTCTTACATATGGGGTAGCAAAGTAATTATTTATTCGGATCATTCTGCAGTTAGCTACCTCATGAACAAGAAAGACGCGAAACCCCGGTTAATCAGATGGGTTTTGTTGTTGCAGGAATTTGATTTGGAAATCCGGGACAAAAAGGAAGCAGAAAATGTTGTTGCAGATCATCTGTCCCGGATTGTGATTGAAGATAGAGACCGGGATGGACCCATAAATGAGTCTTTCCCCGACGAACAGATTTTGGCGGTTTCCCAAAACCCTTGGTTTGCTCATATTGTCAATTTTAAAGTTGCAGGTGATTTACCAGAACACTGGCCAAGGAGGAAGAAGAAACATTTGATGTCACAGGCAAAGCAGTATATTTGGGATGACCCCGATCTGTTCAAGATTGGAGCTGATCAGATGATTAGAAGATGCATACCTGAAGAGGATGTTCGATCAGTATTGGAGTACGCGCATTCATCTGCGTGTGGTGGTCATTTTAGCGGACAGAAAACTGCTAGAAAAGTGTTGACTAGTGGTTTTTATTGGCCAACACTGTTTCGGGATGCGCACGAGTTTGCGACACGTTGTTTAAAGTGTCAACAACTCGGGAGTATCTCCAAGAGGGATGAGATGCCCTTGAAACCGATCCTAGTAATTGATATTTTTGACGTGTGGGGGATCGATTTCATGGGCCCATTCCCGAACTCGTATGGTAATTTATACATCCTAGTGGCTGTCGATTATGTTTCTAAATGGGTCAAAGCGATAGCCACAAGGACAAATGATCACTCTGTAGTTTGTAATTTCGTACAAAGCAACATTTTTTCGAGGTTTGGAATTCCCCGAACTATTATTAGTGACGGGGGCTCCCATTTTAAAAACTTTAAATTTGGAAAGTTGCTTAAAAGATATGGAGTGGATCATAGAATTGCAACGCCTTACCATCCACAAACGAGTAGACAGGTTGAGGTTTCAAACCGGCAGATTAAACAGATTTTACAGAAAACTGTTTGGACGGACCGGAAGGATTGGTCAACGAAGTTGACCGATGCCTTATGGGCCTACCGAACCGCTTTTAAAACGCCGATTGGAACCACACCATATAGACTTGTGTATGGAAAGGATTGTCATTTACCGGTTGAGATTGCACAACGTGCTTATTGGGCTACTAAGGAAGTTAATACTAGCTATGATGATGCAGGTACAGCTAGGAAATTAGCATTGTGCGAGATCGAGGAGTTGCGGGATGAAGCGTATGAGTGTGCATCCGCTTACAAGGCAAAAATGAAAAAAATACATGACGCGAAGATCCGGTTGAAGAACTTTGAAGTTGGTCAGAAAGTTTGGTTATACAACACGAGGATGAAGCTCTTCCCGGGTAAGTTAAAAAGTAAGTGGATGGGCCCATTTGTGATAGTTGTAGTTGGAAACCATGGTCAATACGAGATTGAAGACTTTGACGACCATGTGAGGCAAGTGGCGAATGGCTACAGGTTGAAGCCATATTTGGAGATGGAGGACATTCATAACATGGGTAAGGAGTCGGTGAGTTTCATTGTAACCTCACTGGTTTATGAAGACACTTGATGGTCAAATGCACGTGTTTCAGGTTAGTGTATATTTTGTTGTATTTGGAACTTTGTGGGTGTAGTTCACTATAAACCCTCACTAGACCCCACTCGTCCTCCCGGGCTACCGGGGGGTTGAAAGGGCTTGTTGCATACACCAAATGCAACCGTCATTCCTACGAAAGTGAGTTAGGTCTTTTAACATTTTAACTCGTTTAACGAAATTTATTATGAAACTACATAATTCGGCTCGGTAATTAGTTTTTCTAAAAAAAAAAAAAAACAACTCATTTTTTATAACTCTTAAAAGACCTATGTCTTACACTTGTGAGAAGCTTGCTTCTACACGTCTCGAGATTCTGCAGATTCGGTTAGTCGGTTTTGGTATTTGATGGAGACGAGTGTTGTTGAGGGTTCACGGGCCACGCTAGCATTGCATTATCTATCATATCAGGTGATTTCAGTTTCATAATTTATTTTTTTATTCTTATTTTGAATGTTAGAAGTGTAATTGTATAATTCTAGTTTTAGACCCGTCACATTAGTGCCCCAGGTTTTTGAATTGTTAAACAGTCAGTTTAAAAATTTTAACATTGGGGACAATGTCAACCTCAAGTGTGGAGATAGGGGGAAAATTGAAAATTTTTAGCCCGATAGTACCTCGAAGAGTATTCAGAAACCTAAGTTATTAACTGTTGATTATTGCTATTAATGCCAAGTTAGAGGTTTTTTTGTCATTGTTGATTTTTCAGCTTCTTGATAGTTTTCCCGACAAATGTTTTTAAAATGAGAAGTTGGAAAATGGAATCGTTTAGGCCGGGATAACGAGTCAAGGGGACAGATATACATGTTTCATATCGGCAGCCCATATTTCCAGACATATTGTGAGATTGGCCCCTATACTTAATACACATATTATATAATAGATATAAAACATGTCTTACCATTTATTGAGGGAAACCGGTATGTTTTACAAAATTAGAACTTGCTTGTCAAATGCTTTTCGAGATCTTAATACCACCATCTGTATGGAGATTAGGACTTTAGAAAACCCATCCCGTACATATTTTCCTCACCAAATAAATTCCTTACCCGACATTAGTCCCTAGGAGCCCGTTTGGACCTTATTCCTTTTCGTTTGTTAAACTGAACATTACACACCATTTCAGCCTTGGCCTTTATTTTATTTTTACCCGTGTGATGAAATCCAGTTCGCTATCGAGTTGTATATATATCGAGTTGTACTTAGTCAGACGAGTTGTAAAGTTGTTAAGTACTGAGTTGTAATTATCAGTCATTTCAGTTAGTATTGATGTTTGGTAAAAAAAAAAAAAAAAAATCTTTGAAAAGTCAGTAAAAAGACAAAAGGAAGTTATCAGTTAGTATTTCAGTTGTAAATAGCAGTTGATTATGTAATTAGTTCGTTTGTATTTGTGAGTCTGTATATGGGTTTGTTTAACTGGGTTTCATCCACCTGAGTCACTAAATAAGCCTAATCCGCACCCAAACCTAAGCCTCAGCAAAACCCTAGTCCGAGTCTTTATGCAACCGGTGGTTAATGGGTGGAGATAAGAGTGACCTACAAGCATATTAAATTGTAAATCATATTTATTATTTGAGGGCAGAGACATATACTAGCACATCTTTTGCTAGTCCAGATATTAAACCGAGAGGAGTGTTGATAGTGTGAGGGGTATGAACATGTATGCCCTAACCGGAAACAAAGTACACTTGTCTGGGCGGTTTTATAGTTTTATTGTAGTATTAACTTTATTTGTGGGTTGTCAATCTAGAAAGTGTCAGTCTGGGAAGCTGGGTATGACCTTAAACCTTACTAGTATTAATGGTGATAATTGATATACCTATGATGGAGGTTGATGTTTGTTTTAGAGTTTTGCTTGAGGGCAAGCAAAAGATAAGTGTGGGGATGTGATGGTCAGGTATTATGCTTATATATTAGTATGTTAATTTTACAGTTTTATTTAGTTTATTGTGTGAACTATGGTGCTTCAAGCGTGCTTTTATATTTTAGGTTATTGTTCGTTAAAGTTATCTAATTGGAGCATTTACGAGCATTGAATGGAGTCGCGGGATGATCAGAAAGGACACACGCGTTTAATGGAGCTTTTAAAGGTCTAATATGAAAGCCATGAATATAAAATGTGAAAATTGACCAAAGTCAGCACTAGGTTCAAGAGGATGAAATGCAAACTGATATTATTATTATTATTATTATTATTATCTCCACTCAAGTAAACTAATAAAATAATAATAAAAGAAATACTCACGTATAAGTAAAAGAAAAGAATGACAAATATGATGGTGGGTTATATTTATGTGGCATATAATTAATTGGGGCCCACGAGAGAAAGAGGAGGATTATTATGATTGATTCTACGAAAAAAGATAGGTCCGAAAAGAGGCAGAGGCAGCAGAGGTTACAGAAAAGAGGAAAATCAAACCCTATCCATTGATCCTTTCATTCATGTTCATAACCTACCAAATAGGGAGTGAAGACAAAATCATCACCATGAGTGGCTAGTCTCCTTGAGTCATACCCGGGATGTAGAGTATTGTACTTGTTCAGTTTTTCTCATGTTTTAATAACTAAATATTTGTAATTATTAATTGTCGATCTATGAATATTGATGTTTGGTATTATTGTGCACTCAGTCGGTTTAGGTTTATCTCGATCAGAACGATTAGTTTGCCAGTTGCTGTGATACGTGTTCATAGGGTTATATTAATTAGTTTGGATGTGATAAAGCATACAATTGCCCTTAGTTGAGTCACACTGGCAGGGACCGTTTGATAACCAGTGTCGTGTGTTAGCCATTGTTGATGCCTAAGGTTTAACTAGTTGATTAATCAGATTCGATTATTAATATTTAATCTGTTAAATGACATGAGATTGCTGTTTGTTACATGCTTGAACCCCGGTGTGATTTGCTTTCATTAATTGTTTGAACTTTAAAATAATTGCTTGTTTGACATTAAAACTAAATCATTGCTAGTGTGATCAGCACTCTTAATAGTTACTTCATAATGTTAGGAATTAGTTTCACATTACACTGACCACATACTCCTGGTGGATACGATACCTGACTTACCCTAACTACGTAGGTTAATTAGGTTTTTGCATGACTCGAACGACGGTCATCAGTTACGAGTTTTAATTGAATTAAAATGCATGTTTCATGGTGTTTAAAGCTCACTAGAAACTGCTTTGGGTTGCCGGACGGCAGCCGGAGCTGGTGGCCGGAAAAGCGTGGGATAAGGGGCTGGGGGTGAGGTTATTTTAATAAAAATATAATTTAAATCACACATTGGACCTTTGATCTTCCCAGTTGTTTTAAGATCAGAAATTAAAATATAAATTACAAATTGGATCCTGAACTTTGAAATGCGCTATAAACATAATAAGAAGTTATAAAACTTAGATATTTATTATATTATACCCATATAGTTTGCAAATAATATAAATATAAACTTTAAATCTCAAAGTTCAACATGAATAGAAAATGAACGATCGATAAACTTAATTCATTAGAAATATTATATTAATGATAAACGATAAACAAGAATACATCGAAACGGGTCGGTTTAATGAAGACAAATACAAATGATGAATGTCACATAAAATACATGAAATGAAATTTGAGATTGATTAATAACATTATATATAAATATATATATAAACAAAACCGAAAATTTAAAATGAATCGGGTTTTCGGGTTTAAAATTTAACGAATGCTACATCAGTCTTTCTATCTCAATACACCCTATAGTGCAAGGGGTACCCTAAGAACATCGATAAAACACAAATTACAATGAAACCATGAAAATCTAGGGAAACATCCTCTCAGAGCGTTTAAACCTAAACACCTAACCTTAGAGAAAACCCGACTATCTATTAAATCGCCGCTATCTAGATAGGTAGAATAAGTTCTAATAAAACCGTAAGTAACATTCCTATGGATCATGCCGTCTAGGAAACCATAAAACTATTCACAAACACATAGCAAGTGACCTAAACATGCATTCATAATAGAAGGCCATTCAATAAAAATGCATGGCGAACAATAATCAATGATCAATAAGAAGTAAATACGCATAAACATATCAGGTCAGCGGAAATTATATTGTTTACAATAACGTTAATCCATCAACAAGAATCCATAAACCGATAAACAGCCCAAAACTCGACAAATAATCATCTAACCTAAGTAGCTAGGGATGATTATCCAAAAATCATGTTCAAAACCAGAAAACAATCCGTACAAAACGTGAACATAAGGTCTATTGGTCTAATCAAACAATAGAAAACAAGAATCAATAACCGAAGGATTAATACATACCCGATTCTTGACCCCTAGTCAAAATCGCCCAAAGAGTCCAAAAGGGACGACTTGATACGAGTTCCCTCAAATAGAATGTGTTAAGATATATATAATCATTTTTAGGGTTTGAGCCGAATTTAAGGGTTTTGACGTGTCGCAGGGGTTGCTCTCTTGATTTCCAGCGTATCGCTAGGAAAAAACTAGCCGGCTGGTTATTTTCCAAGGTTTCACGTTCTATCTGCGCAGCTAAAGGATTTCCTTAGTTCTCCACGATGCGTGAAGAACATGGACATACAGATTGTCCAGGTTCATTGTGAATATGGGTGTGAATGTTAACTAGATACATCCGGGTCTCATTTTTAATCATTTTTTTAATCTTTAATCCCATTAGTTCGTTACTCTTCTTGTTTAAACACTGAACTAATGTTTTCTACTCAAGCATCTTTCGTTTCTTGCTTACGTTCTTTTCCACTTTCATTTAAAATTTTTCGTTTATGCCATGAAATATGAACTTTCAAATTTTTCCTGTGCGCGTTTCATTCACGATTAAGCCTTGTTTTCCGATCTTGCACACAAACCTATAAAAACATAAATAATTAAATTTCTAGAATATGAAATTCTAATCCAGTTTTTGAAATCCTGGATCAAAATGTTGCGTTGGTTTAATTTATGTTTAATAAACAAAGAGAACTTAGGTTGGTAAACCATGCATTACTCAGTTAAATAATAATTGGCATACATCTTCAAATAAAAAGTTAAGACGGATGCGTGCATAACATTAAATTTAACTTTTTTTGCGCCAATTCAAAATTTGTGCTAAAAATGAACAAAAAACGATAAATTAAATAACTAAAACTGGATAAAAACGTAAGGAAAACCAGATGCGTTATGCAACGCATCAAACATTCCCATACTTAACCTTTTTTCGCCCAAAAAATGCATTGGAATCATAATCAGAAATCTGTCTTTCAAATCATTAGATTATATTCATTAATGGATAGATAAATGCAAACCTCGATTGTTGATATTTTTATCCAATTAAACCCAACTGCTGACAAATCAAGACCCAATCGTGTTTAGCTTTATGTTCAAACATATCATTCTATCTATGGGTCTCACACCTAGAAAACCACAACTAGATGAATATATACACCAAATCATGCAAGTATTAAGAATTACGAACACTAGATGGATAGATGGATGAATTTCCAAGCATTATTATATAATCATGCATTATGGGTCTGACACCTAGGAAGCCGCATCTTGATGGATATATCTGAAGAGGTATGTACCCGCCTCAACACCGAGCAAGGCGGGTCAACCCACAAGATAAAGACATTATGAAGGCACAAAGCCAAACCTATGCGCATGGCACATACAAAACATGCCCAGGCATCATATGCTCGCGCATCACATATGCGCGCGGCGCATCAACGCGCGGCGCATATCACATGCTCGTGCATATCACATCTGCGCGTGAGAATAAAGAGAATACCTCGCGCACCCTCAGGGTGGGCGCATATCTGCGCGTGAGAATAAAGAGAAGACCTCGCGCACCCTCAGGGTGGGCGCATATCATACGTGCACATAATCAACCTCGTCCTTATCCAAATCAGGATTAGGGCAACCTTGATTGTGCACGTCAGACGACCTTCCAGAAGGCATCTTTTTAAGGAGTAAGAATATGCTGATGTTGACAGCTGCCAAATGAAAGGTCGACAACTCAGCATGACACATGTGCTACCACGTGATTACAACCAACGAGAAAGCGCCAGGTGTCCCAGAGGACACGTGGCGCAGTGCGATGGGAGGAGGCCAACGAGGTTGAGCCCAATCAGTGGAAACCCTAGCATTATAAATACAGCATCAACTCCACTTTGATGACACATTCATACTCAATCATTGACAGTTTCAGGCAGTGATATCACATTCAATCATATTGAATTACATTCACTCACAGTCAGTTACATACAAACAGACAGTCTCACAATTAGAGGGTATTCAGCTATTCAGCAATACTCTTGAGATTCCCTTACACACATTATCATCTTCTCCACAATATACTGATTCTCACGCCGGAGGGTTACCCCAAAGAGGACCCCTCTGTCCCTTTCTGAGGGGTAAGTAACGACGCTGTTCATTTTGTAGGTGGAAGAGCACGGATCCAGAAGAACCATCGGTGAAATAGTATAATCACACCCGAGGAAAGTAGATCTGCTACCAGTGAGTATATCCACGTTTCTTCATTGGCGCCATCCGTGGGACAACAAACGGCAATCAGATCTCATCAGATCTATAAAAAAAAAAAATCAATCACCATGGTTTCTGGCGTTCGTAACGTTGATCAAGCTCTGGAGGATATTGAACGTGAGGGTGTTAACGACGGACAGCAGGTTCTGAGGGTTCCGCGTGATTCTACGCGCACCACCAGCAACCGTCCCTTCGTCACAACCCCTCACGGCCAGACTGAAACTCCTCCAGACGATCTCACGTTACAAAATATGGCCGGCGCGAAACTGAAAGGACCAATGGGTCCAGAAGAAGAAACAAATGATCCGAATGAATGGCTCATAAACTAGCAGCGGCGTCTGATGGAAAAGTACAATGAAATGGTCAAGCAGAAGAAGCTAGCCGACCAAACACAAAGGCAAGCTTTTGATAAGCAGACTACAAAAAGGCCGCGCGCGCCGGAAGAAGGACATTCTGTTCACACTGCACACACTGAGTTCAGTGATGAAGAAATGCATAGCATGAGGAAGACGCGGGATACTCATGCAGGAGGCTCACAGCTCCGCGCGCCTGTGAACATGGCGCCTGGAGCCAGAGCCGATCTGGATCTGCACATGCCGTATAGCCCACCAGTCAGAGGGCAAGTGGACGTAACCACACCCTACAGACCAGCCATCTTGGTGAAACACTCAAAGTTCACTGCGCGCATCGCGCAGGCTCCCATCCAGCATAAGACCAAGATGCCAAGTGGTTTGGGTAAATATGACGGCACGACAGATCCAGACGATTTCTTGCAAGGTTTTTACAACACGGGAAACCTAGAGAGCTGGACGATGCCAACATGGTGTCATATGTTTGCTCGCTGCCTAACGGGCGCGGCGCGAGTATGGTTCGAGAGCTTGCCGACTGGGCAAATTGATGGGTTCGAGGAACTATTAGAAAAGTTCCAAGCCCACTTCGTACAGCAGCGCAGGCACACGCGCGATCCTGATGACATCATGCACTGCGTACGCAGGAATGATGAGACGATTGAAGATTACATCACTCGGTTCAATCAGGAGTCTTTGGCAATCGGAGGTATAACCGAGCAACTACTGCGCGTGGCCTTTATACAAGGCGCGCGCAGTGATCAATTACGACGAGCTCTCGTAAGCAAAGATGGCATGCCCACCACGTGGGCCAAGTTAATGGAGGCATCGCGAGTTTTCGCGAGAAATGAGAAACAGATTGCCCAAGATAGGGCAAGAGAAAGAGCGCATCAGGCAGAATCACCGCGCAGCAAAGAGAAGAGGGCCAAACAGAATTCTGTATGGTCCAGGTTGCAGCCAACAAGTTTTTCTTCCGCGGAAAAACAAGCGCAACCAAGCTCACCCCAGCCCCAAAAAGATGTTCGTAATCGCGGGGAGGGTGACAAAAGGGAGGGCGGCAGAGATCCTAGCAGACCTCTGCCAAGAATATGGACACCCCTCACTAAAACACCTTCACAGGTGTTAAGTACTGAGAATGTCCAATTCAAGCCCCCCAAGCAACTACACTACAAGGGACCGCAAAACAGTGGCAAATATTGTGAATTTCACAGGTCCCCGGGCCACAACACCGACGCATGCCATCATTTAAAGGATGCGATCGAGAAGGATGTAAAGTCAGGCAGGTTGGCTCACTTGGTGAAAAACCAAAGAATAGAAGATGAGCAACCGGAAGGAGCCTCTGCCAGCAAGAAATACAAAAGAATCTGTGTGGCTGAGGGGGGACGACAAGGGCAGACGTCAAAAAAGAGAAGCGCGCAAATACACGGGGATTGGCGCGAGCAGCAAGTCATCTTCCCAAGAATCAGGGGAGGCCCCTCAATAAGCAGTCCTCTCGTCATCACCACACACATTGCTCATTACGAAGTGTCAAAGGTCCTGGTGGACACTGGAAGCGAATCTGACATTATGTATGAGCAATGTTTCAGAAAGTTAGACCCGGCAGACCAAGCGCGGCTCGAAATTGTGAACGCACCAATCTGTGGTGTTTCAAATGAAATCATCCATCCCCTAGGCCAGATTCAGTTTGAACTAACTATGGGGGATGATGAGCATAAGCGAGCAGAAGTTGTCAACTTCTTGGTCTTGCCCACCACGTCATGCCACAATATGATCCTGGGTAGGGGAACGATTGCCCAATTTAATGCTGTACCGTCGCCAGCGCACGGCGCATTGGGGTTCCCTACACCAACAGGTGTAACATTTGTTTACCGCGATCATTTGTGCGCAGTGACAAGCACTCCGCGGGAAGGGAGAATGAAACTTCCAATGGCGGACAATGCGCCAGAGAAGTGGATTTTAAACCCAAAATTCCCAGAGCAAACGGTCACAATTGGCGCTACCATTTCAGACGAAACGAGATTGAGAATGAAAAGGTTGCTCACAAAATACACGTCGGTTTTCACGTGGCAACACTCCGATATGACGGGGGTCCCGCGAGACTTGGCGCAACATTCTCTTAACACGTTCAAGTCGGTGGAGCCAATTGCTCAGAAAAAGAGAATCATGGGGGATGAAAAGGCGAAGGCCATGAATGAGCAAGTGGAGGACCTGTTGCGCGCAAACATCATCCGCCCGATCCGATACCAGACGTGGGTAGCCAATCCTGTGATGGTAAAGAAAAGCAACGGGTCATGGAGGATGTGCATTGACTTCAAGGACCTCAACAAAGCATGTACAAAAGACTGTTACCCCCTCCCAAACATCGACGCAAAGGTGGACTCCGTGGCGCCATTCAAGCTCAAATGTTTCCTGGATGCATACAAAGGCTATCACCAGATTCAAATGGCACCACAGGACGAAGACAAGACTGCCTTCAGAACCGACAAGGGTGTTTTTTGTTACACAAAAATGCCCTTTGGTCTAAAGAATGCGGGCGCCACCTATCAGAGACTTATGGATTCGGTTTTCAGTGAACAAATCGGAAGAAATCTAGAAGTCTACGTTGATGATTTGGTGATCAAGAGCAGGGAGGAGAGACAAATGCTCAAAGACATCGAGGAAACTCTTCAGCGCCTAACGGAAGTTAACATGAAGCTCAACCCGAGCAAATGTACTTTCGGCGCGGAAGAGGGGAAATTTCTTGGTGTAATGGTCACTAAGGATGGTTTCAAGGTGAACCCTGAAAAGGTGGAAGCCATCCTTGACATGCCTTCACCATCCACCATGAAAGAGGTTCAGAAGCTGAATGGTAGACTGGTGTCAATCAACAGGTTCCTAGCGAACCACGCCAGCAAATCTACTCCATTCGTTAACACTTTGAGGAACTGCTTGAAGAAGAGCCAATTCAAGTGGACGCCTGAGGCTGAGCAAGCATTCACTGAGATAAAAGAATGTCTCATAAAGCTGCCCGCGCTCACAGCTCCACTTCCTGGCGAAACCCTTACATTGTACTTGTCAGCTGGAGATCGCGCCATCGGCGCAGTATTATTGGTGGATCGCAAGGGGATCCAAACGCCAATATACTATGTGAGTCGGGTGTTGACAGACCCTGAGACGCGCTATTCCATCATGGAAAAGTTAGTTTTGTCACTAACACACGCGTCGCGCAAGCTCCATAGATACTTCAATGGTCATCCTATTGAAGTTCTGACTGGTTACAACATCCAGCAAGTCTTGCGACGCCCCGCGCTCTCCGGAAGGCTGGCAAAGTGGGCGCTGGAATTAGGTGAACACACGATCACCTATAAGCCCCGTCCAGCAATAAAGGGTCAAGTTTTAGCGGATTTCATCACGGAAATCCCAGAGGGAAAGATTGAAGAAGCTCAGCGCGAGGTAGACCCTCCGCGAGCAAATGATGAAGAAGATGTTTGGAGGCTATTCACTGATGGGGCCTCCAACAGCGAAGGGTCCGGCGCAGGCCTCAAACTGGTGGACCCTGATAATCATGAATATACTTATGCTATTAGGTTGGACTTCAAGAGTACCAACAATGAGGCTGAGTATGAAGCCCTGCTGGCTGGTCTGCGCATTGCGCGCAAGTTTGGAGTTAAAAGGCTAGAGGCCCATGTTGATTCTTACTTGGTAGCTGCTCAGGTCAACGGCCTATATGACGCCAAGGAGAACACAATGCCTCTATATCTAGAGCAGGCAAAAAAGCTCATTGAGCAGTTTGACTTCTTCAGAATCATACACATCTCGCGCAACGAAAACAAGTCCGCTGACGCGTTGAGTAAAATGGCGTCAACTAATTTTGATCACTTTGGCAAAGATGTCAGGGTGGAAGTAATGAGCAGCCCGTCAGTGCAAACGCAGTCGGTCCTTGTAATTCATACAACCCCTTCATCCTGGATAACTCCAATAATGGAATTCCTGAAGGAGGGGAAATTACCAGACGATCGCGCACAGGCGAGGAAGATAAGACACAAGGCGCAGAACTATGAACTACTTGAGGGTACATTATATCGACGCTCTTATCTTGGACCGCTCATGAAATGCCTGGATGCTGAAGAAGCAACCTATGTGATTAGGGAGATTCACGAAGGAATCTGCGGAATACACGCTGGCCCGCGCATGGTGGTTGCCAAGGCAATGAGCGCAGGCTACTATTGGCCAGGCATGTACTTGGATGCGCTAAAAGAAATCCAAAAATGCAAGGCATGTCAGAGCCACGCGCCAAACACCATGCGGCCAAAGAACAACTTGATTCCAGTGACCTCCGCATGGCCTTTCTACAAATGGGCCATTGATATTGTGGGGCCCCTGCCGCAAGCGCAAGGGCGAGTGAAATTTTTGGTAGTGGCAGTAGACTATTTCACAAAATGGGTTGAAGCCAAGCCACTAGCAAAAATCACAGCTGAGGCGATGAGGCAATTTATCTGGAGCCACATCATTTGCCGTTTTGGCCTTCCTATGGAAATTGTGAGTGACAATGGCAAACAATTCACTGATAGGAAGATATCCAGCTGGCTCAAAGAATTGCACATCAACCAAATCTTCACTTCGGTCTACCACCCTCAGGGGAATGGCCAAGTGGAGCGCGCGAATCAAAGTTTGTTAAATGGGCTGAAGAAAAGGTTGGAGGGAGAATCCCATTCTTGGGTCGAAGAGTTACCTAATGTCCTGTGGGCGCACAGGACATTAAGCAAAACTAGCAATGGCGAATCCCCGTTCAGCCTAACCTATGGGACAGAGGCTATGATCCCAGCAGAAATTGGATGCCCATCCCATAGGGTACTCATGATGAGCAAGACTGATAACGAGCGCGAAAGAAGATTGGACCTCAACTTGCTTGAAGGGCGCAGAGAAGCGGCTATCATCAATGAAGCCAAATACAAGAAAAAGCTGGAAAAATATTATAATCAGCGCGTTAGAGAATGCCACTTCAAGAAAAATGATTTTGTCCTTCGAAACAATGAAGCTAGCCGCGCGATACCCCCAGGAAAAATGTCCCCCAATTGGGAGGGACCTTATCAAATTTCAGAAGATTTGGGGAAAGGCGCGTACACTTTAAAAGATTTGAATGGAAAAAAGATACCGCGCGCGTGGAACGCGGCACAGCTTAGAAAATGTTTCATGTAAAAGTTCAAATATGCAATCAAGGCTTTTAAGCCATCATGAATGATGATTCGCGCTATCTTTCAATATTTGTTCTATTATCTTTGCATACATGTTTCACACTTCCTTTATTAATATGGAGCAATATGACAACACTATATTGACTTCAAAACAAAATAAAACGAAGTAAAACATACATGCGCGAGCCTTAGCTCAAACGCGTTAACGAGTTTTAACTCTAAAACGTCAGGGCCTTAGCCCAAACCTACGAGCCTTAAGCTCAAACACGTTAATGAGTCTTAACTCTAAAACGTCAGGGCCTTAGCCCAAAACAAAGAGCCTTAGCTCAAAACACTCACAAACATCCATTTTACATCCAGCGCAGCCTGATCATAAAAATCCTTAAACACAACTAAGGCAAAGTACATGCCATATCATAGTTGTTAAGGTCTCAGGTCGAGGTCGCGCTCGGAATCATAGTGGGTATCTGAGTAACACATGCTGACATGTAATGGCTAAAACTCATACTTCCATATAAAAACCGCGCGACAACGACGCGCGAAATAGGAATTGTGAAAAGTTATCGAGCATGTCAGCATAAACAAGATACTGCGAAACCAATTACAAAATAGGACTATGGTTAAGTGAATAATTTCCTTACAACCTTGTTCTTATTTTAACGTGCAAGCATATCTTATATCTATACAAGCAAACATGAAGAGATGAATGGAAATGCGCAAGATGTAAAAAAGAGAAAACAAGTTTCATTCCATAGCATTGAAATTTACAAGTATGATGAGTTACAAATTACAAGTATAAAAAAAAAAATTATAAAATTTGATGAAGGGCTTCTCAAGTCTCCACGTCGACGTCAGCCACTTCATCACCCTCATCATCTCCCGCAGCATCTGGCGCGGCCTGCTCCTCATCTCCGAACTGACTATAGTCAAGTTCTTCCTCCTCATTGGAGTCTTCTATCACGACGGTGTCAGGAGCAGATTCTTTCGCAGCGCCAGAGCCGCTGGCAGGGGCAACATCCCCCGCGCCACCATCATCGCTACCAGCCCTCTTGCATTCATCGAGCAACTTCTTTAGCGCGCCGAGGTCGGGCTGGTCAGCAAGCGCAGCTATCTGCAAAATCAATAGAAAAGTATTGAGTACAAAACACTTGGAAAATTAATCAAGTAAAACTCATTAAGGTCAAGGTACCTGCATAAGGATGGGGATGGGAGTATTCATGTACTTCTCCCCCACCGCGGCCATGTCCGCGCAGGCCACGTCGCTCTTGTAAGGGTACTCGGATGGGTTCTTCTTCAACATGCCATATTCATACCCATCCGTAAACCCTTCAGCGCGACCCACCAAGCGCGCGGCAGCATTGCAGTCCATCACAAGGGCCTGAAACACGGCGGAATATTTCATCGCCAAAGCGCAACGAGTCATGCCCTGTGACACCAGTCATTGGCGATCCTGCACGAGGCCAGCAACAAACGTCTCGAGGGCAGGAACCTGGGAGTTTAATAACTCAACAGTTTCCTTGGTCTTTTTTAGCTCCTCCTTATCAGACGCTGCTGCCGCCAAAATTTTTTCTTTCTCCGCCTGCGCAGCACCAAGTGCTTCCTGGCTGGACGCTGCCGTCGCCAAGGCCTCATCTCTATCGGCCACCGCGGCCGCCAACTCCCTCTTCAGGCGCGCAACCTCGCTCTCCAGTGATGATTTCTCAGTGACACTCTGGACGATAGCTTGGTCACGCGCCTCAGCCTGCTGTTCCAAGACACGCACTCTATGCGCGTACTTGGCAACTTCGGCCTCCGCCACCTGCTGCTTCTCCCGCGCAGCTTGGAGCTCATGCCCGCGCTTAATATAGGCGGTGTTGGCACTTGCTCGGTTTTCGCTGAGCTCCGCCTGGAGTTTCTCAGCTCGTGCGCGAGCATCAGAAAGGTTCCAGGCGGCCACCTTAGCCTCTCGCTGGGCTTCCACAAGAGCATCGCGTACTTTAATATAATCACGACGAAGCTCCTGGGAGGCAGCAAAGAAAGCCGACCCAGCGAAAATATGGTCATTCAGCAAGTCCGCGCGGGTGCGCTCCTCCTGATACCTCCTTTCAGTAGGAGGCACGGCATGAGCCCAGAAGTCCTCGCATACGCCCAAGGATTGGAAGGAGCTGTCTTCATTAATACTCCATCTCGGGCGGTAAACGTGGTTATCTCCCTGCAAAACACAAGAAATGTTCTAAGTCATAAAACATACTTATATGGAGGTACGCGCGGCGGAGCAACAAATTAAAACATACCTGCGGGGATGAAGCAGAAAAGTCAGCGCCAGCCCCACCAGAAGTCTGCGCTGCGAACTCTTGTGGCATCGCAGGGCTGGCGCGGTCTCCCAAGGAGTCTTCAGCTTGAGCCCCCTCATCCTCCTCATCTTCTTCAATAGGCCTCTTCTCCTGCGACCTGGAGGGCTCCAAACCAGTCTCGCGGGGAGGGCTGCGTGTAGGAGGAGGCGAGGGAGGTCTCGGCGCCGCCAGTTCGGAGCGCAATACGGTTTCCTGCTCCTTGGTAATCCCAATAAGGGGAGACTCAGCACTAGCAGGAGCAGGAACAGAACCAGCGGCGCCGGCAACGGCGCCAGGAGTGTCACCAGCAACTTGTGCGCCAGCTACAACTCCTATGAACAAATCAACAAGGAAGAATGGTTTATGACTGAATCCAAAAGAAAAAATTCAGAAGACAAATGTGCAAAACATACCTTGGCGCAATTCTGTTCGCGCGGCGAACATCGCCATAAAGTTCATTCTACCCTTTTCAGAGGGTAGAACAGGGGACTCCGAAGCAGCCCCCGGCGCAGCCTTAGCACCTTGTGGCGCCTGCGGCTGATCTGCTACCGTCGCCGGTTCTGCAAACATCCAAAGGAGCAAAGGTTTAATAACAATTCAACCAGATGAAGACAAGCAAACTATACCTGTGGCAGGCGCGGCACTGCTTCTCTCTTCAGCCGCGCGAACGGAGGAGGTGACGCCACCATACCTCAAGTGGACAGGAGGTCTGCCCACTCTCACAGGCAGGGAAGCTAAAGAAACCTTGGTGGTAAACACCTGGGTTTCCTTAGGTCCCTTCGTTTGAGCATGGGGATGAGCGACAGGGGTGTCATCTTTCTTCTGTTTCTTACTGGCCCCTGCGCCAGATTTCCCCTTAGCTTTGCGCTTTAGTAGGGGCGCCTCCTCTTCCTCCTCCTCCTCTTCCGCGAGCTCCAGCTCGTAGTTTTCAAGCGCATCTGCAAAAACAAGCAACAGAACTGTTAATAAACTTGGGTATTCTAAAGGAATGAGCATAAGTGCAAAGGCTTACCAGGCGCGTCACTGTCAAAGTCAAAATCCAGATCCACTGGGATGAACATGTCATCGAAGCGATCTGGGAAACCAACCTCCCCAGCGCCAAGCGCGACGGAGCCACCCTCCACTTGATCATCATAAGCGGCAAGGATATAATCCTTGGTGACTGCGCAAAAACAAGTCAAGTGATATCAGCAAAAGAATTATGCTCGCGCAGAAAAAATAAATAAAGCAATGAAATAAACTTACACAACCCGTCGACTTGGATAACGGGCTCAAGCGCGCTATCGGCCCATAGCTTACTCATGCCGACCCCCACCAGCGCCTCCTCGCAAATTTTCTTCGCGGGGGATGGTTCGGCGGTCAGTTTCTTAACCCAGGCGCCAGTTGGGTTCTTGAGGACACCCACATCCGCAGGCGCAGAAGAGATGGAGCGCATGGTCATACGGATGGGTATCACACCAGCCCTAATGTAGAAGAACCTCTCAGACCAGTCATGAAGGCTCTTGAATGAAACAGTGGAGCACTTCACCTTCTGACTGCGAGGAATAAAAGAGAACCAATTGTCTTGGATCTTGGCCTTATAAAAATACTGAAAGCGCCGAGGGGTAGGTTCCTCGCGCTGGGATTTGCACATGAACTCAAAGTGAGTCACGCGCACGAGTCCAAACGGATGGACTTGGGATATATGAATCCCATAGAACTTCAGCAGTGCACCCACAAACCTTGTTATCGGGAGACGAAGGTTGCAGTGGGTGAAAAAGTGGCTATATAGGGATATATAGCCGGCAGGCGGGTCCGCCGCCGTTTGCCCGGCCCCAGGCAACATGCAGCCAAACAGGGGGAGAAAGCCCTGAGAGGCGATGAGGCTGTCGAGATCGGCCTGCTTCAATTTGCAGGGGATTTCATTCCACCTTTTGGTGGCCTTGGTCCTCCCTACTTCCTCCGATGTGGTCTCAATAACCCTCTTACCCTTCCCCTTTTGCTTCAATGTCGACATCACCACAGATTTCACACGGCGTCTTCGAGAGGCAATAGAGGTGATTGAGGGGTTAGACGAGTCTGAACTATCAGACATACAACTGCAGCAGCAAATAATAGAAGTTTCGAAACGATGAAAATACTCAATTCAGAATATGAAAGGCAGAAACTCGAAAATTAGCAACAATGAGGATGAAGATAAAAAATTTCCTAAGGGCATGCTTTTATAGGCACAGGGGAGAGAAAAGTGGTAACTGATGGGATTTCACGCGCCCCCACTCGCAGGTGTAAGCCAACGAGGGCAAGGCACGTGTCCCTAACACTGTTGAGGGGACATAAAAACGTAACGGACCTGCCACGGAGCAGAGACGCGCCCCCACTCGCAGGTGCAAACCAATGAGAGCGCGACACGTGTTCCAGACAGCTGTGTGAGGGGACATGAAAGGCAACTGTAGCACCTCGAGCACACGAAACGTCTGACACGTTTACGGCGCACGTCACCACCAACCAGCCACGTGCTTCGACCCTTCGTTTCAACCAAGTAGATAGAACTTCGCGCAACGATGGAAACAACCAAGAAAACGACAAAACCACTTTTAAAAGACCAAATCAGTAAGTCTAATATCTATCTTACCGCGCTCGCGCGAGATAAGACACACATTAGACTGGGGGGCTTGAAGAGGTATGTACCCGCCTCAACACCGAGCAAGGCGGGTCAACCCACAAGATAAAGACATTATGAAGGCACAAAGCCAAAACCTATGCGCATGGCGCATACAAAACATGCCCAGGCATCATATGCTCGCGCATCACATATGCGCGCGGCGCATCAACGCGCGGCGCATATCACATGCTCGTGCATATCACATCTGCCCAGGCACACATATGCTCGCGCATCACATATGCGCGCAGCGCATCAGCGCGCGGCGCATATCACATGCTCGTGCATATCACATCTGCGCATGAAATATCTGCGCGTGAGAATAAAGAGAAGACCTCGCGCACCCTCAGGGTGGGCGCATATCATACGTGCACATAATCAACCTCGTCCTTATCCAAATCAGGATTAGGGCAACCTTGATTGTGCACGTCAGACGACCTTCCAGAAGGCATCTTTTTAAGGAGTAAGAATATGCTGATGTTGACAGCTGCCAAATGAAAGGTCGACAACTCAGCATGACACATGTGCTACCACGTGATTACAACCAACGAGAAAGCGCCAGGTGTCCCAGAGGACACGTGGCGCAGTGCGATGGGAGGAGGCCAACGAGGTTGAGCCCAATCAGTGGAAACCCTAGCATTATAAATACAGCATCAACTCCACTTTGATGACACATTCATACTCAATCATTGACAGTTTCAGGCAGTGATATCACATTCAATCATATTGAATTACATTCACTCACAGTCAGTTACATACAAACAGACAGTCTCACAATCAGAGGGTATTCAGCTATTCAGCAATACTCTTGAGATTCCCTTACATACATTATCATCTTCTCCACAATATACTGATTCTCACGCCGGAGGGTTACCCCAAAGAGGACCCCTCTGTCCCTTTCTGAGGGGTAAGTAACGGCGCTGTTCATTTTGTAGGTGGAAGAGCACGGATCCAGAAGAACCATCGGTGAAATAGTATAATCACACCCGAGGAAAGTAGATCTGCTACCAGTGAGTAGATCCACGTTTCTTCAATATCCATATTGTGTTTGTAATTCTTAATACATGAAAGTCGAGAGTCAACGGTATTTATGATCAGAGCCCAATTAAAAATACGGTTCATGCCAGCTCCAACTCTTAGACCTAGATAAGAGAATGTTAACGGTGTAAATTTGTAACCCAAGATCTCGACAAAAATATACATCTCATCTTGATTGACCTCAATACCAAACAAGTCCGATTTGTGGAAATTTATTTGTGAACCCAGAAACTCAAAGAATCATCTCAACAACCGGGCCCATATTGCTTACATTCGACCGGTTTCATTCACCAATAATAAAAGCATCGACCGCGTATAAGAGGTCAGATAAAATGGGCCCATTATTAAGAGTATGAATTCCTTTAAAAATGCCTTTACCACAACTAATAATAATCTCTTTATACATATTGTAATTATATAAAAAAGTGAATATGAGGCTGTTAGGCATCTAACCTTAGATAAGAAACCTTGAAAACAACATAGTTTTGAGTCGAATCCATTAAAAGTTAATTTTATTTATTATATTCTTCTAATTATCTATGTTAGCAAATGCATTGAAGCACCATATTATATCCAAACTGCTTGATTTTGTTATATCTAGACCAGCCTGATTTTTGTTAGATGAAAGTTTAAACATCCGAACCGAAGCACCATTTCATTGTTTGGAGCACCGTTTCGAGGTAAGTTTTATATCAATCGACTCGTATAGTTTTATATCAATCGAATCGTATAATCCTGTCGATCAAAATCCCTAAAACATCAATTTGAATATGAAAAAACTTAACGGAGTTAAGTTTTTTTAACAGGGGTCTAATGAGAAAAATATGGCAAAAGGTGGGACTAGTGGCAAGAATTTTTTGAGGCTGGATTATTATCGACGGCTGCAAAAATCTAGGATTATTAAAATCCAATTTGGCACATAATATAATCTTAATCAACAATTTTAGAATATACATATACATAACTAATAATAATCTTTGTTATATAAACATGAAGTTAATAAATTAGGAATATTTAAACATCTGAGTTTGAAAACAATAGAGCTTGAGTTCAAATCCTACATATGACGACGATTAAAGAAATTTTGCCGTTCAAAAATACATGAAGTTTAGTCACATGGCTAACACGATTTTTCCGGCAATAATGAAGCTAGAGTGCTAGACTGAAAGAACAAAATTTGTCTAAAATTACCATTTTAATATATATATTTAAATGAACAATGTTTTGAATATAAATACTCTTTTAAGCAACACTCTTTTGAAAGAAAAAACTGATAATAATTGAATGTAACAACTAATAATAATAAAAAATTATCTCTTATACATACACATAGACTTATATATATATATATATATATATATATATATATATATATATATACTACCTTTAGAGCCTGTGTCACACACTAGATGATTCAAATTATAAAATTACACATAAAACAAATAATTACATAACGTATATGCTTATATCTATACCATGTGTACATAAATTGATTTATTTATATCACAAAATGATTTTTTAAATGAACTTAATAAAAAAAAAATACACGTGCAAAAACGTACCCGAGAACGCTCTTTATATGAAAATTTCATTTTCAGGGTCATCTGTGTATAATTGAAAGAATTTTGGTTATGAACCAATTTCAGAAATAAGACTTCTCATACGATAGTAGTTCAAACCATTCAGCCTAAATACAGAATGAGTGTTACCTTTATTGATATATTTATCAATTTACCACCTATCGAATGGAAGGAGAACATTAAATTATAACGATAGATGTTCTTTAAGAACTATGTTTTTCTAAGCTACACCATGAAAAAGATTTTAAGAAGTTTCAGGGGGCTTATCGACTTTGTCATAATGACGACATAAAAAATAACATGTTATCCCATTCAATTTTGTGAATATTTTGCTTCATTTAATCATAGTTTTGCATAACATGCTTCTCATACTACGTTTAGATCATAATTGAATGAAAAGTTAATGCAAATACAAATATTTCAAATTTGATAAAAGTTAAAAGCATTGATAGACCTTGGGTAGCATGTCGAAAGTGTTCGCAATAATTTCTTAAATTTTAATAGTCGAGGGAATAATAGTCAATTTGCCAAATTCTAAAACTTTTGATTATTATCAAAAATGCCCTTGAAAATAAATTTGAAACTCGAATCATGTTTAAAATTCTAACTTTCATCCGTGTGACATTTTCAAGTCAACACTTTAAACCCACAACAAATTTAACGATAAGTCTATTTGCATTCTCAAACTTTTAAAAATACTCATATTTCCCCATTTTTGACCCGTAACAAATTTTGACATAAATGTAGTTAATTTTTACAAAAAAATCTATTTACCATATTTTGACCCGTAAAAATCAAATTTAAGCTCCACAGAAACCCGAAACAATCCTTAATAAAAAAAACTAAGAAATTAAATATGATAAACTTTGTTATGTCTGAAAGTGATTGGTATATACTATAATTATATTTTAACATATATATAGTTTACTAAATTAATCGAAAAAATAAATGGATAGATTTAAAGCATATATTTATAATTTATAAACATATATGACAAATTACAATAATAATAATAATAGACAAATGAGTTGATTTAAAAAAATAGATTGACTTTTAAGCATATATTTATAATTTATTGATTAAAAAATTACTTTGTAAAAAAATGTATTCGAGTTTTGTTTTTCTTTACAATCTTATACTATATATATATATATATATATATATATAGTATAATATGCTAATGATATCATTTGAAATTATATTCTTTTCAATATTTGACAAACATGGTTTGTTTATAATTTTTGGATTTCACTAAGTATTTTGGAATATATAGTAAAATAATATGTTAATAATTATTTTTTTTAAAATGTATATATATAATATAAACAGAGAGTAACAGGAAAGTGAATAATTATTGATCTATTGCAAATGTTAGGTTATATTAAGATATTAATTTTGGAGGTAAAAGAATTATGAGAATTAACCAAAAGATATTAAGGGACAAACAAGGATGTTTTAGGGAGCTAATGAGGTGCACGAATGAGGAGCGAGTGGATTTGAGGGACAACTACAAAACGGCCAAGATAGAGGCAAAGAAGGCAGTGGCGGAAGCAAAGAAGGCGGCCTTTAAACGGATGTATGAAAGTCTAAAAACAAAAGAGGGGGAACATGCTATGTTTAAGATTGCCAAAGCCAGGGAGCGTAGAAGGCAAGATCTAGGACCGGTGAAGTTCATAAAGGATACAGATGGGCATGTACTGGTCAAGGAGCAGGACATCAAGCTAAGATGGCAAACCTACTTCCACAATCTTTTTAACAATGGGAGAGCTTACCAAGAAGAACATGACAACACAAACTTTCATCGAAAACAATCGAATAACTGCTACTGCCGACGGATTACACGAGAAGAGGTGAAGGACGCACTTAGGAGGATGGGAAGGTATAAGGCGGTTGGCCCAGACAACATACCCATCGAGGTGTGGAAGTGTCTGGGGGAGGAAGGAGTCATGTGGTTAACTACTCTGTTCAATAGTATTCTCAAATCAGGTAAGATGCCAGACCAGTGGAGGAGCAGCGTTGTAGTTCCTATCTATAAGAACAAAGGAGACGCCCAATGTTGTGGTAACTACCGAGGAATCAAACTACTAAGTCATACTATGAAGCTATGGGAAAGAGTGATTGAGGTTAGACTTAGACGAGAAACTCAGGTTACGGTCAACCAATTTGGCTTCATGCCGGGGCGTTCCACCACAGAGGCAATACACCTTATAAGAAGATTAATGGAAAAGTATAGGGAGAAGAAGCGTGATCTACATATGGTGTTTATTGACCTAGAAAAGGCCTACGACAGTGTGCCACGACAGGTGCTCTGGGAGTGCTTGGAGGGTAGAAGAGTACCCAGGAAATACATAGAGATAATTATGGATATGTATACCAGGAGTGAAACAAGTGTCCGTGCGCCAGTGGGGGATACTGATTTCTTTCCTGTAGAGGTAGGTCTTCACCAGGGGTCAGCGTTGAGCCCGTTTCTTTTTGCAGTAGTCTTGGATGAGTTGTCAAAGTCGATTCAGGGGACTCTCCCGTGGTGCATGATGTTCGCAGACGATATTGTGTTACTTGCTGAGAAAAAACAAGATCTAAACATAAGGCTTGAGGAGTGGCGAACAACCTTAGAGACAAAAGGTTTAAAGATTAGCCGATCTAAGACGGAGTACCTACACTGTGATTTTGGTGAGATAAACGACAGTGAAGACGCACACATCACAATTGAAGGGCAGGTGGTCCCGCAGGTAACGAAGTTCAAGTATTTAGGATCATTTGTACAGAGCGATGGGGAATTAGACAGTGATGTGACCCACCGAGTTCAGGTAGGATGGTGTAGATGGAAAGCAGCCACATGTATATTATGCGACAAGAGTTTCCCGACTAATCTGAAGGGAAAATTCTATAGGGTGGCAGTTAGACCTGCAATGCTATATGGAACAGATTGTTGGGCCATCAAGAAGGCACAAGTGCGGAAGATGGAGGTAGCAAAAATGAGAATGCTACGTTGGATGTGTGGGCACACAAGGCTAGACAGAATAAGAAACGTTGTGCTTCGCGAGAGATTAGGGGTGGCGAACATAGCAGACAAGATAAGAGAGTGGAGATTGAGATGGTTTGGACATTTAAAGAGAAGACAGACGACGAATCCTGTTAGATCCGTAGAAAACATTACTATAGAGGGGAGGAGGGGTAGAGGACGACCGAAATTGACTTGGGATGAGAGGATTAGGCATGATTTGATAGACCTAAACCTCTCCGAGGACATGGTTGAGGATAGGAATTCGTGGAGAAGTAGAATTAAAGTTAAGGATTTTTAGAGAGAATTGAATACCTTAGGGCTTAGACTTAACTTATTTAGGTCACATACCATAATGGTATTTCCCTTACATATTTTATTATTATTATTATTAGCTTTTATATTGCGGTTAAACTGTGACCTTTTTATTAATATTATTATAATTAGTAGTAGTTTTTTATATAACTGTTAAACTTTGATTTCCTTTTTTTGCTTCATACACATGTTCTTAGAGCCGAGGGTCTCTCTGGAAGCCACCTCTTTATTCCTTTGGATAGAGGTACGGTGTGCCTACATCCCACCCTCCCCAGACCCTACCTATAGCTCTGCTGTCGGTGGGATTTTACTGGGTATGATTGATTGATTGATTGAACCAAAAGATGATAAGTGTCTACAATTATTTTAATTTATTAGAATAGGGATATATATATAAAGTGAATACAATTATAGGCTAAGTATAAAATGAAAACTCACTTGAGTTGTAAAAACTCTAGAAACTCATTCTCAACCATATGTTTTTAATTAATGTTTAAATCTTGTGGTCCACAATTAAAGTGAATAAAAAATGTAAATATAAATATAATTTTTTCTCTCTTCTGAAAACATATATAAAAATTAGTAAAAAAATAGCAAAACATTTTTTTGATGTTTCGATGTTTTGTATTAAATGTTACAACATATATTACATGTAACAAAAAAAAAACGATGTTACATAGGGTTTTCGCGGGTTTTCCCAACTCAACTGGGTTTTCATTTTAACCTTACCCTATATATATGTATATATTGTATTATATATATATTTATATATATATATACATTTATATATATTTATATATAGGGTGGGTTCTAGTGAAAACTCCTTTTAAAGAGAAAACTTAAAAACTCCTAAAAACTTCTAAAAAACTATTTTTAAATTTTTTTTTGAAGTTTCTTTTTTTTCCATTATTCTTATATGTTGTTAGTGGTTCAAAAAAAAAAACTTGTCGGTAACCTCATCGGTATAATGCGCATGTGTAATAGTGTGCATTGCATATATGCAAAAGTGTTTGTATTGCATAGAATACAACACTATTGCACTTATTTGATACACACTATTGTATATATGCAATATAAGACTAATACACACATAAAATACACATTAGTATGTATATGTAATACAACATTAACGCACTTGTGCACCACATCGACTTTTTTTTATTATTATTTTTTTCCATATAATACAACACTACTACACATATACAATACACAAATAATTGAATATATGCAATAAAACATTATTAAACTCAAAAATACATAGTAATACACATGTGTAATACAACGGTATCGCACAGTAAAACGTATGTGCATTACAACGGGTTTTTTTTATTTTTTTTATATTTTTCGAGTGAAATATAAGAAAATATAAGAATAATGGCTAAAACAGAATTTTGAAAATATTTTTTTATTTTTAATCAAAAATAATTCTTTAGGAGTTTTTTAGTTTTCTCTCTAAAGGTGAGTTTTCTCTTGATCCTCTCCCTATATATATATATATATATATATATATATATATATATATATATATATATATATATATATATGAAAACCCATTTGAGTTGTGAAAACCCACGAAAACCCTATGTAACATCGTTTTTTTTTTGTTATATGTAATATATGCTGTAACATTTAATACAAAACATCGAAACATCAAAAAAAAATGTTTTGCTATTTTTTAACATTTTTTACTAATTTTTATATATGTTTTCAAGAGAGAGAAAAGTTATATTTATATTTATATTTTTTATTCACTTTAATTGTGGACCACAAGATTTAAACATAATTAAAAACATGTGGTTGAGAATGGGTTTCTAGAGTTTTCACAACTCAAGTGGGTTTTCATTTTATACTTAGCCTATATGTATGTATGTATGTGTATATATATATATATATATTAAAGTTATGAAGCACGGATCAAAAATGAGGGAAAATAATAATTCCGGGGTTCGGTTTTATAAGAAACTTTGTTTATTTGGAGTTATATATGTATATTGAATACCAAAAATGTTTTATAATGTATGAAAAAAATAAAATAAGAAAAACCGGGTCCAGGGGGTTCGAACCCGCACCCTGGTCCGGTTCAGTGCTTTTAAACGAAACGCACCAGCCATCAGGCTGGTGCTTTAGCTTGCGTTTATTATTACGTTGCAAATTATTTAAACAGACACAAGCAGAACCCATTTCAAATACAAACCCTAGGTTTCGAATTTGGATTAATCATTTGATGTAAGGTTATATTGATTTGGGGTTATTGATTTTTGGTTAAAGATGAACTAAATACATGCTTCAATTACCGAATATGATGATGGATTAAGGGTGAACGGCGATCCAAGTCTTGCGGCTTCAAGGACGAATTCAAAACGGGTTCCTACGGCTTTGTTGATTGCGATTGGGTTAGGGTTTTGGATGGTATGTAAGGCCCCGTTACCGGTAGCCCTACTTTCGTGTTGGATTTACTCATAAACACAGTTCTAAATATCAGAGTTAATTAAAACATTTACGCGGAATATAAAACTTTCATAAAACATTACATAATTCATAACTTGTCTCAAAACATCCTTTGTCTTTCAACATTAAAGCATTAAAATTAAAACATCATAAGTCTTCAGATACCAGACTCTTATTCAGTGCCACGTGTCTCCTCAAGCGAGCTGCCTCATCCTACTCACCTACGTGCATACTAAAAGTCAGCTACGCTGAGTGAGTTCTAGTTAATCATACACTATAGAATACACATAAACTTATATTCTTACATTCATACTTTCATACTTTCTTTTGTATTAACTTACTTTCATATCTTACGTTATAAAGAGCATTACGCCCTACCCTCCTCGAGTATTATTAGGGCTCGGTACCCTCCTTCCTCGAGTATTATTAGGGCTCGGTACCCTCCTTCCTCGAGTATTATTAGGGCTCGGTACCCTCTTTCCTCGAGTATTATTAGGGCTCGGTCCCTCTTTCCTCGAATATTAGTAGGGTTCGGTTCCCTAGTTCTCGAATATTAGTAGGGTTCGATTCCCTCTTCGTTACCATACAACCATCCTTTCCTTCTTTTATTAATTCTATCACATTCATACACATAAGCATACATATCATACTTACCTTATACTTAGCGTTACAACCTGACAGTACGTGCAATATCCGAAGATCGTTCACGTACCATCAAGCAATCATTCATACATATCACATCATTCACATAAGGCATACACTTATCTCTTAGGATAAGCGTATTAACAAACATATCGAGTATGCACACAGCCCCGAAAACATAACACATAAATGGGGCTAGAAACTCACCTGAACACGGTTACGTTCACCGTTAATCGTAATCCCTTTCCTCAGTTGTGCACGGCTGACTGTATAACAAGTATACATATCAATTAACTATCACTACTTATATCATCTTTCTAGTCTTAATTACTACCCACAACGAACGGGGGTCCGGGGGCAGCGCCCCTGGCAGCGGGGTCTAGGGGCGGCAGCCCCTAGCAGGGTCCAAGGGGCAGAGCCCCTGGCTGGGGTCGAGCTGCTAGGTCAGCTTGGAAAAATTTTATTTACATTAACTTTCTTAACACATTTTTCATTAGGTTTTTAATTTATTTTCTAATCGAACTTGACTTTAGGCGAAGTTAAACCTTAGGCGAACTTAGCTTTAGGCGAAGTTGTCATCAGGCGAACTTAGCTTTAGGCGAAGTTGTCATCAGGCGAACTTAGCTTTAGGCGAAGTTGTCATCAGGCGAACTTAGCCGTAAGCGAAGTTATCAATTAGTTGGCCTCAGGCGAAGTTATCGCTTTGAAGGCGAAGTTATCGCTTTGAAGGCAAAGTTATCGCTTTGAAGGCGAAGTTGCCCAGTTGCAGGCGAAGTTGCCCAGATCAGCCGCTGTTTTGGTTTTTATTGAGCATTTTGGCGATTTCAACACCCTTGTTAAGGTTCGACATCACCCACTACGCTTCCCGACCATTTTCGATCGTATCTACACTATAAAACTTGGATCTTTAAACTTCAAAGATCAAGAATCATACCTTTCTGAGCTTGTTTGGATGTTGTTTAACTTGTTATCACAACTAATCGCTCTCTCTCTCGGATCTGGCTCGGTTCTTCCCTCAGCCGGCGGCGGTGTTGGTGTGTGGTGTGTGTGTTTTGGAGTGTTAGAGAATATGGTGAAATGAAAGATATTTTAGAGTTTAGGGGATATTTATATCCCTTAAATCCCATGGACCTAAGGCCCATTCTCATTTAACCCATCTCAATTAATCCAAGTCCATGATCCGCTCCTTACTCGATATCCAATAATTAACGCGAAATCACTAAACATAACTTTCTTTATTCAACATAAAAATTTTAGGATGTTACATGGTAATGCTGTAGGGATTGTGTGTGCACGATTAATTGAATTATAGATGCGTTTATATAGTGTTTTAAGGTTGCTTTAGCCGCGGGTTTGATTGAAACGAATCAGTTGTAATTTTGATTAAACTGTCGGTGTGATCGTTAGTATGTGGAGAATCAATTTGGTTAAGTCAATTCCATGATTTGGGGCGAAAAATGCGAGTTATCATAGGTGGGGAGGGGAGTGTTGACCGAGCTTGAGAGGGAAGAAGGAGAAGGAAGTATTTTAAATATTATTTGTAGTTTGGTCCCTCATCTTTTGTGGTGGGTGTAAACATGGTTAAAGGTTTAGTTTAGGGGTTGTTTTTGCTCATTCCTAGTAGTTATTCACAGTTAATAAGAAAATAAATAAATAAAATTAAATTAGAAGTACTAATCAAACTCGGGATTCTATTTGTGAAATAACCGAGTACAAAGGCGGGTGTAGTGAAACAAAATAAATGATCAATAATAAATTTATTACTTCGATTAAATAACACTAGACCGAATAATAAAATAAAATTTTTAAAATGAGTCGGGTTTTAGAGTCCGAAATTTAACGAATGTTGCACACACATTAGGTAAAGTTAAAATACAAAGTACAACAAAAATGAGAAGGGTGAGAAGGAATCTGATTTATTGATCTTAGATTTGGATGGTGAAGATTAATTTAAGAATAAAAATTGATAAGAAGGACATTAAGGTAATAACCTACTTATGATGACCTTCTCTCTCCACATGCAAGGCACATGTCAATTCCCCCATCATTTTAAAACGTTTATAACTTTTTCATATGACATTTAAAAAAAAATTTCATCATAATAACAAGCGTTTTTTTGTCTTTAATATAAATATCATATTGTTATATAAAAATAAAAAAAATTAGTGGGTTTTTATATATTGTGTTACTGGTTGTTCATTTTGTTTTTTAATTTGGGTTTTTTATGCATTATCTTATAGATTTTGATTATTGTGTTTTTCAATTGGTACTCATATTAAAGATAAAAATTAAAACAAAGATTACGTCATTGTGTCTTTTTGTTCGTCATTGTGCCTTTGTGCTTAACATTTGTCTTTCTACTTATCATTGTGTAGCAGTCATTATGAAATACGTTCATGGTTTTTAGTTCGGGATTGGCATGTGCCATTAACTTAATTTGAGAAAAATAGTATTACGCTCATTGTGTATTACGTTCAAGTCATTGTGTAATATGTAGTTTCCGTTGTGTTTTAAGTTTCAGGTAATTGTGTTATATGTATTCACCATTGTGTCTTACGTTTCAGGTTATTGTGTTATATGTATTCATCATGTGTTTTTACGTTTCAGGTTATTGTGTAATTGTGTTCTAGGTATTAGACAATTTGTTGTTATTTTATCATTATATTTACATATTTATTATACAACAGTGTTATTAGTATTTAAAAATAACACAATTATGAGTTGAAAGACACAATAACAAGAAAAAGACAATGACAGACAGAAATAAATGCATAATGATGAAAAAATGCATAATGATAAGCAGAAAGACACAATTACGTAATTTTTGTTTTAGTTTTTATATAACAAAATGATACTCATACTAAAGATATAAAAACGTTTGTTATTATGGTGAATTTTTTTTAAAGAAAATATCATAGGAAAAAGTTACAGAAGTTTTAAAATGATGTGAGAATTAACATGTGACTTACATATGAAGAGACAAAATATGCATTATTACTTTTATACTTTTTTTTTCACTTGACACATGTTAATTAATTATTACTTCTCGTGTTTCTCATTTTTATTAACTTTTGTAGAATAACTGAACCATATATATATATATATTATAGTTTTGTTACTTTCACATGACTAAGATATTTTGTTCATATTAACATAAATAGCAATAATTAAAGGTTACTTAGACATTGTAGGGGTATGGTACTAAAACCCGGTTCTACGACCCTAAATCTATTATGTTTGGCTTATCTTATTACATGGACTAATACAATGTTATTGGGCTGAGGGGGTTTTGTGGAGGTAACCCTAATTGGGCTAGGCCCATTAGGGTACCATGATGGTGGCCATGAGACTCTCTATATAAGGAGGTCTCCACCTCCTTATTCAGGATCATGCTCAATAAGAGCCACCACCACTTTTTTGTGTCTGTGAACAAGAAATCCTCAGGATATCTTAGCAGTCACCTCCACACCCCCGAAAACCGTTGCAGGTCTCAAGCACAGCCGCAGAAGAAGATCAAGTCGTGGTTCGTTCATCTCGAAAATCCGTGGAAACATCGTCATGGATCTGGTAAGATTCATTTCATGTTTCGACAGACATGATACAAATAATTAAAAAAAGATGATGGTGTTCCGTGTTCGTAACATGCCACTGTCTATTAAGACTAGATGACAAAAGACCGGCACACCCACATGCACCCAATTTGCATTATTTAGTACACACCATACCAAGGGTGAGACTGCAGTTTACAGAAGCATTATATCAAACTAATCTTAACTACCAAGTGTGGGTTGATATGCTCCTAACTCTCACCACCTTCTTAATTAATTCCTGAATCATTTCACATCTTCTTTTTTCTCACTTCAGAATGGATAAACCAATAGCTAAACATCTTGAGACATACTTCCTGAGGAATTAGCATTCTTGATCTTTCTGCTTCCTGTCCTTGTTTGTTGCTGAATTACACAATAATGGAGAATTCAGCGAGAGACACGAATATGGTCATGCCCGGTGAGAAAGCCACACTTGAGAATCATGCTATTGGTAAGATATCATATTCAACTATTCAAGTAACTTGTATATGTGTGTTCATGTTTTACACGGTTGCCCAATGCCCAACAACCATTCCATTAATAATCTTTTGCTTTATTTAATTATACATGACTAAATACAATTTTATGATTATTTTTTAAGAGAATTCGACAGAAGAGATAAATGATTCACCAATTGAGCAAGTTAGACTGACGGTCCCAATCACCGATGATCCAACGCTGCCTTGCTTAACGTTCAGGACATGGTTTCTGGGGATCATTTCATGTAGTGTTCTAGCTTTCTTAAACCAGTTCTTTGGTTATCGCCAAAATCCGCTATACATATCATCGGTTTCGGCTCAAATTGTTGTGCTTCCACTGGGAAGGCTGATGGCAGCAACTCTACCCACAAAACAAATTCGGGTTCCGAAAACAAGTTGGTCCTTTTCACTCAACCCTGGACCCTTCAACTTAAAGGAGCATGTTCTCATCACAATATTTGCAAACTCGGGTTCTAATTCGGTTTACGCTGTCAGTATCATCACCATAGTCAAGGCTTTTTATCACCGTAAACTGAACCCCATTGCAGCCATGCTGCTAGCACAAACTACACAGGTTTCTTCTTTAGCCACTTTCCATCTTCTTGTCCATACTTAAAGCTGTCTTGTTTACATGTGTATGCGTCTTCATTGATCTCTTGGTTGATAATATATGATGGTATTCTGCAGATGCTTGGCTATGGTTGGGCTGGTCTTTTCAGAAAGTTTTTAGTTGATTCACCGTATATGTGGTGGCCTGCCAATCTAGTTCAAGTTTCCCTTTTCAGGTTCATCTCTCTCTTTCTACGTGCATTTTGCTACCATGTTTTCTGTAAGGGGTCAGCTATACACACACCACACTCCGTATGACATCTAATCCCACACTGTTTCAAATGGCCGTTTGATAGAGGTCGGACGACCATTTTGACCAAATTATTTTCATAGTTTGACCGTCTAGATAATTGCCAAATGACAATTCTCAAAGTTTAACCATTTTATGGTTAGAACGGCCATCCAGACATTGTTTAGAGTTTAGACGGCCGTTCTAACCAGTTTATTTTAAAGTTTGACTTTTTGGTCAAAACAGCTATCCGTGTGTTTTGTGGTGGTAGTTTGATGGTGTGAAATCAACTGGGGGTGGTGTAGCTATAACGTTTCTGTATATCTTTTATTGGTTTGCAGGGCATTGCATGAGGAAGAGAAGAGGCCAAAAAGAGGACTCTCAAGGCTGCAATTTTTCCTGATAGTTCTCATATCAAGCTTCGCATACTACATCATTCCCAATTATCTATTTCAATCGATAACAGCTATCTCCTTTGTTTGTTGGATATGGAAGGACTCGGTGACAGCTCAGCAAATAGGTTCGGGTCTCCGTGGCCTTGGAGTTGGAGCAATTGGGCTCGATTGGGCGACTGTTGCCGCTTTTCTTGGAAGCCCTTTAGCCACGCCGGGATTCGCCATTATGAACATTTTGGCTGGTTATATAATTGTAGTCTACATAGTGATCCCCATTGCTTACTGGAATAACTGGTATGAAGCCAAGCGTTTCCCGATTTACTCTTCTCATGTGTTTGATGCATATGGAGGACGGTACAATGTTTCAAGAGTCTTAGATGCTGCAACTTTCTCATTCGACGAACAAGGCTATAATGACTATAGCAAAATCAATCTTAGCATATTTTTTTCATTTGCGTACGGTCTAAGTTTCGCCACATTAGCTGCCACACTCTCTCATGTGGCACTCTTCCATGGCAGGTATGAATGCAGCCTTTTTACTTATTAAATAGCCATGGGTTCATAGAAGCATATGATGTATATGTTTGTTTTTTGTCATTTATTATACAGAACAATTTGGGAGCAAACAAGAGCATCCTTTGGAGACAAGTTTGCAGATGTCCATACTAGAGTGATGAAGAAAAACTATGATGCGGTCCCACAATGGTGGTTCTATTCTCTTCTAGCACTGATCATAGGACTTGCTTTGCTAACCTGTGAGGGTTTTGGCAGACAGCTGCAGCTCCCTTACTGGGGAGTCCTTTTAGCAATTGGTTTGGCTCTGCTCTTCACACTGCCTATAGGTGTTATCACAGCTACAACGAACCAGGTATCGATAGATGTCTTAAATCATAAATATATGAGTATGTATTTGTAATTATCTAATCTGTTGTATTATATATATATGGTGAACTTTGTTACAGCAACCAGGACTGAATGTGATTACTGAGCTGATTATTGGTTACATGTATCCGGGGAAGCCACTTGCGAATGTAGCCTTCAAAACATATGGCTACATAAGCATGTCACAAGCTATCATGTTTCTGCAAGATTTTAAGCTAGGCCATTATATGAAAATCCCACCAAAGTCCATGTTCGTTGTGCAGGTACATCTTTCTCTAACAAAAAAAAAAAAAAACCTGTCAACATATATTATTTCTCATCATAAATTGAAGTATGACTTGAATTATTTTGGTGCTTCATGTAGTTGGTTGGGACAATCGTTGCATCGTCCGTCTACTTTGCAACATCTTGGTGGCTTCTCACAACAGTAGAGTACATCTGTGACCCAAATAAGTTGCCTGAAGGAAGCCCATGGACCTGCCCGGGTGACGATGTTTTCTACAACGCTTCGATCATATGGGGAGTGGTGGGTCCCCAAAGAATGTTTGGAAACCTGGGGCTATACTCCAAGATGAACTACTTCTTTCTTTTGGGAATTCTTGCTCCATTGCCAGTTTGGTTTCTTTCTCGAAGGTTTCCCGAGAGAAAATGGATTCGACTCATAAACATGCCGATTCTTATATCTGGTCCAGGGGGTATGCCACCAACTAGAGCTGTTAACTACAATATGTGGTTTGCGGTTGGAATTTTCTTTAACTTTGTAGTGTACAAGAAGTTTAAGGGCTGGTGGGCAAGGCACAACTATATCCTATCTGCCGGGCTTGATGCAGGAGTTGCATTCATGGCTATCCTTTGCTATTTTATGCTACAAATTAAGGATATTAACGGACCGCAATGGTGGGGTATGGAAATAGATGATCATTGTCCCCTTGCAGGCTGTCCGACTGCTCCTGGTATTAAGGCTGATGGATGTCCTGTAGTTAGTTAACACATTCTCTTATACACAATCTTGTTTTCGCTAGTAATATTCTGAACACATGTTATACATACAGATTGAATAACCACAAGCTATTAAACATGTAACTTTGTCTTTTAAGTGTATTACAGTATATATTTTAAGTTAGTTATAAGAGTGCATTATCTTTTGTTTTTTCTGTTCCTGTCAAATCAGTCATGGCAAAAACATCGTCAGTAGAGGATCAGTGAGTCAGTGACGGCGTGGTCATGTTGGGCCACCCAGATTTTATTCAATAGGTCAATATTCCTTCGGGTGTTTCCTTATTTGGATCGATTTGGCCCGGTAACTTTTCGTTTGATGGGTAACAACTAGACGTGCACAAAAAAACCGGTTCGGACCCGAACCGGTGGAACTGACCGGGAACCGGTTCCGGTTCGTACCCGGTGTACCCCATACCCGGTTAGGGTATTATAATACCTGGATAACCCTACCCGGACCCATGTATTTGACAAAAAATCGGTTCCTACCCGGAACCGGTTCCAACCCGATATCGGTTCCTACCCGAAATAACCGGTTCCGCCGGGTTTTTTCCTAAAAAAAGCCGTTGTAACCGGTTCCGTCGGTAATATAGCCGTTGGAACCGGTTTCAACGGCTATATTACCGTTGGAACCGGCTATATTCTCAATGGAACCGGTTTTTGAGCTAGACAACTATATAAAGGGTTGGATGATCACTTGTTTTACCACTCCAACTCAAAAACATCAAGAAAACTTATCGGTTTACACTTTACACTCCAATTGTTTTCACTTCCATTCCACCACCACTCGATAACTAGTTGTTATGGCAAGCCAAAACAAGGGCAAAAGAAAGGCGGCGGCTACCGACTCCGTTTTTATTGACCTGGTTCGTGCCGAAGATGACGTCGGAGTTGCAAAGATCCTCCCTCATAACCGAAACGAAGAAATATGGCGGAATTGGGATTTGGTTGAGTTGCTTAATGGAGACATTAAGGCTCGTTGCAAATTGTGTGGCACTTATTTAAAGCATGATTTGAACTCTACTTTAAAGAAGCACATCGGGAAGAAATTTTGCAAGGCGTTGAAAGAAGTTCCCGCCACGGTCCAAGCCGAATTGGGTAAAGATGGGGCAATATTTCGTTACAACGTGAAAGCGGTTCACGATAGGATGGCGAAGTTCGTGATTCAACAAGGTTTGCCGTTTAACCACTTCGATAACCCTCAATTGACGGCCTTGATTAGAGAGACTCTTCAACCGCGCTACACCCATGTAAGTCGTACCACTCTTCGACGTCATTGTCTAAAGTTGTGGGAATGTGCCAAAAAAGGTTTGATTGATTTTTTTTGACACTTTACAAACGGGTGTCAACTTAACTAGCGATGTTTGGTCGGCACCCCATGGGTTACCGGAATCGTACCTTTGTGTGACCGCGCATTGGATCGATCCGGTATCTTGGCAAATGATGAAATGCACCATCGCGTTTGAAAACTTTCCGTTTCCACATACCGCCGAAAAATTGTTTGAAATTTTGGATGAGGTAATAACCACTTTTAACTTGAGGAAATAATTTTTTTCAATGTCATTTGATAAATCTAACAATACAAAATCGGTAGACAAGTTATATATAAAATATACACCACTTTGCTACGGAAAGTTTTTTCATACTCGATGTGTTGCCCATATTATCAAATTGGTTGTTCAAGATGGTCTTGACAACGAAACCATGGAAGGCGGTTTGAGATTATTTAGGTTGATGTTACAAGATATTTTCAAAAGTGGAAAAAGAAGACATCTTGAATACAAAAACTATTTCAAGTCGGTGGATAGAAAATATTTGGGGCCGAACTGGGACGTTCCAACCCGTTGGAACTCGACTTGTAATATGCTCGCTTGTGCTTTTTCCCAAAAACAAACTATACAAGCGTTTCATAGAACGCTTGTGGATCGTTGCGAAGCCGATATGTTTCCGAACGGTGCTTGGGATAATATCGGTTACTTCTTGGAGTATCTTGATGTTTTTAAAACCACAACAACTAAATTGTCGGGGGTTTACTATTCTACTAGTTGTTGGGTTTTGCAAGAATTATACATCTCTTTGAATTTCAAAGACTTTGAAAACAAAAATGACCTTTTCGAGCACATTGTTGACCCAATAAAGAAGAAGTTCCTAAAATATTTTGAAGGAATACCACCCGTGTTTACTTGTGCCGCCGCTTTAAACCCCTACATAAATGTTGCCGGGGTTGAGGCGTTGATCGAGGAAATATATATCAACATGGGTGCGCACGAGATCGATCCGATGGCGTCGACGGAAGCAAAGGATTCTTTCAACAAATCCCTTCAAGAAATCTATGACCATTACTTCAAAATATATGGTCCAAGCTCAAAGTCGACTTTTGTGAGGCAAGCAACATCAAGTAAGCCATGCAAGGACAAGTTTATAAACATGATGAATGCGGTTCATGAGTCGGCGGCTAAGCGGCAAAGGGGTAACACACCAACTAGTGAACTTGGCCGATATAGTGGAGCAAACTATGTAGAAGGTGCAACGGTCGAGGACGTTCGCAACCTTGACATTTTGGCATAGTGGAAAGGAAAGCAAAACGAATTTCCTATTCTTTCCGCCATGTCTCGTGACTTGCTAAGCGTCCAAGCTTCAACGGTTGCTTCGGAATCGGTTTTTTCACTTAGTGGAAGGATATTATCGATGCGAAGAACTAAACTCACTCCCGAGTCCTTAAAGATGTGCATTTGCCTAAAGGATCATTTGGACGCGGTGGATCGTATACAAGACAAGGCAAACTTTGAAGACGAAATACCACTTGAACGTCCAATTCAAGAGATGGAAGAAGAATCTTCGGGTGAAGAAGACGAAGTCGTAGAACTCGACTAATTTTAATTTGTATTTTTTGTAATTGTTCTAATCATTTTTGTATTTGTTCTAATCATTTATGTATTATGTAACACGAATCAATTAATTAATGCAACAAGTTTTTTAAAGTGTTATTTGTTTTTGTTAAATAAAAAACTTGTCTTAAACACTTAAACTAACTTTTAAACATATATATATAATTATAGAACATTACACAACGAACATTATTGCAAAACGATTAAGTACAAACATTATTAAACATAAAACTAAAAATAACAAACATTGTTCGTAGTTTTCGTCCCGCCATCTACGACCATCAAGCTTTGTTACCGGTGGTGGGGGATTGACTTGTAGAGCCGGACGACTCCCCGGCTTCTCCTTTTTTGGCATCCAAATGCTTTTTTTCCTTGCAATACTTATTGGTATGCTTTCGAAGGGTGGAATTTGATGCCGCCTTCAAAAACTTTCCGCAGTATTTGCATCGCGCCATCTCCTGTGTGTCGGTCACGACACACAGGTCATAGTGTACCCAAACCTCGGGGCATCTCGGGGTGTCGATAACCATAACAACTTCGTCGTTGGTTGCCATTGGTAATGGTAAGTGGATTAACAAGAAACTGAAGTGTTAAACAAGTTAGGAGAGTTGGTTAACAAGTTCTAAACCTAGTATGTCTATATATGGTAAGTGGGGGTGGGTATAAACATTCAAAACTGGTTCCAACGGTCTAAAAACAGTAAAATAGCCGTTGGAACCGGTTTTTAACGGTCAAAAATGATTTAAAATATGAAAACCCGCTGGAACCGGTTTTTGGGTATAAACCGGACCCGGTTCCTACCCTACCCGGTTCCACTGGTTCCTGATATTTGCCTACCGGGTCGGGTCCGGTTCCTACCCGGTTCCATTTTGTACCCGGTTCTTAAAAAACCGGTTCCTACCCGGTTTTGGGTTTAAAAAAAACCGATTTGTGCACGTCTAGTAACAACTCCTCATTTGGGTCCAATTCCCACAATTTTAGCCTTGGTTTGCAATCTCATGGATCACCCTCTTTTGACCCATTTTTTTCAGCCCATCTAGCACCAACCGTTTAGGGCTGTTCACGAGCTGAATAAAGCCGAGCCAAGGCAAGGCGAGCTTGTTCTCGGCTCTGTTTTAGACCAAGTTGGCTCTACTTGACTAGATTTGGCTCAATTTAAAAAAAAATAATAAAATTTCAACCAAATACATAATAAGTTCATAACAAGTTTAATCGAATATTAATTACTCAACCAAATACAATATTAGTTAAAGAATTTTGTTTATAAAAACTTGTCTAGCTTGTGAATTGGGATTTGAGCATGTTGGGATCTTATTTGAACACTTAATTAACAAAACAATAAACAACTGTTCTAATCCTTTGAATGGATTAGATACATATTAATTGAATTAGTATTTGAATTATAAATCAACTAGTATTATCAAAGTTAATGTAGCGAAAATTAACTTAAAACAAACAAACCATGTTTCATATTCATATGGAAGAACAATTTTGTACTAATTATAACCAAAAGATTACAACCCCCTCAAACTTAGCTCATCATATTCATCTGATTTCTTAGTACATAAGGTACTGTAATGTAATCAGGTGAATATATGTAGTGAAAAAGTATTAATTGTCACACCCCAACCAAAATGGCAGAACATGCTGGGGCGCGACTATCAATGCACACGACAGTACTAAAGTGACAAATATTTAAACAACTCATTCATTTCATTCAACATAAAATATAACACATCTTATTCATACAAATAAAACAAAGTATAAGGAAAATAAATAGTTCATTTAACTAATAACCTAAACGGTCCAAAATAAGTTATGTCTTCAAATCTTCAATCAACCAATTATCAAACCTATAGCATTCCATAAAATATATTTTGTCAGAACGAATGTTGGTGAGCAATTCCATGATTTTGTGTATATATAATATGAGGCAAAATCCAAAACTCATATGTGAAACCATAAACAAAAGCGACAATTGAGGTATATAAATCATAAATAAATGAGATTCCTTTATAATAGGTAAAACTACCAAATTACAAGGAGGAGCATATGATCATATTTATTGAGGATGAGGATGAGGCCAACCAACAAAAGTAATAAATATTTAGCAATTAATCATATGAGTTTGTGGTTTTAGGATCCAAGTCTTAAATCATTTTTGTTTGTTTAAGTAAGTATGCAAGCTACCCCCAAAGTATAAAAGAGAAAACGGGATGAAATTACTCACTTGGAAAACGTGACTTTGATGAAGAAAACTTAGAATAAATCCTCAAGTAAGCGAACCTAACGGTTTGGTTCAACGTGCATGTCCTAGATTGAAAGATCTTGAGTTAATAGTGAGTATTGAAGATGGAATATAAATGGTATAATAGTTCATAAAAACAAGGCCTGGGTTTTAGGGATTTTAAGTTGTATTTTACAATATGTGGTTAAATAAAGTAAGCATAAATAAAATGAGATTTTCATGAAACCCAGGTCTTTGATGTTTAGTTTTACTCAACCTTTGTTAAGTTTTATGTAGGGGAGTTGGTTTAGTGCAAGTGTGCACGATCCCGCTAATGTAAGCATCAAGATCCGACGGGTTTGTTCGGTCTAGTTGGTTCAGGACTTGATAAAGTACCAAATCCAAATCCAACTTACCATAATATTTATATATATGAATTAATTCAATAAATCAGTAGCTTAAACAAGTTTGAAAATTTTATTAATTAAAGTCCCAAACTCGGGTTTAAGCGAGTGTACATCGGCCCGATCTTGGTAAAAACCAAGTTTGGTTCTAACACACCACAAATTTATAAATATAAATAACATAAAAATGATACATAAGTTAAAAATGTTAGGAAAGAGTTTTGGTGGTTTGAATGGCGACTAGCTCGTTAAAACGAGAAGTTTGATTTTTACTCGGTTTTTACATGAAACTTGGTTTAAGACAGATTTATTTCAACACTTCCAAAATTCCAAGTAATGTGAGTAATATAAATTAAAACATAACTAAAAATGTAGGTTGAACTTTTGGTGGTTTGAACGTTGACTAACTCGTTAAGACGAGTGTTTAGTTTTACTCGGTTTTTTTATCCGAAACTTGGGTTAAAGCTAAGATTCTTTCTAACACATCCATGCCAACCATATAATAACTAAAATACAAAGAAAAACTTAGATCTAAAGTGTTTCATGAATATGGTTGCTCAAAAGTTAATTAAAGTGCTTAAAAGAGTGTCTGGTTTCGGTTCGGTCCTTGACTCGGTATGAGCCCGAGGATGGTTACTAATTGTCCAAAACCATATAACTAAAATAAAGTAAAATTTCTAGATCCAAACTTAAATAAAAGGTTAAACGAATAAACTTTCTCGAAAATGACCAAACGAGCCTAAAATTGCATAAATAGGTGTTTGAATGTCCAAAAACCTTTAACAAAGATGAAAATGGTTTTCTTGAGATAAAATAACTTAGAAAAACTAAAAATATAAAAAATATTTACTCAGAATGGATTGAAATGCAAGATTCGGTTTTGTTGACTTTTTAAGTCAAACTTAAGCAAAACTAGCTAGAACAACTTGCAAGTTAAACCATTTTGAGAGAAGAAGAAGAGGATGAGCTGGACAAATGGCTGAGATTGTGTCAAGCCCCAAGTTAGGACCTAGGAGTGTGACCAATAGTTGGTACTTGTTTTATAAATTAATTAGAGTTTAAGGTTATAAAGCGGAAGTGTTGATTAAAATATTATTATATTCCAAAAGGTCGGGAATTAAACATCCGCTAATTGTTCCAAAAGTGCTGTAACTTACAAAACGATAATTTACATTATTTTAATAATAAAAACTTCATCTGAGCCATCAGATTGTCTAATGGCTATCCATCATCTCCAAACACATATTCCTGTAAAACAATTTATAAAACACACGTTAGCAACACATGCTGGTGAACATGCTAACTTCAAAACATTTTTAACCTTTAGTTCATACTCGAAACAATCAGCAGCCCTCTAGATCGGAGTACCAATTATATCACATTAGTCCAGCCCTAACAGCCCTATAGACAAGCTTAATGAGACAGGGACCTGGCACCACGCGTGGTGGGGTATGCCTACCCTCTGCACACATATGTAGGGATTCAAACACAAGTATAAACTATCCTGAACGCTAGCATATACTAAAGTTTTTGGGATATATTATCCCAAGTAAACTTTTGTTTTTGGGTAACTGACTCGATTAAAGAGTTTTACAGATATGAGAATATTCACCTTTGTTCTGGTCAACGCTCTCACTGATCATGTTCTAAAGTTACCTCTAACCTATAGTATGAGAATAACTTTGTATAAATATTTAGATCAAAAGATTTAGCTTCAGACCTTTAGTCTGTTTTGCATAACCATTATCTTGATAAATCATTTGTTTATTTAAAACATTCGGACCTTTAGTCCCCCTTTGTTTATTTACCATTTATGTACTACGCTTCTTTTTCATGAAGAAACATAAATATTAGGTTTCTTCCTCAAGAAGAAACGCCATTTGACTATGCCTTTCTCATATAGCATTTTATGTTTCTAATATTCAAAGAAATGTTATTTTAATCATACCATCAGCCTATGAAAATCTATTTTTAACTAGCATATGATCAAGGTATGGGCTATAACCCCGTCTAGGGTCTAAGCCAAATATAATAAAATAATTGGGCAAAACCCCTACCTTATATGAGCACTTTTCATTTGGAGACTTGAATCATCAGAACCTCAACTACTTGTATGTACTTAGAGAAACATCGAGACGTCGAGGTTGTGAGACGTACTTCGAGGTAATGCTTGTGTGATTGAGGTGTGATGGATGAATGGGGCATCACCCCGTGCCCTCCTCTTATTGGCAAAATTTTGTGTTTCTTTGCGTACGGAGCTTAAACAAGGTCGTAGTGTAGCGCGACAGACCTTTTAACCGCCTCTAAATATTATATTCCATCGCCTATAACGACGAATGCATGGGTTGGCTGTTGCGAGTGCGATGTCGCCCACTAGGTTTGATGATTCGACACACAGACATGCCACATGTCGCCACGTTTTACCGACTTAGAGCTTAGGTGTAACACGCGTTAGTCGGTATCGGTTTTGTAAATATATTAGTGCTACGGGTTTGTTTTAGCGGAAGTCTTTAAAATAATATTCTTTCATAAAAATATTGGGTTCAAATACCCATTCGATGGTACAAATCCAACTTTTCAAAATATGAGCTGAAGTCTTTTGAATGAAATATTATTATACTGAAAACTCGGGATTTGAATACTTGTTTGATAATTCAAATACCTGTCTTTTGAAAATATGATACTTTATAATATTTTGAATAAAATATCTGAGCCATCAGATAACATCTAATGACTATATCTCCAATCTTCTAGTCTGTCTTGTTTGTTTGTTCTAACCTTTACTGTTTCCCTGAAATGGGGGAAAAGTATGTCATCACACGGCCGGTGAATGACGCTGACTCTGTTGTAAAATCGTTTCTATATCATTGTGTAATCAACAATAATACCTTTGTGATTACTCATTAGGCACCCAACTCAATTGGGATAAAATTACCCTAACTACATGTACAGTTAATCATATACACAATATCATTTCTCTGAATAGTCTCGTAGACTTCCAGGGGCATGCTTGATGATATATATGGCCTCGGGGAACTCCGAGTCACCATATATGAGTGGATCCAGACACATGTATACTTTTAACCAGAGTATGCCCGTTTCTTATTATTGTAACACAACGTTTTAAGGATTTATAGATCCTATGCAAACAGTCTAACTCTAAAAGAGATTGTAAAAGTTTAACGTGTATTCTTGATACTTATTCCTGTTTATGATCAGTTTCTGTTACTAACCCCTGTCTGTAATCAGTTTTTGATTTCTGATTCTGATTGATTGATTGTTATCTCGGATCTATAGCACGAGAATAACCTTTGTATAAATATCTAGATCAACGATCTAGCTTCAGACCCGTAGTCTGCTTTGTTAGCTTTAACCTTGACAAATCATTTGTTTAGATAAAACATTTGGACCTTTTAGTCTTTTTGTTTATTCATCAATTGTATGCTACGTTTCTTCTTAAGGAAGAAACATATATACTGAGTTTCTTTTTCAAGAAGAAACATTATTTTAACTATAACCTTTATGAATAAATATTATATTTCTTAATCGTAAAGAAATACTATTTTAACTATAGTCTTTATGTGTGAACGCTTATGTTTCTTAATCATGAAATCACAATAATTTGTTTATAACATTTGCTTATGAAAAGTTATATTATTCTTAAGTGGAACCCCTACCTCACACGGGTATTCAAAGTTAGTTGCCTAAGATTCATCGAGCAAAACTTCTACTCTCTATCACGTTCTAGAGCTTAAACCGTCAGAATTTTGGAGCTTGGAACATTCTACGAGATCGGCATGCTTCCCGAGGTTAACTAAGTGTGTAAAATGTGTGTTGGTGTGTGATATAGACAGGCCGTGTGAGGACAAACGGCCCAGCCGCTCGCGTCACGTGAACCACCATTACTTTGCTGAATCATTCGGCGGCTTGCCACGTGGCTTGACGTCGTGCCACGTGTCCACATGTGTCATGCATGGATAGAAGTTACTTCGCGTAACGTGAAGGAATCATAGCTTGGTAAATCGCGTAGAGCGAAGTCACTCAATGTCGGTTTATGTATTTTGTCTTTCGCATAACGCGAAGACTTAAATTCCTGATTCGTTTGCGTAGCGCGAAGGATCCAAATTCAGAATTTCACTTTTAGTCCTTGTACTTTTCAAAAATACTAAAGGAGGCTCTTAAGCGGCTATGCGAGTGTGCGAAGTGCAAAGTGCGCCATCAAAACACCACATTACGCCTGTCACCCATGCCTGTGTCCATCGGGTGCTTCGCACCCTCCGCTAGGACTACTGAGAGTGTTAAGCCACATAAGAATATTATTTCCTCTTTATAAAGAGCTTCCATTTTCTTCCCTCTTTCCACGTGGGATGAAAGTTTTCTTTTTTATTTATACCTATGTGGAATGCTTCCACTTTCTTCTTTCTTTCCATGTGGGATGGATTTTCTTACTTTCTTAACATGAGATACTTTAATTTTCTTATCTCATTTTTCCGATTACTTGTCTTGAGAATATTTTTAAATCCCCCATCTTTCAAACTTGACCTTTTTATCCCAAAATATATATAGGATTTTTCCAGGATGTTACACCATGTGGTGACACGTGGCCTCCCCTTTGTTGCCATGTGTTAACACGTGGTTGGACACGTGTCACACTGGGTGGTGATTACATCTCGTAGCGTGACGAGGGAATGGGTGTGTTCGTCGCGTAGCACGACACCACCCATTCTTGGGTTTTGTAATACTCCCGTCGCGTATTGCAATGGGTTTGTCTCTGATCCGTCGCATAGCTTGACGTGTCCAAATCTTTAAAATTTTGTAACATCTCAGATTTTCCGTATTAGTATTCGTTTGTATTTAACCTGATTCGGGAGCATTATTCGGATCCTTATTATTAATAAAATTAAAAAATTTACAAGTATTCTTTAATGTATTTTCAATTCATATCCTTTATGTTTTCAAAGTTGTTCATTCCTTGATTTAACTCTAAAATAATAAATATTTAGCCATTTTAGAAAGTTCAAGGACCTAAAGTGATAAAAAACAAAACTTTCCCTCCCTTAACCCGGGGAGCCGCGTGACCATGGGAGTCCATGGCCGTCGTGCGACACCTGGACACATATGCACAGATTCTTTGATTTATTTGCTTTCCTAGGTCGTTTTTGGCACTGAATTGTTTATTTTTGAACTATATCGTGTGATTTAAGGCCCAAGAAAACTAACATAGACTAAGTACTTGTCCACATACATTACCCCTTCCTCAAGAACAAAATTTGGCTGTATATAATGTTGATTTGATCATTAAAACTTGATTCGGTTTCTTAAACGAGTAAACTAACTAAATTTGGTTCGTTTTTGCTTATTCTATATAACATCATATTTATTCTGTCACGTCCTTCCCCAAACCCTAAAAATCATTCCCTCAGCCGTCACCCACCTTACACCCTCGGTTTCTCTTCTGTTTTTGCTGTATTACTCAAGATACAAGTGTTTACGTTTGACTTTCAAGCATTCTCAACCTTGAACTTCCGTTTCTCATCGATTTAAGCATTATGTGGGTAAGTTGTCTTCTGTAAAGTTATTCATTATCATTCACTTGTCAATAACTATCAGTCAATTTATGAGATTGAGGGGGTATTGACGGGTCAATTTGACTACAACCCGTTTAAGGGCATAATAGTCAACATCTTTGACTAATCCATTTCTCATTCTTCTGGTCGGAACCGAATTTTGGTTCAGAAGACTTTTATTTTCGTATCGAGATTTTAAGGATACTGACCAAAACCTGACTTTCGCATCGCTTTTCGGATTCTGGTCAGTACCAACTCGCTTAAACGTTTAAATTCTTATGACAGGAGTTCTAGACATTCGTTTGGAAAGATTCTAGTGGCAATGATTTCGGTTTTTATTTGTCTCAAAGTTTCAGGTTTATTTGACTCACTTCATTTGACGCATTAGAGGACGATTCATTTGTTTATTAACCGTTTATTCTTATTCTTAGTTACCCGCTTACGCAATAAGGTATTCCCCTCTATTTTACTGTTTTCATAAATTTTGTGGACATATGCGTAATAGTAGTAATATCTAGTTCATATTTTCATACTACATATCTACACAAAACTAGCAAACAAATGATTGTGTGTATTTCGATCAAACACTATTTGTTACTTGCTTATATTCTATCATTTTCGGAGAGGTCCATCAGAAGTCTAGCATGTTAGTATGATCATACGCCATCTTAGTAACCGAAGTTCGATTCACTTGGCGATAGTAAATCGACAAGCACAGTTATATGCAATTATAGTAGCCATATCCCATGTTCGTGAGACATGGTTAATTGACACACAATTTGTTTATGATTTGATTGTTTATTACCACAATTATTTAATTTTGCTTATTTACATATACTATTGTAACTTGAAAACTAGTGATAATCTCACTCAACCTAGTGTCGGCAAACTTTATTATATTTTCTACGCATATGCAGGTATTCGTTTTACATAAAGCTTGACGTGAAGGACATCTAGAAAAGACCTTAGGGAATTAATGAAGACTATTTATATTTAATTTTTTGTTTGGGATTACATTTACTTTTTTGGATTATTTGTCATGTTTGGATTTTGTGTGCACCTTTATATGAAATAATTAACTTAATAGATATTGTCATTTTTTTTTTTAATTTTATGATAGTACATTTGAGCTGTGAACAATCAGCTCATGTTCCGGCATTTCCGTCTTAGGTTGTGGTCTGACATTTTAGACATAATAAATAAATAAATAATTAAATAAAATTTTGTTATTAATTATCGTAGAATAAATAATAAAATAATATAAAGAATGGTAGGCTTTAATAAAGATGGACTTGGAATAAAATATGGACTAAGGAGTGTTTTGAGCCTAGTTTCCATGGGCTTTGGATATAAATACCCCTTAAACCTTTCCAAAACCCTAGATAACATACTTTCCATTTTTACCAACACACACTCAATACACACACAAATACTCTCTTCCTTTTCGGATCCAAATCCGAGGAAGAACTGAAGTTGTTGGTGTTCGAGCATCATAACAAGCAAGAAACATACCAAGATTCGACCGTGTTCGAGAAACCGATTCAAACCGTTTTGTCTAAGGTACGCTTCATAACGAAAAGCTTGCTCGTTTAAGTTCGGTTTGTATAAAGGATTCAAGATCTAGCGAAAACGGGCTTTAAAAATTGATAAATGTTTAAACTTTATCCAAAACAGGCTAGGTCTTAGTTAAGTGTGAAAAGTAAATAATAATAACAATAATAAAACAGTAGCAACGCTCAGCTCATATTGTTAATATATTAATAGTAAAGTAAGTAAGTAATAATAATAATGATAATAGTCAACGGAAAGCATTGGATAATAAATAATAATAATAATGATAATAGTCAACGGAAAGCATTGGATAAATATAATAATAAAAGCAGTAGCAGCTTGTAAGCTTATAATAACAATAATAATAATAATAATAATAATAACATGGATAACATCTAGACACTAGCGGTTTTGTGGTTAAGGTATGGTTGTGGGAATGAAAGGTAGCAGGATCATATCCCACCCCAAGAAATTATTTTTGAAATGCGATTAGTCTTGAAGAATGGAATGCTATTGGACCGGGCCTCATGCGATTAGATTGGGCCCACGCAATGCAATTAGATTCTTGCGATTGGACTCAATTATCACAATAATCTGTTGGGCCTGATCTAGTCAAGCTCCAGAGCTAAGTTGGCCTATTCCCTAGTTAATACAAGATGATCCAACAAAATAAATCAAACTAACCAACCTTGTCACCTCCGTATGTCCCGACACTTTTTAAAGATAAATGATCTGGTAAAGTATATATATATATATATATATATACATACTAGATTTTATCCCTCGTATTACGGGGGTTGTTTTACATTATTCGTTTTTAATATTTATATATGTATATTTGGATTTTTATTTTATTTATTATAAGAAAGTTAATAATTAATATACTTGAGGTTTGATGATAAAATGGTTTTATAAATAAATAATATGTTATAATCCGGTTTAAAAGCTATCTGGGTTTGGTGATACCCATTGCCCGTTTATTTTCTTTATTATAAAATTGTTTCTTAATTATAAATAATATATTTTTTTTAAATAAAATAGGATATTAATTTTTAGTATATCCCTATTTTATAGGATTTTCATATTAAATACTTTATAATATTAATTTTTAATATAATGAGATGTTATAATTCATTTAAGAGCTATCTGGGTTTGGTGAGACCTTTACCTGTGAATTCGGGTCAAATGCGTGAGAAACCTTCATTTACAAATAAAGCAATCTGATGGCTTGAGAGAATGATTATTTTACATTTGTCGTTTTTTAATATTTATTTTTTGGATATTAATTTTCTTTATTGTAAGAAAGTTAATAATATACTTAGGGCGCGTTCGTTTCACAGAATTCGTGAGAGTTCAAAGGAATTGGAATTAAAATCCCATGGCATGGCATGTTCATTTCGTTGGAATTGGAATCTTAATTCATGGGAATCTAAAATGGTGTGTTCGGTTGTCAAAGAATTGGAATTGGAATTGGAATTGGAATATATTGAATTCAATTCCTTCAAATTCCTTTTAACCAAGGGATTCTAAATCCTTCCAAAATGTGGAGGATTTCAAGTGAATTCGTTGGAATCTTTTCTCGAGTTTTTTTTTTTATTTTGTTTTTTATTTTTTATTTTTTTAACGAGAACAACGAACAAAACATTTTAGTTTTTTTTTTGTTTTCGATTTATATTTTGCGTTATCAATTTTTTATTATTATTTTTGAATATTTTTTTGGAGAGGTTTTCAAAACCTCTCAAAAAAATATTCAAAAACAATAATAAAAAATTCATACTCAAAATATAAAACAAAAAAAGTAAAAAAACTAAAATGTTTCCGCCATTATCCTCGTTAAAAAAAAACGATTCCAATTCCTTTGTCAAACGAACACATAAAGAATGAAATGAGATTTCAATTCCTTCAAATTCCAATTTCTATTGGAATGTTTAGATTCCAAATCCAATTCCAAATCCTATGCAAATTCCAATTCCCATTTCATTCCATTCTGTGAAATGAACGCGCCCTTAGGGTTTGATGATGAAAGAGTTTCATAAATCAATAATATGTTATAACCAGTTTAAAAGCTATCTGGATTTGGTGATCCATGACCCGCTTATGTTTTTTTACTATAAAATTGTTTATTAATTATAAATAATATCTTTTTCTTTTTAAATTGGGTATTAAATTTTAGTATATCTCTATTTTGTAGGATTTTCATATCAAATAATTGGTAAGATTAATTTTTAATTTAATGAGATGTTATAACCCATTTAAGAGCTATCTGGTTTTGGTAAGACCCATATCCATGAATTTGGGTTAAATCAATGAGAGGTCTCCATTTAAAAATCAAACAATCTGGTGGCTTCCATAAAAGGGGGAAACGACCATATCGCGACACATAGGATTTTAGGGGTTTCGTTTATATATATATATATATTATAGATAATATTAAAGGAAAGAAACATATTATAATAAAGGAGAGGAATATATATAGTAATTGAAGAGTATGAACATGAAATAAAGACCGTCGCTAAACAAAGTAATACTGTTAGATTCGTTAGCCCAAACAAACGAGCCTAGCTTATCAAGTGCGCTAGATAACTAAAGTACAAATTTAATTAGTTCTGTTAGTTAGTTACACGGTTAATTAACAAATATATATGTTAAACAGTTACCCATGCACAACTAAGGAAGGGGATTACTATTAACTCTGAACTAACAGGATTCAGGTTAATTTTTAGCCCCTTTTTTCTGTTATGTTTTTCGGGGCTGTGTGCATACTTAGTGAGATAGGTTAATACACTTATTATATCTAGTAAGTGTATGGTATGTGAATGTGTATGCATAGACGTATATTACTCTATGTATATATATACATGACAAAAGGAATGTATGGATGTATAGTTGCATGGTTGTATGGTTATCCGTAAAGAAGAGACCATACCCTAATAATATCTGAGATGGAAGGAACCAGACCCTAAGGGTCTATTTGGTATGAGGTAATGGAATAAGCGAGAGAATGGAATGAGCATGTGAATGGAATGGACAAGAGAATGGAATGGATCATTACCATTCCGTTGCCATGTTTGGTTACCCTTTGGAATGAAATATACTATTACATTGTGTTTTTAGTTGTGCAAAATAATAATAATAATAATAATAATAATAATAATAAATAAATAAATAAAAATAAATAAAACATAACAAAAAAAATCCATCCTTCAAAATAATGTCGTTTTTAAAAATTTTCACAACACTATCCAATTCATATATATATAATAAATTAAACATGCTTTGTTATTTATATAAATAAATATAAGTAGATCAAAATATACAATGATATAAACAAATCATATTGGAATTAAAATTAAATTTTATTAAACATATTTTCTATTGCTACGTTTTGACATAAGAGTTATAAAATAATTGTTCAAATGCAAAATAGAAAATTAATATGAAAATAAGGTAGGGAATGAAAAAATAAAACAAGGTAGATGGGAGGAATGAAAATAGCTATTTTTAGAAGGAAACCCATTCTTTTGGTAATGGCTCATTCCATTCCAATTTTCAACCAAACACACCTATTTTCATTGTGTTTGAATGAGTTATTTCATTCCATCCTTCATTACCCCATACCAAACGCTACCTAATAATATCCGAGATAGAAGAGACCAAACCCTACTAATATCTAAGATGGTAGAGATAGTTACGTACATAGTATGAAGGTAGGAAAGTATGAAAGAATGTATGCATGTGCGTATTTATGTATGTATGAAGGAAAGACAAGTAGGTTAAGTAATAATATGTATTTTCGGATACGTATATATAAGTATGTGAATGTAATGTATGTTGCCTGATTAACTAGGACTCACTCAAAGTAGCTGACTTTTAGTATGCACACAGACAAATAGAGTGAGGCAGCTGACTTGAGAAGCACACATGGCAGAAGAATAAATAAGTTGGCATCTGAAGATTTGAAAGTTGCGATGTTTTGCGATGTTTGAACTTATAAGACATGTTCAAATGTTTTTATAAATTTGGGATTTTGTAAGGATGTTTGAAGTTTTAATTCACTATGATATATAGAACTGTGTTTACGAATGAATCCAACACCCAATGTAGGGTATCGGGATCCGGGCCTTACAAATTTTCATTTTAGTCCCTTGATTTTTGAAATTGATATTTTTGGCTCAAAATTTTAGAGATGTTATATCCTCCCCACCTTGGAACGACTCCCATCCTCGAGATTCGTTAAAATAGATGTGGGTATTTCTTCCTCATCTCTGATTCTAATTCCCAAGTAAATTCCAGTCATCTTTGGGAGTTCCATCTTATTTTGACTGACTTTAGTTTTTTCCTTTTAAGTTTCTTAAATTTGGAACCTTCATCTTGTAGAGGTTTCTCTACCAATTTTAGATTTTTGTTAATCTCGACGTCCCTTAAAGGCATAGCCAAAGTTTCATTTGCCAGGCATTTACGTAAGTTAGAAACGTGAAACACTTCGTGTATTCCTTTCATTTTTTCTGGCAGGCATAAGCGATAAGATACTATACCGATTCGTTCTAGTACCTCAAATGGTATAACAAAACTAGGGCTTAATTTCCCTTTCTTTCTGAATTGTACATCACCTTTCCAAGGTAACACTTTTAATAGAACTTTATCGTCTACTTGAAATTCCAACGTCTTATGATGAACGTCTACATAACTCTTTTGTCGATCCCTTGCTTTCTTAAGTCGTTCACAGATTTGCAATACCTTATCTGTTGTTTCTTGGTCTATCTCAGGTCCAAACATTTGATTATCTCCGGCTATAGACCAACATACTGGCGTTCTACATTTATGTCCGTATAACGCTTCGAATGGCGCGACCTGAATACTAGTGTGATAACTGTTATTGTATGAGAATGCCATCAAAGGGAGATGGTCATCCTAACTTCCCCCTAAAGCGATCACACAAGCTCGAAGCATATCTTCTAGCATTTGGATTATTCTTTCACTTTTCCCATTAGTTTGAGGACGATAAGCAGTGCTAAGATTCAATTGAGTTCCTAGCGCTTGTTGAAAAGTATTCCAGTAATGAGACGTAAATCTACTGTCTCGATCGGATATGATAGATAATGGCACACAATGTAATGATACGATGTTGTTTAGGCGTATACATGCCAATCTATCCATGGAGTAGGATTCGTTGATAGGTAGGAAGTGAGCAGATTTTGTTAACCGACCGATGATAACCCATATTGCATTATGTTGATGTGTAGTCTTTGGGAGTTTCATAATGAAATCTATGGTTATCATTTCCCACTTCCAAACAGGTAGTTCTGGCTATTGAAGTAAACCTGAAGATTTCTGATGCTCAGCCTTAACTTGTAAACAAGTTAAACATTTAGCTACGTATAAAGCTATATCTCTTTTCATTCCATTCTACCAATAGTTAGACTTAAGATATTGGTACATCTTATCGCTACCCGGGATGCATAGTGTACTTTGATTTATGAGCTTCATTCATTATCCTTTTTCGTAGCTCACCAACAATTGGCACCTAGATTCTGTTTCCAAGTTTGAGTAGATCGTCATCTCCTTTGACTAATGAATCTATGGTACCGTTTCGCTTTTCTTTGGAAATTTGGTTTTCTTCAATGGCTTGCTTTTGAGCTTTCTTGATTTGTTCGATCAAGTGTATCTGGAGTTTTAATCTTAAAGCTTGAACCCTTTTGGGTTTCTCATGTTATTTTCAACGTAACGTGCCAGCTACTACATTAGTTTCTCCTTTGTGATAAATGATTTCACAATCTTCTTCGTTCAAGGTTTTCATCCATCTTCTTTGATGCATGTTAAGTTCTGTTTAATCAAAGATATGTTTTAAACTTTTATGATCAGTGTACATAAGCAGTATAATTCTTTTTGTGTATTTTCAATTGACAAGAAGCATAAGCTATCACTTTATTTCTTTGCATTAATACACAAACGAAACCTAAATGGGATGCATCACTAAATACTACGAAATCTTCTATACCCACTAGCAAGGCCAGTATAGGTGTGCTAGTAAGCTTTTGATCAAGTAAGTCAAATGATTCATGCTGTTTAGTTCCCCATTCATACTTGACATTCTTTCGAGTTAACAAAGTTAAGGGAACTGCTATTCGGGAGAAGTTTTCGATGAATCTTCGGTAGTATCTAGCCAAACCTAAGAAACTTCTGACTTGGTTTGCCGACCTAGGGATCTCCCATTTATGTATTGCTTCGATCTTGGCAGGGTCTACTTGAATTCCATTAGCGTTAACAGCATGACCAAGAAATTGTACTTCATGAAGCCAAAATTCATACATGGAAAACTTAGTGTACAATTTCTCGTTTTGAAGTAATTCAAGTAAGATCCTAAGATGAACTTTATGATCTTCTTCTGATTTAGAATAAATGATTATATCGTCGATGAATACAATTAAAAGTTTATCTGAATAAGGCTTACAAATTCTATTCATCATGTCCATGAAAGCAGCTGGAGCATTAGTAAGTCCAAATGCCATGACAGTGACCTCATAATATCCATACCTTGTGTGAAAAGTTTTCTTTGGAATATACTCCTCTTGAACTTTCAGTTGATGCTATCTAGAGCGCAAGCCTATTTTAGAAAAGAAACTTACTCTTTGAAATTGATCGAATAGGTTGTCAATTCTAGGTAGCAGATATTGATTCTTAATAGTTACTTTGTTCAAAGCTCTGTAGTCGTTACACATCCTCATTGATCCGTCCTTCTTCTTGACGAATAATATCGGAGCTCACCAAGGTGACAAACTTGGACGAATAAATCCTTTCTCCAGTAGTTCATCTAGTTGCTTATTTAATTCCTTCATTTCCATTGGAGCTAACCGATATGGTTATTTGGCTATTGGGACAGTTCCAGGAATCACGTCTATTCTAAACTCTACTGCATGATTAGGTGGAATACTTGGAAGTTTATCTGGAAAGACCTTTGGGAATTCCGTGTAACATCAAGGAGAATCCCATATTTATTTTGGGGCCAAATATGTCACGTTTTAAATATGAGGGAAAGTAATAGGAACAAGATAAGTAATAGGAACAAGATAAGTAATAGGAAAGAAATGAGATAAGAAAAATAAAACATCTCATGTTAAGCAAGTAAGAAAATCCATCCCACATGGAAAGAAGGAAGAAAGTTGAGGCACTCCACAAGGGTATAAATAAGAAAGAAAACTTTCATCCCACATGGAAAGAGGGAAGAAATGGAAGCTCTTTATAAGGAAGAGAATTTCCATAGTAATATTCTTATGTGGCTAACCACTCGCAGTAGTCCTAGCGGACGGTGCAAAGCAACCCGACGCGCACGCGCATGCTTACAGGCACGAGCGATTGGCTTAATGCGGCTTTTTGATGGCACACTTTGCACTTCGCCGCGTAAGATCCGCCTTTAGTATTTTTGAAAAGTAGAAGGGCTAAAAGTGAAAAAATGAATTTGGATCCTTCGCGCTACGCGAGCGGATCAGATCTTCAAGCTACGCGAAAGACAAAATACACAAACCGACATTGAGATGGTTCAGGTGATGACACGAGGTCGAAGACTCGCGCAAAAATAAACCAATTACAACTAACTAGATAGAGGTAAGTGGGTGTCGAACACGAGGAGTTTGTGGAATATGTTTTAGTAGAATAGCTCAACAATTAACTATTATAAATGTAAATGATGAAAAAGTAATTCTCAAGTTGGTTTTGATTTGATTTTATAAACTAAATAAACTAAACGAAGGTTATAAACAATTGATTAAACGAGCATTCCTCTTGGAGTTCGGTTATTACGCAACTCTTTTGTTTAAGTTCAATGGATAAATCATAATATCTTGATTTTGTGTAAGTGTAATTGTTTGTGATTAATCAAGAACTATGTACACGTATTTCTAGAACACGAGGTCGTTACTTGGTAATCAATCAATATAATCTTAACCCTAATTTCTTCTACTAAATCTCGATTGTTAACAACACCAAGAACGTATAGAACGAAACTAGGTTAAACAATATGGACAAATTACAAACAATCAAACAAACAACGTGATTATATTAATCTAAAAGATTCGATAATCAATCCAAGTGCAAGAACAATAAACATAAAGAGTATTGCAATAACCTTACAACCAAGAGAAATACTAGAAGTTTTAGCCATACATAATTGAAATCATCATACCAAGTTTAATCCAAAGCAATCCAAGATTATGATGTTAATCCTCAATTAGAAACACCCAAAATGTTGTTCCAAGGCACCAAAATCACCCCACATAATTGTCTAATTCGGAATACTCCCAAAGGCATGTCAAAAGGCACTTATAACATAAAATTCGAGTTGTAACCGTCATCAGCGTCAGGGTCCACCGTAAGCTACGGTGGCCACCGTAGCTTACGGTGGCTTTGAAAACCACTACGCCAGATTTGCTCTGTTTACGCCAGAGCTCTTATGCCAGCCTCTACCGTAGCTTATGGTTTCTACCGTAAGCTACGGTAGCCTCAGCTTCAAAACCACCTTCTTTGTTTGACTTGTTGACTGCTATCAACAACTCTTAAGTCCTTTGCTCTTCTCCATCATAGTTCACTTGAATTGCCATTTTTTAGCACCTGTACCTGCAAACACGCACCATATACGGTAGTAACCTAAATCCTTGAAATAACACGTAAACGCTCATGTTTTACTTAGAATTACTACATTTAAGGGGGTGGCTCTACAATCCACCCGTCACATTCCCACACTTGCACGTTGCTTGCCCTCAAGCAACTCTTCAAACCAATTGTTTTTAGAACACAACCACCAAACAAACCACAAGCCCGGCTCGGTTAAGGTCCCCAATCATACCCTATTCCCCCATTATTAGAGGTTTGCATTAGCATTACTTAGTATTATATTTAAAACATAGAATTTTAGTCAATCTTAACATGCTTTCGGTTTTTATTCACACATAACACACCGTCACTCATTAACTCTCTTATCAGTGATTGTTCCATATTTTCCATTAACACTCAATCCTCCTCACATACACTTGTGCCACCATCAAATATCCACTTATTCATGCTTTAACACAAATGCAAATCTAGAGGTCTTAAAACGGGTTGTAATGGGGCAAGGTGTAAAGGTATGGAATGGGAATATATAAAGTGACTCACGTGATCCGATCCGGCTTGTTACATCAAAACTAAATAAACAATAAAATAAACTAGTAGACTACTATATATACTACCAACTTATATCACTAACTCGATACACATCACTTTGGGTATTGAATCACAATCTTTTTCTCTTCTTCTTTTTTTTTCATCATTTTTTTAATAACATAGACTTGCACATAATCATGAACTCCTCTACTTTCTATTGATTGGCATCTAAACAAATACAATTACAAAGAAAAACCTATCAAGCTGGATCGTCTCACAACATATATCGGGGTTAATTATATAGAAAGAATAAGTCCAAATAGGTTTACTAAAGGAACCCACCCCCACCCCTCTCATTACCCACGCTCATATGTATAATGCATGAGGCCCAACCCCCAAAACCCACACTCGCGCTCATCCAGACGAGGCTTAAACCTAGTTGCCTCTATCACTTTTGCACTTATGCCAAGCTAAGGTCTCGAAATGCATTAGTAACACAAGTTCTAACGTTGAATAACCAATCCATCACCGATTTCCTTTTTCCAAATACTCAAATGAATATGGATATGTTATGCGGGTTATTATACCGAAAGCATGCTAACCTTGACTAAAATACTTCTCAACCTCATTTCTTTTTAAAACAACTAAGCAAACTTGACTTTGAGGGAATTATGACCATGAAAAGGGACCAAAACTTTACCCGTGCTATCTTACCACTTTCCGATGTTTTTCTTTCAATTCTTCTTTATATATATATATATATATATATATATATATATATATATATATATATATATATATATATATATATATATATATATATATTATTTTCATCCCTCATTCCCACACTTAAGATACAATGTCCTTAATGTAGGTTCTTTAGGATACAAAAACACCACCACAAACACGAAATACAACTTGTCATTACTCCACCCAACCTCCCAAGAACCAAACATAAACACAAAAATAAGATACAAAAATGTACAAGGGAACACCTGATTCGATGCCGACGCAGCTCAATAGTAACGTGGTTGCGGTGGTCCAAAGATGGACGTCATCACGCCCGTGAATTCTCCAAAACCAAATGCCCCTTGATTCTCTCCTCCAGTTTGACCTTCTCCTTGAGCTTGTTCTGAACCCTGAGTTTGTTGCGGATCCAACCATTCTGAATGATGCAATGGTGGCATGGGATAATTCACCGTACCGTCGTATGGTGGCAACATAGTGTAGTCGACGGTCGATGGGTTAGCCACCACTGGTTGACCAGAATGCCATGCCTCATGCATTCTCCTTTGTCGATCATCCTCATACCTATGGTTGACCAGAATGCCATTTCTGGTTGTTTCGCATAAGCGTGGGTCTGGTTCCACACTTCTTGGCGATCATACATTTACTTTTGAGCGCGTTCCATGCTTGCACCCATGAATGTTTGGTGATCAAATGACGGTTGGGCTGTCTCGGGCCAATGATAGAATTGTGTTGGCCTGGTGTTGATTGTTACATCCCGCATGCTGCCATGGTGCACCCAATTTGGGTCAAATGTTTGCCTCGAATAGTCTAGGGAACCTCCCCGTCCTTGCGTCCTCGAACTACCACCTACCCTTTCACTTTCCATCGCAAACCCGCTCGCTCGACTCAACATCATAATCATCTTCTCCACTTTCTCCCTCTTCATCATCACTTTCTTCCTCATCCTCTTCTCCCGGTTCCAAGGGTCTAGCATCAACTTTCAATGCCCTCCATCTCTGTCCCTCACGTTTCAACATATGATACCTATCGCTTGCTCGGTATTCCCAACCAACCCCTAGCTTTATCACATCAAATGGCTTGTGTCTCTTTCCTAACCCAACGTCATTATCCCCAGTAACACCAAACCGCATCAACAACACGGTAATACCGACAATGTGGGATAATTTTTCTGCTCATATTATTCTGACATATCCAAATATTGTTGAGTACCAGATATCAGAATGACACAAGTGGTCCTCCATGCATCAAAGAGTATAGGATCGGGACCTCAGGATATCTAACCTCTGTCATATCTCCTCTTCTTGGCATGAGATTGTGCAAACAAATGATGAGCAACATTTTTGACTCAATCTTCAAATTCTTCCTCAACAACATCCTACCATACTTACCGGGTAAAAACAATGCTTCCAACATAGTGCCCCAAGTTGGATGCTTGTCTGGCTGATAATACAAGTCATTCAAGTCTGGATACACATAATTACTTTGAGGCTTACTATCAAATCGTGCAATTTGCCTCAATGTTTCAAACGACATAGTGACCTCAATGTTGTTGACAGTCCCAATAAGCTTCATCGCCGAAGGTTTGTTATACTGTGGACATCTCAAAGTTGCCATCCATTCTTCAATTTCATCAACGAAGACATACTTGTCATTATAATCATAACACTTGAGAGCTGCTTCCTAACCCAATGCCTTAAATCGATCAAAAACATCAAACGGCCCAAACTCCCATTCCAGGACCACTTTCTCACATATAAATGCATCGGACTTCTTCGTCAATTTATTCATTTTCTCATGAAACAACTCTGGTTGCCACCTCAACTCGTGATCTGTTAGTGGCCCATGATTCCAATCCGGTTTAACATAATGCACCTCCTCTACCTTTCTTTCTAACCTTCGCCTTTTCGCTTGTTCGGCGGCGGTGTTGCTAGAAGACCTTGATGTGGCATTTGGTGGTCAAGGCTTCTTTGATATGGATCGTGTTGATCCTGAAGAAAATGTGCAAGTCTCAGTTGAAAGGGTTTCGAGTGTGAATATTGCTAGGCCAGCTCAGACGGTGGCTGATTCTGATTCAGATGATGATGTGGGTGAAGCGAGACGAGTTTTGGTAACTCAAGAACGAATTCATGGGAAAAGAAAAAGAGCTGATGATGACAGTGAGTCAGATTTTGAGGAAGAAGTACATCAGCTGATTCGTAGATCAAGAAGGGAACGGACAGGTGCAGGTTCGGGAGCTGGTGAGAGCTCAAGGGTGGTACGTTTCACTCCACCCGCACTGTCCGGTATAACCATGGTTCCTACACCATTGCAGGTTACAAGGCCAAGCGCCATGGACGTTCCCGTGGTGGCTACCTCATCCTCATTCGGCCTCCCACCCACTACATTCCAACTTTCGGCTCTTGAGATTGTATCCTTGCCACCTCCAACTCTTACTCCAACGGAGGTCGTGGCAAGATTTATAGAGTCGACGGTTGTAGCAACTACAGGGTTGTCAGTTTCGATACCACCTGCGGTTACGATTACGCCTTCTTCTGAGGTCCCAGTTACATTGGAAATCCCTCCTCAGTACACTCAAGATATATCACATCTGAGGTTTGATTTCGATGCAACCTTATCAGACTCAGAATGAATAGCAGCACTTGAACGGGTCGTGGCAGAACAATCAAGGGTGAATCTTATCCAGACCCATGCTATTCAGCGCCTCGTTTCAGAGAATCAGATACAGTCGTCCTTGCTGATCGAACATGGCAAAATCATTGATGCTTTGAAGGTGTTCTTGGCATCTCAGGGGGAGACGAGCTGTAAAGGCGATGAGCTGAGGACTAAGAAGCGAAATGATCGAGACGATGATCCCAATGCATCGAAAGGTGCAGGTGGAGAGTTGCCAAGAACTGAACAAGCTCTTGGGACTTGCACATCTCAGGGGGAGTCAACAAGTGCGGCTGATGGTACAGGTGATGAGGTGGTGGTCGTGGATGTTGAGGAGATGGATGATGAGTTTATAGGTGATGATGATGTATTACCAGTTGAAGAGATAGAGAAGATTGGTGCAGAGATTGTTATTGATAATGAGATTGAAGAGGGAGAGATTGTAGAAGAAAATGTTGAGCATGAGATTCCGGATGTTGATAAGGCAGATATGAGTCAAGGTATGGGAAGTGATGAGACGGAATGGGAAGAGCAGCCAAGATGGAAAGAAGGCTATGCTCAGTGGTTTGTAAAAACGAAGAAACCGGCGATCCCTACTATGTTCAAGAAGAGTTACAATATTAGAGGTTATGCTGAATCGAAGAAGGGAATTATATGCTGGATATATGATGAGCAGTTGAGGCTCTTTGTGATTAAAAGGTATGACGGTGTTCAGTACTTCAAAAGGCTGTTAAGATCATTGAATACATTGCCAGAATGTGAAGTGAAGGACTTAGCCAGATTGGGGTTGATAAACAGAAGTGATGATAATATGGCTAGAGTCATTGGAAAGATTGTTTGGAAAGAAAGTATAAAGGAAAAGAAGTTCGAGCTGTTGAAACCACAGAAGGGAAAACTTATTGAAGACAAAGATAGAGGGATGAGAGCGATGGCAAGCCTTGGATGATTATGAAGTATAAGCCGATCCGGTGTCTTAAAGAAGTGCCGATGAAACAAATGCCCAAGGATGTGCTCAAAGACCTGAAGTGGTGGTATGTAGATTGTGAAACAGCTGAGGCAGTAATGGAGGATGAAGATGAACAAGAGCTGCTGAGAGTGTATGATCCGATGCATCTGGTGAACTTGTCTCAAGCTGATCTGCAGGTGCTGAATGAGAAGAAAATATTTTATATTCCTGCTTGGAAAGACGAAGCGAGGAAATATCAAAGAGTTGTTTCGGTTTGTGTACGCGAAGGAGTTCATGCTTAAAGATAGAGATACAAGATTGTTGAAGATTACGAGACACGTGCTTGAAGATAGAGATATGAAGCTACTGCCAAGGGGGAGTCTGTTGGTACATGATGTCAGTAGTTCAGTGTCAAGTGTCTGTAATCGAGTTTGTTAGATTTGTATTTGGATGTAAGCGAAGTTAGCTCACAAGTTCGCTGATACAGGCGAACTTATGAACTAAGCGAAGTTAGGGACAACTTCGCCTGAACATGCCAGGCGAAGTTGTCGTGTTTATATATGGCTAGGTTACGGCTTAGAACGTGATTTTTGATAGTACGAGTCAGTTAACGTGTTGTGTAATCGGTGATCATTGATATCACGTGTTTCCAGTTGCAATACAACGAGTATTTGTTTATTGTAACGTGTGTTCGATCGTGTTAACGTATATCGTCTTCTACGCTCGTAACGTCTTACGTAGGGATTCCGCACCTACGTAGAACGAGATATTCCGTGTAGATCCGACTGGGAACCTACAGTTTTTGATCGATTCTTGTTAACATAATGTTCTACTTTGAGTCTAGTTTCCAGAAAGTTATAATTTGTAATTTTTGAACGAGATTTGAATGGTTTTTATGATTTTATAAAAACGTGTGTCAAAGCTGATGCGGGGAGTCGGATTCTGGTCTGTCCTCCCGACATCATAACTCTTTTTTTGAAAAGTTCAAATTGGATGGTTCCACTTCTAGAACTTCATATTTTGAGTTAGGATTACAACCCAATTGGAATCGTCTAATTTGGTTTGGTAATGATTTTTAAACAAATAAAACCATTTTGTTTCGCACTGAAATAGGCCATTTTTGAACCGTTTTTTAAACAAATAAAACCATTTTTGAACCATTTTGTTCCACTTCTGCACATACCTTTCTATGTTGGAGGAATTTTCATCATTTTTGTGTGCAATGGAAAAATATAAAAAAAATATTTTTAGAAACCTAAGACATTTATACAACTTAAAATTTCATAATTTATTTTATGATTTTTTTATGAATCAAAATACATCTTTGCATGCTAAAATCTGCATATTAGACTAGTTATTGATCGAAACCTTCGTTTTAGGCTTAACCTGTGGCTGTCCAATTGTGTTCTTTTCGGGGCTATATAAAGTGAGGATTTTGCTTCGTCGTCTTCTTAGGTATGCCATATGTATCATACTTTAGTATCGTGAGCAATGAACTCGTTTTGTAAGTCAAGTATCGATAGATTGAAAACTAGGATTTCGGTTGTCTAGTTTGTCGATTGTTGCGTTTAGCGCGTTGTTTGAAGGGATTAACAATCAGTTCAGATTGTGTAGCCTCGGTATGTTATACGGGCTGTGAAAAACTTCTTTTTTATGTTAATGGGGCTGAATTGGGTATCGGTTTCTCAAACGGGCCGGTACAACGCAAATTCGCGTTTAATTGGTAGTTTATGCATTGTTCAAGCGAATTGCCGACCATTAAACTCGTGTAGTGTCGTGTGGAATTTTTGGCTGTAATTATACTAAATTTGTTCCACACTGGGCTGAGTTGGTTGCTAAATACATAAACAGCTCGTTAACGCGAATATTCGATACAATTATTAACTTTTGGGTGTAGTTTGGAAATCCTTTGTCCCCGGAATTAACTAAGGGTGGTTTTGGTAAACACATGGCCTCTGGGGCTGATGTAATTGAATTTGGTAAGGTTGAGGCTTCGGGCCAATCAAACCATGTTAGAACGCTTCGTAGGGTAAGCGAGTCGGTACGGTTTAGTTAGTAATCTTTGTGTGCAATTCAATAGGCTTGTGATTTGTGGATTGGCTTAGAGGTTATCTAACCTAATAGTATTTGCGTGGCTCGTGTCAGGTGAGTTCATGATGCCCCTTTTAACTCCTTTTACATTTTGCGCTATCATACACACTCTATTACCAATATTACTCGATTTTACTCGTTAACACTATTTGGATGGCATTTCATAACCTTATTATTATTCGTACATTTATGGAACTATGTGTGGACTATATTCTATGCCTTAAAATAATTTGGACTGGTTTTGGTCATAAATTCCTTAATAGTTATATATGTTGTTTATGATCTAGGCTCGAGGATGTTATTAAGCCTGGTATTAATCGAATACGAGTAGACCTACTTACTTTAGTTCATATTTTGGACGGACTTATATATAAATATATATATATATATATATATATATATATTACCATATAGCCTACCATTGTTGATATTAATTAGTTCTTTGTGACTAAGATTTATGTGAGTAGGCCTATTGATGTTTGTGTGTATAGTGATTGTGGTCGGGTCAACTATACTACTCAGGTTCTTAAATCTCGTGGCGGGTTCTTAAATCTCGTGGGGGGGGGGGTACCGTGTTGCATAATCATCATTAAGGCGGGTCAAATATATTACTCTGATCCTTGACTTCGTGTCTCGTGATTCATGGTGAGGAGGCCCGTCGTTTGCTAAACCGTGATCGGGTCAAACATATTACTCGGGTTCTTAAATCCCGTGGTAAGGAGGCCCGTATCGCGTGTTTAGGCTTGTTAAGCCGGGACCGAGTCAAATATATTACTTGGGTTCTTAAATCCCGTGGTGAGGAGGCTCGTGTCACATGCTTATGTCGTACCGCGTGCGGGTCAACTATACTACTTGGGTTCTTAAATCCTGTGGTGAGGAAGCTCGTGTCACCTGCTTATGTCGTACCGCGTGCAGGTCAACTATACTACTCGGGTTATTAAATTTCGTGGGGGGAAGGCCCGTCATGTGTTTGACCGTGAATATGTTATTTGGTGATTGTTTATTTATTTATTTATTCATTTCCCTAATATTATCTATACTGTTTTATACCAGTAACCTTTGAAATGTTTTATGAATGTCGTTTATTTAAAATTTGAACTCACTCAGCTCTAGCTGGCTTTGTGTGTATGTTAGTTTGAGATGCAGGTTAAAGATTCGAGATTATTGCTTGGACGTGCTGGAGACTACTTGGATGGTTGAAGGCATTCCTAGTCAGAGATTTCTAAATAAAACGAATATTTTTATTTTATATTTAACCTTGGGCACTTTTCTCGGTGTTTTTTTGGGAACTATGATACTTATTATTCCGTTGTTTATTACTCTCAACTGATTTTAAAAAAGATGAATTTGTTTGGTTTTAAAATTTTGAGAAGTTTTAGATATGATTATCAACTATTGGATTCTTGGGTTTTGGGCTCTTACAAGTTGGTATTAGAGCCAAGGTTCGATGGATCCGGGCATCATTTGATGCTTGGACTCGAATTGTTAAGGGAATGACTAGAAATGCCAATCGCGGGTAGCTACACGCCAAGAGATAACCTTTTGTTTTTATAAGTATTAGATTTGCTTTTTGTGCATAAATTGTTTATGCGTGGGATATAATGCTAATATGGTTAAGAATAAGGGGTGGTTAGGACAGTCGGGTAAAGTAAACGACTAATAACACTTGATCAACGTTATTAGCAGTTTACCGTTACCTTTCATGTTCTAAACGCTACTTGTGCTTGGCTGTGTTTGGGTTCTGTCTTTGTAGGGATAGGATATGGCTAATGCTCGTGTCGAGAGTGTTAAAGTTCATCTCATTCCTTAAATTCTCCCGCTCATCTCTCATCCTCTCGAACGCTTTATGCATAATTGTTTAGCTGAGGTGAAGCATGTTATCACTCTAAGTCTCCTTTTTAGTTGTCGAGCTACAGGCTTCGGTCCTGCTTGACTCGGGTACCAATAGGAGTTTTGCCTCTACCGTCCTATTGTATGATTAGATGATTAGGTTTCGTCTCTATCCGCGCCCGTTCCTATTCCGACGGGATTCGTGGATGAATCCCATTATAAGCAATGTTGTAAAACTCCCGAGTAGGTGGCCGAGTACTCACCGATTACTCCCCGCCTAGACGACTACTCCCCGCCTCGGCCGAGTACTCCGTAGGTATTTTCCGAGTAATCCCCGACTACTCCCGAGTACTCGCAACTCCCCAGTCAACCGCCTAGGACCGCCTAACGACTTTTTACTACCTTGATTGTAAGGAGGGTGGACTTGTAACACCCGTTAATTTCCGTTAAAAGATTGAAGCTTTGTAGAGTCTGTATAGCTACCGGGACCGATCTGGCATTCTTCAAGGACCTCTCTATCATTCTTGTAAGTCACATTATTTAACCTTTGATCCAAGTTATTACATTGTACAAGATGGAGGGCCAAAGTGTAACATTTTAATATTATAACCCTAGCTTTTCCCTCCCCCTCTTGTCTGTCCGATCTGTGCTTCAAACCCAGCCTCCATATCGTTTTTTGTGCAACTCCAGACAAGTTCCATCATTCCCCCGACTAATTCAAGGTTGGTACTATACTAATGCACGTTTTTTTCACTATTAAACCGTTTATTGACCCCTAGAGATGTCATAATCATGTTAGGGTTTGAGTTTTGATTATAACAGTTACTGACCGATTCGCACTCGCTTATTGTTTGGTCTGTAAGTCGATGAAAATTGATAGTTTTTGATCGATTCTTGTTCCATGATGTTCTACTTTGAGGGGATTAACAACCAATTCAGATTATGTAGCCTCGGTATGTTATACAATCTTTGAAAAACTTAATTTTTATGTTAATGGGGGTGAATTGGTTGTCGGTTTCTCAAAGGGGTCGGTACAACGCAAATTCGCGTTTAATTGGTAGTTTATGCGTTGTTCAAGCGAATTGCTGACCCATTCAACTCGTGTAGTGTCGTGTTGACTTGTTGGCTATAATTATACTAAATTTGGTCCACACGGGGCTGAGTTGGATGTAATTATACTAAGTAGCGGTGTTAGGTGAGTTCATTATGCCCCTTTTAACACTTTTTACGTTTTGAGCTAGCATACACACTCTATTACCAATATTACTCTATTTTAGTCATTAAAACTATTTGGATGGCATTTTATAGCCTTATTATTATTCGTACATTTATGAAACTAGGTGTGGAATATATTCTATGCCTTAGGATATTTTGGATTCGTTTTGGTCATAAATTCCTTAATGGTTATATATGTTGTTTATGGTCTAGGCTCGAGGATGTTATTAGACCTGGTATTAATCAAACACGAGTAGACCTACTTACTTTAGTTCATATTTTGGACGGACTTATATGTATATATATTACCTTATAGCCTATGATTTTTGATATTAATTAGTTGTTTGTGACTAATATTTATGTGAGTAGGCCTATTGATGTTTGTGTGTATGGTGTTGTGGCCGGATCAACTATACTACTCGGGTTCTAAAATCCCATGGTGGGTTCTTAAATCTCGTGGAGGGGGGGGGGGTGAGACCGTGTTGCATAATCATCATTAAGGCGGGTCAAATATATTACTGGAATCCTTGACTTTGTGTCTCGTGATTCATAGTAAGGAGGCCTATCGTTTGCTAAACCGTGATCGGGTCAAAGATATTACTCGGGTTTTAAATCCCGTGGTGAGGAGGCCAGTATCACGTGTTTAGACTTGTTAAGCCGTGACTGAGTAAAATATATTACTCGGGTTCTTAAATCCCGTGGTGAGGAGGCTCTTGCCATGTGCTTATGTGGTACCGCGTGCGGGTCAACTATACTACTCGGGTTCTTAAATCCCGTGGTGAGGAGGCACGTGTCACATGCTTATGTCGTACCGCATGCGGGTCAACTATACTACTCGGGTTCTTAAATCTCGTGGTGTGTTATTAAATCCTGTGGGGGGAAGACCCGTACGCGTGCTCGACCGTGAATATGTTATTTGGTGCTTATTTAAATATTTATTTATTTGCCCATTCTTATCTATACTGTTTTATACCAGTAACCTTTGAAATGTTTTATGAATGTTGTTTATTTAATATTTGAACTCACTCAGCTCTAGTTGGCTTTGTGTGTATGTTAGTTTGAGATGCAGGTTAAGGACTCGAGATTATTGCTTGGACGTGCTGGAGACTACTCGGACAGTAGAAGGCATTCCTAGTAAGAGATTTTTAAATAAAACGAATATTTTTATTTTGTATTTAACCTTGGGCACTTTTCCCGGTTTTTTTGGGAACTATGATACTTATTATTCCACTGTGTATTACTCTAAACTGATTTTAAAAAAGATGAACTTGTTTGGTTTTAAATTTTTGAGAATTTTTGGATATGATCACTAACTGTAGGATTTCCGGGTTTCGGGATCTTACATTATAATGACTTAGACCATAGTCGGGGGTATAGCCCGAACCTTGATCATAGTTAAGCATAATATAAATTTTTATAAGCAAGGGTTATAGACAAATTATTGTTTCTTCATGATTAAGAAACGTAAGCATTCACACACAAAGAGTATAGTTAAGAAATATAATTATTCACATATAAAAGGCTATAGTAATGTTTCTTCTTGAAGAAGAAACTTGGTATAGATGTTTGTTCTTGAAGAAGAAACGTAGCACATAATTGATAAATAAACAAAGGGACTAAAGGTCCAAATGTTTTATACAAACAAATGATTTGTCAAGATTAAAGCTATACAAAAAGAGACTCTGAAGCTAGGTCGTTGATCTAGATATTTATACAAAGGCGTCCAAGATAACAATCAATCAATCAATCAGAAACAGAAATCAGAAACATGAATCAGTAAAAGAAACTGATTACAGATAGGGGTCATTAACCCAAACTGATCATAAACAGGAATCAGTATCAGAAACTGATTACAAACAGAACAGGTGAATACGCCCTAAACTTTTGCAAACTCTTTTAGAGTCAGGCTGTTGGCATAGGATCTTTGAATCCTTAAAACCTTGTGTTACAATCACAAGAAACAGGCATACTGTGGTTAAAAGTTTCCATGTGTCTGGATCCATTCATACATGGTGAGTCGGATTTTCCTGAGGCCATGCATATCATCAAACATGCCTCTGGAAGTCTACAGGACTATTCAGAGAAATGATATTGTGTATATGATTAAGTATACATGTACTTAAGGTAATTTTATCCCAAGTGAATTTGGGTGCCTAAAGAGTGGTCACAAAGATTATTGTTGATTACACAATGGTATTGAAAAGATTTTTACAGCAGAGTCAGTGTCATTCACTGGCCGTGTGCTGACGTATTTTTTATCCACATTTCAGGGAAACAGTATAGATTAGAACATGCAAGCAAGACAGACTAGAATATTGGAGATATAGTCATTAGACATTATCTGATGGCTCAGATATTTTATTCAGAATATTATTAATTATCATTGTTTTGGGTAAAAATCAACAAGTGTAATTTCGTAACCAAATTAGTAAGTGAGGTTAGGTGCTTGATTGAAATGAACGTAAATGCAATGACACAAAGATTTGTTGCGAGGAAAAAGCTCGTTATCTTGAGGATAATAAGAAAAAACCCTGGGCGGTGAAAACTATCACCACCATTTTATTAAATATCAAAATGGTTACAAGTGTTGGAGCTTTCTCTCTGGATCGTTTTACAGAGTATTGCTAAGTCTAGTGCGAGTGTTGTTGTTATTGTGTGTTTTAATCCAAAGATTAACTCTATTTATACAAAAAATCAGCTAACAAAGTCTCCTAAAAAATAGGAAAAGCTAGACTAATTCCATTATAGTCGTTTTCTTCCATTAAGCATGTTCTCCAGGTTTGTTGATAGTAGCCCGAGTCTTCAAGAAGATATGTGAACGTTAGATGACCTATTAAATGTTAAAGGAAGGAGGTTGAATTGTTAGTACAATAATGTATTAAGGATACCTGTCGTTTTGGAGGATACTGTATCCTGAAGTTATCCTGAATACATCGCCTATTTAGGATACCAAAAAATTCAATGTATAACAAATATCCTCAAAATTGACAGTTGTAATAGTGGTTTACAGCTGTCGAGTTTTTGAATTTTGAATTTGGAGATGAAGTAGATTATTGACACGTGTTGATCCTCCATAATTCCACCAGAACCTCTTTGTTATCCTATATTTATCTCGGATAAATATTTCAAATACACACATCCGATCATTATCCAGGTAATTTCGTCTCTATTCTTTGCTCTCCATCTTCAATCACTATGAGTAAAAAACTCAAACTTTCTGGCATCGAGGATTTTGCATCGCAAAACCTCCTCAAAGATCCCGCCAACGAAGTGTGTACCTTCAACGACATGGATATCGAAAGCCTAAAAGCCAAAGGTAGTTTTCCTCCTGAAATCATCTTTAAACCCTTCGATCACTCGATTAGGTCTGATATGATTTCAAAGACTTGGATTTGTTTCCCTTATCTCCCATTCAAAATCGGTTTTAGCTTCCCTTTTCCCGCTCTTACCATAATTTTTTTCAAGAAAAATGGTCTGAGTTTCATCCAGACGATGCCTATGGTTTGGAGGACCTTATATGTTCTTGAAAAGTTGATTTCAGATCATGCTCTTGACTTCACTCTTTCAGAATTAGCATATGTATATGACCTCTACAGCCATGGTTCTTCCAGATGCCTCCTTAAAACCAAATCCGATCGAACCCCTCTTATTCTGAGGTACACCTAGAATAACGACCAATGGAAGAAGCAATTATTCTTTGTTAAGAGGGATTCTCTTCCAGATTCCACAAGCCTTCCGTATCATTGGGTCACAAAATGTTGGATACGCTATGCTGCATGGTATGCTGAAGCATTATATGCTAATATGTTTCATTTCTTGTGTTGTTGCAGCTTTAAAATTCTTTGAGATTGCTCCCCCAAGTAACCAGACTATCAGCAAGGTGAACTCGTTTTACCTCATTGACGAAGAAGAAAGAACCTTTTATCTTCAGTCAAGCTTTCAAGACGATCCATCCCGCTCGGAGGAGTCTCCATCCGACATGTCTGGTAAGAAACGACTACACATTAGTCATAAGAATTAAGGGTTAGAGATATTGACCTGTATTTCCATAGGTAAATCTTCTGCTACAATCGTTCTTGAGGATATCGAAAGCATGGTCTCTACCCGCAGTGCTGTGAAGAAAGAAGCCGCTCCAAGCTCCTTGCCCAAGCCAGAAAGTAGCCGCGCTAAGGGCTCAAAGAAGATAAAGAATCAAGATTTTTCTGACTCCCGTGTTGCTGAGCTGCTGAAAATTAGTTCTCCTAAAACCGGCCTATTGGAGAAAAAGACCAAGGAGCTCGAGGATGTGAAGCATGAGCTTGCACTGGCTAGGAAGGAATTGGTTCACATGGAGGCAGACCACTTGGTGAAGCTTCAGGAAGTTACGGAAGGAGCCAAAAAGTCAGCCACAATCTCAATCTTCCAGTCCAGGCTCAGAATGGCTCAAGAGGCGAAGGATGCCCGGTTGGAGACTCCCTTTTAGGATGTGGCATCTTGGGAGAAGATAATGGCAGAGCTAAGCGGGAAGAGCGTGGAAGAGCCAGGGTCGAGCACGGTGGAGAAGGTGGCTAATGATGCGGTGAAGGCAGTGGAGAAGGTGGCTGGTGAAGATCCACAGGGCAATGATGGTAAGGATGAAAAGGCTTGAACCCTGTCTTTATGAAGGTTTTTGTTTGTGGTTTGTGATGGTTGTTTTTGGTGGTTGTCTGTTGAACAATTTATTTCTATGTCTCTGAACAATATGTTTAGGATAATCTGACAATTCGGGAAACATAGGTGGAGGGATCTTGAGTTTCAAGACGAAGCCTATGTTATCCTATGCTTTGACATTTTACCGATGCCCTGGTGGAAGGGTCTTCCGTTGTTGAGAACGAAACATGGGCGTCGTTCTTAATTTCCTGCACTTGGTTATTATTAATATAATCTTTTGGCTTTTCTCTTGTTTCATTTGTGTGACATTTGAGATAGATTATCTTGATATGTTTTAGAATAAAATATCCTAAGCATAATATATCCAAAAAACTATGTTTAAAACTCATCGCGTTTTAGAATAAAATATCTTAAGCATAATATATCCAGAAAATATTTTTAAAATTTGTCTAGATGAGAGTTGTCACAATAAAGCCGAAAGATTATACCTTGACAGTAAAATGCATAGTAAAGCTAGGTGTAAAGGAGTACCTTTGTAGTAGATCTAACAAACTTACATATGATGTCCCCAAATACTATGTACATTCTGAATCTTGCTTTTAGAATTTGCGATACCTGAGTTAAAAATAACTTAAGTAGCATTTTTCTACTTAGCGACTTGGCCGATCTCTGATCTAGCAAAATCAAGTTAGACAAATCTGGTGATAAAACCTGTTTAGGATAAAACCCTTTTACTGGCAACAAGGCCTTTACTTGAGAGACATGAAAATGTCTAAACCTTAGATAAAATTGGGGAAAGACCCAAACGCGAGCGACATGAAAATGCCGAAACCTTAGCTAACATGAAGATGTTGTAAACCTTAGGAACGTATGTGTGACACGTCTGCCACTTATCTTAAGGATCCTAACTATAGCCAACAACAACAAGATTATCAGCCACTCTTCATGGACTGATCCCGCCATCTCAAACTATAATCGAATATCGTGCGCTCCAAGCAGGGTGCTACCCAATTCGTCAGAAAGGTGAAGACCTTTGAACTATAGAAGATATCCAGGATATCTTATCCATGTGTGAGGTGATCAGCCTCTTACTTTTGACAGGATACCGTATCCTTAGAATATCTACAAGACACTAAACTCTTGATGAGGGGTGGGTGCTAGCTTGGCTAACACCCCTCCAATGCCTAAGTCAGTAACTTGATAAAGAGATAATATAACGATCAAATATATACAAAAAATTTAGTGATAGATCAGGAGATATACCTTTATCTAAGAGTATTGGAGATGTGAACATACCAGTTGAAGATACTAGTTGAAATATGCCTTAAGATAAGCATTCCAAGCTCTTTGTATAGGATCACCTTCCGTAGTGATTAACATGTAAGCTCCTTTTTCTGCTTCTGAATCAATCAAATAAGGACCTTCCCACTTTGGAGCTAGTTTTCCATCTGCCGGGTTGGTGGTATTTTGCAAAGCCTTTCACAACACCATATCTCCTACTTGGAATCTTCGAATCCTGATATTCTTGTTGGAAGACTTGGCTATTCTTTGCTAATATGTTGCCATTCTGATCTTAGCAAGATCTCTGAGCTCATCGATAGTGTCTAGATCTTCAGTAAGGTTTTGATTGTTGGACTCAGTATCTTGCATGCTGGTTCTTGCTATGGGGATCACTATCTCTGTAGGGATAACAGCTTCGGCCCCAAACACCAAAGAGAAAGGTGTTTGACCCGTTGCATTTTCTGAAGTAGTCCTATTAACCCAAAGTACGAATGGCAATTCTTCAGCCCATTTTCCTTTCTTGGATCCCAATTTTTTCTTCAAATTGTTGATGATAATCTTATTGCTTGATTCTTCTTGACCATTGGCCCGAGGATGCACTGGTGTTGAAGCTATCATCTTAATTCCCCAACTTTTACCAAAGTTGGTTGTCCTGCTACCAACGAACAGTGAGCCATTATCACAAATGATCTCCGTCGAGATACCAAATCTTGTTAGGATATTGCGCTTGATAATGGAGATCACTTCTTTGTCCCTAACTTGGACAAATGCTTCAGCGTCGATCCACTTGGAGAAATAATCTGTCATGGCCAGCATAAAAACTTTTCCACCAGGAGCCTTAGGCAGCTTTCCTAAAATATCCATTCCCCATTTCATAAATGGCCACGGGGATATAATAGGATGTAGTGGTTTAGCTGGTTGATGTAGGATGTTGCTGTGACTTTAACAAACATCACATTTCCTAGAGAAATCCATTGCATCCTTCTTCACTGTTGGCCAGAAATAACATGTTCTTAGTATCTTGGATACTAAGGCTCAGCCCCTAGTGTGGTTTCCACAATCACCTTCGTGTATATCCTTGAGGACTTCTTGTATTTCATGAGGTTCCAGGCACCTCGAGTATGGACATGCAAGTGACTTTCTATATAAAATACTATTTAGGATAATATACTAAGTTACCTTCATTCAAAAAGATCTAGGATTTTCTCTTTATGGGATCTCGTTATCCTGGAGATACCGTATTATGGGACGGGTCTAGGATACTGGATTATCTTACGAATTTGAGGTGTCTATGACTTCTTGGTTTTCCTTTGTTGCTGGAGTTAAGATATGTACAATAGGTATTTTGATGTCATCTGGTATCTTGAGGTTGATGCTAAATTTGCTAAGGCAACTGCTTTAGCGTTTTCTTCTCTAGGTACCTGTACTATATCAAACATCTCGAAACACATAGCTAATTGTTTAACTATATCTAAATATTTTGCTAAATTTTCCGCATTTACTGCATAAGAGCCATGAAAATGGTTAGCTAATAATAAAGAATCAACATAAACCTAAGGATACATGACCTTCATATTCTTAGCTAATTGTAATCCTGCTATTATGGCTTCATATTCAGGCTCATTATTAGTAGCCTGAAATTCACAAGATATAGATAGAGGTATAATGTCCCCCTATGGCGATTTTAGCAAGATACCCAGACCTGTTCCTCTTATGTTAGAGGCTCCATCGGTATGTAAAGTCCAGTTCTCCTTGACATCCAGTTGTTGAACTTCTTTTTCTACTTCTTCAAGGATATCCTGGCTAAAATCAGCCGCAAAGTTGGCAAGTGCCTGAGATTTGATTGCCGTCCTTGGTTCATACAAAATGTCGTATGCACTAAGTTTCACAGCCCATTTCGCCATCCTACCTGACAATTTTGGTTTTCTCACAACAGCCTTAATAGGATAGTTAGTCTTGACATGAATAATATGAGTTTTAAAATAATGTCTCAATTTGGTAGAAGCCATTATAAGTGCCAAAATTAATTTTTCAAGATAAGAGTACCTGGATTCAGCATCTAATAGGCTTTACTTACATAGTATACCGCATTTTGTTGACCTTCATGATCCTTGACTAGGACAGTGCTTATTGCACTCCCTGAAACTGCTAAGTATAAGGATAGTGGTTCACCATCAAATGGTTTCATCAGAAATGGTGCTGAGGATAAGTATTCCTTCAGAGATACCAACGCCCTTTCTTGCGTATCTCCCCATTCGAATTTCTGATTCTTCCTTAGTATATCATAGAAGTCTTTGCACTTCTCTAAAGAACTAGAGATAAACCGGTTGAGAGCCGTTATTCTTCCAGTTAACCTTTGGACATCTTTAACACTTCTTGGTGATTTAATATCTAGGATAGCTTTGATCTGCTCAGGGCTTGCTTGTATTCCCTTTTTAGTGACCATATATCCTAGGAATTTTCCTGCTTTAACTCCAAAGTGGCACTTGGCAGGATTTAACTTCATGTTGTACTTATCCAGGATATCAAATGCTGTTGCCAAGTCTTTAAGGTGATCTTCAGCTCTTCTTGATTTCACCACCATGTCATCTATGTAGACTTCCATCGTTTCCCCCCCCCCCCAGTTGGTCTTTGAACATCATGTTGATCAGCCTTTGGTGTAACATCCAAATTTTGTTAAATAATAAATAACGGAAAGTTTTGTTGTTAACTGTATGTTGTTAAATTAGTCGTGTGTTAAGTGTTTGGATAAGAATTGGGTTTGGTAAAGGAAGTGGGTGGTGGGGTCCATAGCCCTCTATATAAGGCCATCCCCTTATCCTTTCACCATTTTCTTCCCATAACACACACACACACACTCCCTAGAACACACACATACTCTCTCTCAAGACCTGAATCCAAATCCGGGTTAAAGTAAGGAAGATCTTGGCGTTCAAGTGTCTTCAAACAACAAGAACACATCCAGATCCTCGAGTTGTCCAGATACGAGCCAAACCCGAAGCCAAAGGTGAGTTTTGGCCAACAAGGTTAAGTTTTGTGGGTGATTTCGACATGCAAATCGATATCTTAGTAGATCAGGTTGTAAGATATAAGAAAAACATAAACTTGGTGAGTTATAACCTCACGGGTATGTTATGGGACAAAAAGGTGACGTCTGGACTATGAGAAACACGTTTTAGAATGGTAAAAATGACGAAAGGCAGGAATTTCACATCGCACAGCTATGCGAAGCGAAAAAAATAATTTCGCATCGCACAGCCACGCGAAGCGAAACTAATAATTTCGCATCGCACAGCCACGCGAAGCGAAACCAATAATTTCGCATCGCACAGCCATGCAAAGCAAAACCAATAATTCGCATCGCACCGCCATGCGAAGCGAAACCAGTATTTTCGCATCGCACAGTCATGCGAAGCGAAAAAGTCATGCGAAGCGAAATTCCATGCGAAGCGAAAAAGTCATGCGAAGCGATATCTTAGTAGATCGGGTTGTAAGATGTAAGAAAAACATAAACTTGGTGAGTTATAACCTCCCGGGTACGTTATGGGACAAAAAGGTGACGTTTGGACTATGAGAAACACAGGTGTACAAATTTGGTACACCCCAAAAGCCATAAAAAGAGTTGAATCGGGTCCTAAAAAGGAAACAAGGAGAAAAATAGCTTTAATATGGTAAAAACGACAAAAGGCAGGAATTTCGCATCACAGCCATGCGAAGCGAAACCAATAATTTCGCATCGCACAGCCATTCGAAGCGAAACCAATAATTTCGCATCGCACAGCCATGCGAAGCGAAACCAATATTTTCGTATCGCACAGCCATGCGAAGCAAAACCAATAATTTCGCATCGCACAGCCATGCGAAGCGAAACCAATATTTTCGCATCGCACGGTCACGCGAAGCGAAATTCCATGTGAAGCGAAAAAGTCATGCGAAGCGAAATTCCATGCGAAGCGAAAAAGTCATGCAAAGCGATATCTTAGTAGATCGGGTTGTAAGATGAAAGAAAAACATAAACATGGTGACTTATAATCTCACGGGTATTTTATGGGACAAAAAGGTGACGTCTGGACTATGAGAAACACGGGTATACAAAGTTGTTACAACCCAAAACCCATAAAAAGAGTAGAATCGGGTCCTAAGAAGGAAACAAGAAGAAAAATGACTTTAAAATGGTAAAAACGACGAAAGGCAGGAATTTCACATCACACAGCCTTGCGAAGCGAAACCAATAATTTCGCATCACACAGCCATGTGAAGCGAAATCAATACTTTCGCATCGCACAGCCATGCGAAGCGAAATTCCATGCGAAGCGAAAAAGTCATGCGAAGCGATATCTTAGTAGATCGGGTTGTTAGATGTAAGAAAAACATAAACTTGGTGAGTTATAACCAAACGGGTATGTTATGTGACAAAAAGGTGACGTCCGGACTATGAGAAACACTGGTATACAAAGTTGGTACAACCCAAAACACATAAAAAGAGTAGAATCGGGTCCTAAGAAGGAAACAAGGAGAAAAATGGTTTCAAAATGGTAAAAACGACGAAAGGCAGGAGTTTCGCATCACACAGCCACGCGAAGCGAAACCAATAATTTCGCATCGCACATCCACGCGAAACGAAACCAATAATTTCGCATCGCACAGTCATGCGAAGCGAAATTCCATGCGAAGCGAAATTTCATGTGAAGAGAAAAAGTCATGCGAAGCGATATCTTAGTAGATTGGGTTGTAAGATGTAAGAAAAACATAAACTAAGTGAGTTATAATTTCACGGGTATGTTATGGGACCAAAAGGTGACGTCCGGACTATGAGAAACACTGGTATACAAAGTTGGTACAACCCAAAATCCATAAAAAGAGTAGAATCGGGTCCTAAGAAGGAAACAAGGAGAAAAATGGCTTTTGAATGGTAAAAATTACGAAAGGCAGGAATTTCGCATCGTACAACCATGTGAAGCGAAACCAATAATTTCGCATCGCACAACCATTTGAAGCGAAACCAATAGTTTCGCATCCGACAGCCATTCGAAGCGAAACCGATAATTTCGCATCCCACAGCCATGCGAAGCGAAACCAATATTTTCGCATTGCACAACCATGCGAAGCGAAATCAATAATTTCGCATCGTACAGCCATGCGAAGCGAAACTAATATTTTCGCCTTGCATAGTCATGCGAAGCGAAAAAGCCAGGCGAAGCAAAATTCCATGCGAAGTGAAAAAGTCATGCGAAGCGATAAGTTAGTAGATCGGGTTGTAAGATGTAAGCAAAACAAAAACTTGGTGAGTTATAACCTCACGGTTATGTTATGGGACAAAAAGGTGACGTTTGGACTATGAGAAACGCGGGTATAGAAATTTGGTACAACCCAAAACCTATAAAAAGAGTAGAATCACGTCCTAAGAAGGAAACAAGGAGAAAATGGCTTTAAACTGGTGAAAACGACGAAAGGCAGGAATTTTGCATCGCACAGCCATGCGAAGCAAAACCAATAATTTTCATCGCACAGCCATGCGAAGCGAAACAAATAATTTCGCATCGCACAGCCATGCGAAGCGAAACAAATAATTTCGCATCGCACAGCCATGCGAAGCAAAACCAATAATTTCGCATCGCACACCCATGTGAAGCGAAACCAATAATTTCGTATCGCGCAACCATGCGTAGCGAAACCAATATTTTCGTGTCGCACAGTTATGCGAAGCAAAATTCCATGTGAAGCGAAATTTCATGCGAAGCGAAAAAGTCAGGGGAAGCGAAATTTCATGCGTAATCAAATTCCATGCGAAGCGAAAAGTCATGCGAAGCGATATCTTAGTAGATCGGGTTGTAAGATGTAAGAAAAACATAAACTTGGTGAGTTATAACCTCACGGGTATGTTATGGGACAAAAACGTCACGTCTGGACTTTGAGAAACACGGGTATACAAAGTTGGTGTAACCCAAAACCCTTAAAAAGAGTAGATTCGGGTCCTAAGAAGGAAACAAGAAGAAAAATGGCTTTAAAATGGTTAAAACGACGAAAGGCAGGAATTTCGCATCGCACAGCCATGCGAATCGAAACCAATAATTTTGCATCGCACAGCCATGCGAAGCGAAACCAATATTTTCGCATCGCACAGCCATGTGAAGCGAATCCAATATTTTCACATCGCATAGTAATGCGAAGCGAAAAAGTCATTCGAAGCGAAATTCCATATGAAGCGAAAAAGTCATGCGAAGTGATATCTAAGTAGATCGGGTTGTAAGATGTTAGAAAAACATAAACTTAGTGAGTTATAACCTCACGGGTATGTTATGGGACAAAAAGGTGACGTTTGGACTATGAGAAACACGGGTATACAAAGTTGGTACAACCCAAAACCCATAAAAAGAGTAGAATCGGGTCCTAAGAAGGAAACAAGGAAAAAAGGGCTTTAAAATGGTAAAAACGACGAGAGGCTGGAATTTCGCATCGCACAGCCATGCGAAGTGAAACCAATAATTTCGCATCGCACAGCCATGCGAAGCAAAACCAATATTTTCGCAAATCACAGTCAAGCGAAGCGAAATTCCATGCGATGAGAAATTCCATGCGAAACGAAAACCTCATGCGAAGCGAAATTCCATGCGAAACGAAAAAGTAATGCGAAGCGATATCTTAGTAGATCGGGTTGTAAGATGTAAGAAAAACATAAACTTGGTGTGTTATAACCTCACAGGTTTGTCGTGGGACAAAAAGGTGACGTCTGGACAATAAGAAACACGGGTATACAAAGTTGGTACAACTCAAAACCCATAAAAAGTGTAAAATCGGGTCCTAAGAAGGAAACAAGGAGAAAAATGGCTTTAAAATGGTAAAAACGACGAATGGCAGGAATTTCGCATCGCACAGCCATGCGAAGCGAAACCAATAATTTCGCATCGCACAGTCATGCGAAGCGAAATTCCATGCGAAACGAAAAAGTCATGCGAAGCGAAATTCCATGTGAAGCGAAAAAGTCATGCGAAGCGAAACTAATAATTTTGCCTCGCACAGCCATGCGAAACGAAACCAATAATTTTGCATCGCACAACCATGCCAAGCGAAACCAATATTTTCGCATCGCACAGTCATGCGAAGCGAAAATATCATGCGAAACGAAAAGGTCATGCGAAGCGAAAAAGTCATGCGAAGCAATATCTTAGTAGATCGGGTTGTAAGATGTTAGAAATACATAAACTTGATGAGTTATAACCTCACGGGTATGTTATGGGACAAAAAGGTGACCTCTGGACTATGAGAAATATGGGTATACAAAGTTGGTACAACTCAAAACTCATAAAAAGAGTAGAATCGGATCATAAGAAGGAAACAAGGAGAAAAATGACTTTAAAATGGTAAAAACGACGAAAGGCAGGAATTTCGCATCGCACAGCCGTCGGAAGCGAAACCAATATTTTCGCATCGCACAGTCATGCGAAGCGAAAAAGTCACGCGAATCGAAATTCCAGGCGAAGTGAAAAAGTCATGCGAAGCGATATCTTTGTAGATAGGGTTGTGAGATGTAAGAAAAACATAAACTTGGTGAGTTATAACCTCACGGGTATGTTATGGGACAAAAAGGTGACGTCTAGACTATGAGAAACACGGGTATACAAAGTTGGTACAACCCAAAACCCATAAAAAGAGTAGAATCGGTCCTAAGAAGGAAACAATGAGAAAAATGGCTTTAAAATGGTAAAAACAACGAAAGGCAGGAATTTCGCATCGCACAGCCATGCGAAGCGAAACCAATATTTTCGCATCGCACAGTCATGCGAAGCGAAAAAGTCATGCGAAGCGATATCTTAATAGATCGGGTTGTAAGATGTAAGAAAAACTTAAACTTGGTGAGTTATAACCTCATGGGTATGTTATGGGACAAAAAGGTGACTTCTGATCTATGAGAAACACGGGTATACAAAGTTGGTACAACTCAAAACTCATAAAAAAAGTAGAATCGGATCATAAGAAGGAAACAAGAAAAAAATGACTTTAAAATGGTAAAAACGACGAAAGGCAGGAATTTCGCATCGCACAGCCGTGGGAAGCGAAACCAATATTTTCGCATCGCACAGTCATGCGAAGTGAAAAAGTCATGCGAATCGAAATTCCATGCGAAGTGAAAAAGTCATGCGAAGCGATATGTTAGTAGATCGGGTTGTAAGATGTAAGCAAAACATAAACTTGGTAAGTTATAACCTCACGGGTATGTTATGCGACAAAAAGGTGACGTCTGGACTATGAGAAACACGGGTATACAAAGTTGGTACAACCCAAAACCCATAAAAAGAGTAGAATCGGGTCCTAAGAAGGAAACAAGGAGAAAAATGGCTTTAAAATGGTAAAAATGACGAAAGGCAGGAATTTCGCATCGCACAGCCATGCGAAGCGAAACCAATAATTTCGCATCACACAGCCATGCGGAGCGAAACCAATATTATCGCATCGCACAGCCATGCGAAGCAAAACCAATAATTTCGCATCGCACAGCCATGCGAAGCGAAACCTATATTTTCGCATCGCATAGTCATGCGAAGCGAATTCCATGCGAAGCGAAAAAGTAATGCGAAGTGAAATTCCATGCGAAGCGATATCTTAGTAGATCGGGTTGTAAGATGTAAGAAAAGCATAAACTTGGTGTGTTATAACTTCACGGGTATGTTATGGGACAAAAAGGTGACATCTGGACTATGAGAAACACGGGTATACAAAGTTGGTACAACCCAAAACTCATAAAAAGAGTAGAATCGGGTCCTAAGAAGGAGACAAGAAGAAAAATGGCTTTAAAATGGTAAAAACGGCGAAAGGCAGGAATTTCTCATCGCACAGCCATGCGAAGCGAAACCAATAATTTCGCATCGCACAGCCATGTGAAGCGAAACCAATAATTTCGCTTCGCACAGTCATGTGTAGCGGAATTACATGCGAAGCGAAATTCCATGCGAAGCGAAAAATTCATGCGAAGCTAAATTCCATGCGAAGCGAAAATGTAATGCGAAGCGAAATTCTTCCATGCGAAATTTCATGAAATTCATTTTCTTATGCATTTTTGTTAAATGACTGTTAGTGAAAATAAAATTTTTCCGAGCTAGCCTGGCAACTCAACCCCAGCCCGGGTCTTTGCTCATGGACCCTGCTAGGGTCTGCCGCCCCTAGACCCCGCTACCAGGGGCGCTGCCCCGGACCCCCGTTAGTTGAGGGTTTCATTAAGTTAGATGTATGAAGTAGTAGTAATGGTTAATTGACTCGCGTAATGTATTGTACAGTTAGCCGTGCACAACTAAGGAAGGGCATTACCATTAACAGCAAGATAAATCGTCTCCAGGTGAGTTCTAGCCCCATTTCTCTTTGAGATGGTTTCGGGGCTGTGTGCATACTTGTAAGAATAGTAACATATATACTTATGTGCTTAACATGTAAGACCCCGAATCCCGGGAATCATACAGTTGGTAATCATATCCAAAAATTCTCAAAAATTTAAAGTCAAACTATTTCATCTTATTAAAATTCGGTTCAGATTGATAAACAGCGGAAAATCACAAGTACTAAAACCAAGTTCCCAAGACCATAATTTAAATGTTTAAAGTAATAAATAAAAAAGAAAACATTTTGCGTATTAATCTCCGACTAGTTATGCCTTCAACCGTCCAAGTAGTCAGAGCACGTCCAAGCGGTAAGCATCCTCCTCTAAACCTGAAACTCACACTAACATACACACAAAGTCAGCTTGAACTGAGTGAGTTCAAGTTTTTATAATAGACATTTAAATAAATCATTCCAAAGGTTTAAATATAAAACCGGATTATAAAACATTCCAAGGGTTTAAATATAAAAACGGGATTATAAAACATTCCAAGAGTCTAAAATATAATACGGGATACGAACAGTTAGGCCATCATCAACACTAAGTATTCGTACTTAGACATCTATGTACATCCATATATTTATAACAAAAGTCTTAATAATCATTCCAATGGTTTTAAAACTGTAAATGGAAATACATCAGTTAGGTCATCACATTTAATAAATAATCATCCTTACGCATGAACATCTCTATACGTGCATTCCTATATATATATATATATATATATATATATATATATATATATATATATATATATATATATATATATATATATATATATATATAACATTCAATAATAACATTTAGGGCCGAGCACACGTACAACCCAAACACGTAACATTCCGATGATGATCATGCCACACGAGCCTCCCCCCTCATGGGCTTTTCAGGGCCCGCCACAGGATTTAAGAACCTGAGTCGTATAGTTTGGCCCGGCCAAGATCACCATTCAATAATAACATTCAGGGCCGAGCACACGTACAACCCAAACACGTAACATCCGATGTTGATCATGCCACACGAGCCTCCCCCCTCACGGGCTTTTCAGGTCCCGCCATAGGATTTAAGAACCTGAGTCGTATAGTTTGGCCAGGCCAAGATCAACATTCAATAATAACATTCAGGGCCGAGAAAACGTACAACCCCAACACGTAACATTCCATTCAACGCATGCAAACCCGAAGTAGGCATACGTAACATTCCGTAGTCGATAACGACTACAACATCGCCAAATATAGGCCATACAATAATTTATATATATATATATATATATATACATACATACATACTATAACATTCCAAGGCCAACTATATACTAGCAAGCCTATATAAAATATTTTAAACGTTTCATCAGGAAAAATCGTTTAATACTAGGAATTAATACTAGGCCTAATAGCAACCTCGAGCCTAGACCACAAGTAATATGTATAACCTTAAGGAATATAAGACCATAAACAAGTCTACAATATCCTAAGGCATAAAATATAGTTCACAAATAGTTTCGTAAATGCACAAATCTGAATAAGGCTATGTAATACCATCCAAATAGTTGTAACGAGTAAAATCGTGTAAAATTGTATTACGGTGTGCATGCTAGCCCAAAACTTGAAAAGAGTAAAAAGGGCATCGTGAACTCACCTGAAACGAGCCACACAAACACCAAAGAGTTTGAGAACTTCAAAGCCAATCCACAGTTTACAAGTCTGTCGGTTTGCACACAAAGATTAATAACTAAACGTACCGACTCGTTTATCCTACGAGACGCTCTAACATGATTTGATTGACCTAAAGCCTTGACATTACCAAATTCAATTACATCAGCCCCTGAGGCCATGTATTTACCAAAACCACCCTTAGTTAGTCCCGGTGACAAAGGGTTCTCAATTTACCCCTGAAAGTTGTTGACTTTATCGAATACACGCGTTAACGGGTTGATTATGCACTTAGATACCGAATCAGCCCCGTGTAGACCAAATTTAGTAAAATCACAGCCAACAAGTCCACACGACGCTACACGAGTTGGATGGGTCGGTAATTCACAAGCACGATGCACAAATTACCAATAAACGCGAATTTGCGCCGTACCGACCCATTTGAGTAACCGGCAACCGATTCAGCCCCAGTAACATAAAAATATAGTTTTTCACAGCCAAAAAATCATACCAAGGCTAGAACATCCAAATTGGTTGTTAATTCCCTCAAACAATGCGCTAGACGCAATAATTGACAAACTAGACAACCGAAACCTAGTTTTCACTTCATCAACAGTTGACCAATCTAACGAATGCCAAAACTCATGATACTAAAGTATATTACACTAGACATACCTAAGAAGATGCGGAGCACAAAATTCAATTATAACAGCCCCGAAAGATGCGAGATAGGGCAGCCACCGGTTAAGCCTAAAACGAACTTATCGATCAATAACGAATGTATCATGCAGATTTTAGCATGCAAAGATGTATTTTATTACATAGGAAAACCATGGAATTAAATTATTAAATTTTTACCAGTGTTGTATAAATATCTTAAGTTTACAAAAATATTTTTATTATATTTTTCTAGTGGACACAAAAATCATAAAAATTCCTCCAACACTGAAAGGTATGTGCAGCTATTTCAGTGCGCAACAAAATGGTTTTATTTTTATAAAATTCATTACCCAGACAAATTAAATGATTCCAATTGGTTTTGGTTCCTAACTCAAAATATTAACTTCCAGAAGTAGAACCAACCAATTTTGACTTGTCGAAAAAGAGTTATAATGTCGGGAAGACAGACCAGAATCCGTCATCCCGTATCAGTTTTGACACTTGATCTTATAAAATTATAAAAAGTATTCAAATATCATCCAAAAATTATGTATTATACCTTTCTGGAAACTAGACTCAAATTAGAACATCATGGAAACAAGAATTTATTAAAAACAATGGATTATCATCAAGTTACAGACCCTACAATAAACGTATATGAATCTGTCAGCAAACTGTAATCATCAAAACTCAACCTTAACGACCAATAAGCGCGTTAATATGATCAATTAAGATGTATAAGACTTGGGGAATCGTAGAACCGACCTGGAATTGAAGTTTTATGGCCTAATCACAGCTGTAAAAAAGAAAAATCGTGGGTTCTTGGGACTTGCTTCCTGCCAATCGCAAACAAAGGGGGGGGGGCTAGGGTTTATTTTATGATATAAAATAATAATTTACACTCTAGTCCCTCCAGTATGAAGTGTGTAGCAACTTGGGTGGAAAGTTAAGTGAGAAACGTTCACGAGGGTTGCAAGGAGCTCCCGGGAGAATGCCGGGTCAAGCCCGAAAGGTGTACAAGATTAAACCTTTTGTCGGAAATTAACGGGCGTTACGTAACGTGAATGATTAATGCAAGAATGGAAGAAAGATATATATATATATATATATATATATATATATATATGTATATATATATATATATATATGTGTGTGTGTGTGTGTGTGTGTCTGTGTGATTAACACAAATGATTAATGTAAGAATGAAAGAAAGAGGTTAAAACTTGTATATGTTAGTTGTTTAACTTAACATGTTTGTAAGAATCTAGAAGGAATGTGAAGTAAGAGTCAGGGTGGCAGGCCCTTCTAATACCTGGGCAAGAATAGTAAGAGTCAGGGTGGTAGGCCCTTCTAATACCTGGGCAAGAATAGAGTGGCCGACTCTACGATATCGGTGAAAGAAGTCGGGTGGCAGACCCTTATAATATCTGTGCAAGAATGTATGTGTAGTTGTATGTTTGTAAGAGTGTGTAAGAATAATGTAAGAGTAGTACAAATAATATTTGTATGTAAATTAAAGAATGTGTAAGAATAATCCTGTAAACTGTTAAACTAGAACTCACTCAGTGTAGCTGACCTTTAGTATGCATGCAGGCAAATAGGCTGAGGCAGCTGGCGTGAGGAGGGACACATGGCAGGGACTGGAGAGACTGGCATCTTGGAATAGAAGTGTTATGAATTGTAATGTTATGTTAAGATAATTCAACTTTGTTTGAGACAAGAATTGCTGTTTTTGTAATATGATGGTGAATGTTTAATTATTCCGCGAAAGTTTTAATTAACTCTGAGTAAATCCAACGCCAAAGTAGGGTTACTGGGAGCGGGGCCTTTCAAGTTGGTATCAGAGCATAAGTTCGAGAGAAATAAGCATCCTACATGCCTTTAGTCGAACAGAGAATGGGACTTAAGAAAGAAATGAAAGAAGATGCCAGTCAGAGAATGTCATGTGTCCTCCAAGCAAGCTTAGAAAGTTATCATCTTGTGTAAGTTGATCATGATCTTGTGTATAGTAAGGAATGAGTAAGAAAGCTAACTTAATAGCTAGATATAGAATTGCTTGTTTATGTGTGAAGTGTGAAACGTTTGATCGACCAACTATTATACGTTGAAACTAGCACAAGTGGACTCACAAAGGGAAGGGTGTATGACACGGAAAGTACTGTGATAAGCTAATCACAACTGGCCACTGTTATTACCTATTAGCCTTACTATCCATGTACTAAACAATTCCTGAAGTGACGACGTTTGTGTTTTCTTATAGAATACGAATGGCTGGTACTAAGAAGACTGCTGGGCAAGGAGAAAGTTCGAGACGCCGTGGTAGACCACGTGCTACCCGAGTACCCCCCGAGGGACCGATTACCGAGTCTGAGGAGGGAAGAAGCCTAACTGTGAGAAATGAAGGGTATCAGCTCGACCCTGCTATCCAAGCTGCCATTACTCATGCAATGGCTGCTGCAGTACAGAATCAGCAACAGGAAAAGTCAACCGAGAGCCGTGCAGGAACTGCTGAGAGGACATGGGAAAGTAGTAAGAAAGATGAAGAGATTGTGAGGGAGGAATCAAGTGAAGATCGGTCTGCGAAGGTCAATGCTGGTAAGAGGGGCCGAGGTGGGTGCAACTTCAGGTTGTTCAAAGGTTGCGACCCACCAAAGTTTTCTGGTACAGGGGATGCAATCGCTACTCTCTAATGGATAACCGCAATGGACAAGGTTATCCGAATTAGCGAATGTCTCCCCAACCAAGCAGTGGGTTTTGCCACCCAGTCATTCGAGGAAGAAGCTATGTTTTGGTGGGAAACGGTAGAGCAAAGAAATACTAATGCGGAAATCGAGGCTATGAAGTAGGAAGACCTGAAGGAAATGGTCATGAAGAAGTTCTGTGCAGACGCTGAAATGGAGAGGGCAGAGATGAAGTTCCTGAATTTGAAGGCAGGAAAGATGACCCTCCGAGAGTACACTACTGAGTTTAACCGTATGTCAAGACTCATTCCTAACATGGTGAACACCGAGGCCAAGAGGGTCAAGTGCTATTTGAGGGGACTACCACCAAACGTTCGCACCTTTTTCAGGCTAGTAAACCCGCTACTTTCGATTCTGCTGTCGAACTCACAGAAATGGTTTAAGATGACCTGGCCGTGGACGATGTGGTAGTGGAAGAGAAGAAGGAGAAGAAGGGAGTTGCTCCTGCTAAGCGACCGGGTACTTAGTTGTGGAATTCTAGGGAGAAGAAGCAGAAGGTGAGGGAAAAGAAGCCGTGCAAGACTTGTGGGAAGATGCACGGTGCAGAATGTAAGTGGGGTGCAGGGGTGAGCACTTGCTACAAGTGTGGAAAGACAGGGCACTACTCTCGTGATTGTAACAATGAGCATGTCTGTTACATATGTGGAATGACTGGCCATATGGCAAGAGAGTGCTCGGTAATGAAGCTGGGGGAAGTGGTAAGAAAGTGGCTGACCAGAACAGGCCAAAGACGAGAGCCTACATGCTCACCCAAGAACAGGCCAAGAAGATCCCCGATGTTGTGACAGGTACTTTCTTAGTAAATGGTATTTCTGCTTCAGTATTGTTTGACTCAGGTGCGACTAGGAGTTTCGTAGCTACCTCATTTTGTAAGGTAGCTAAGATGACTTGTTGTCGTGTACCTGAAACCTTTATGGTAGAAACTGCTAGTGAGACCTCGGTTAGAATTATAAGGATGGTTAAGAATTGCAAGATAGAGTTAGAGGGACACGAATTCCCTGCTACCCTGTATGTGATGACCTTAGGAGGATTCGATATGCTATTGGGGATGGATTGGTTGTCTGAATTCGAAGCTCAGACAATGTGCAAGAGTAGATTGATAAAACTGAAGACTTTGGATGGTGGTACAGTAACAGTTTACGGTGATAGAGAGAGTTTAGGGCTTAAGGTCATCTCGATGATAAAAGCCGGGGGTTTGTTAAGGCGAAGGTGCAATGCCTACCAATATTTTTGCATCGCATAGCCATGCGAAGAAAAACCAATAATTTTGCATCGCACAGCCATGCGAAGAGAAACCAATAATATAGCATCGCACAGCCATGCGAAGCGAAACCAATATTTTCGCATCGCATAGTCATGCGAAGCGAAATTCCATGCGAACCGAAAAAGTCATGCAAAGCGAAATTCCATGCAAAGCGAAAAAGTCATCCAAAGAGAAATTCAATGGGAAGAGAAATTCCATGCGAAGCGAAAAAGTCATGCGAAGCGATATCTTAGTAGATCGGGTTGTAAGATGTAAGAAAAACATAAACTTGGTGAGTTATAACCTCAAGGGTATGTTATGGGACAAAAAGGTGACGTCTGGACTATGAGAAACACGGGTATACAAAGTTGGTACAACCCAAAACACATAAAAAGAGTAGAATCGGGTCCTAAGAAGGAAAAATGGAGAAAAATGGCTTTAAAATGTTAAAAACGACGAAAGGCAGGAATTTCACATCACACAGCCATGCGAAGCGAGACCAATAATTTCGCATTGCACAGCCATGCGAAGCGAAACCAATATTTTCACATCGCACAGCCATGCGAAGCGAAATCAATAATTTCGCATCGCACTGCCATGCGAAACGAAACCAATATTTTCGCATCGCACAGTCATGCGAAGCGAAATTCCATGCGAAGCGAAAAAGTCATAAGAAGCGAAATTCCATGCGAAGCGAAAAAGTCATGCGAAGCGATATCTTAGCAGATCAGGTTGTAAGATGTAAGAAAAACTTAAACTTGGTGAGTTATAACCTCATGGGTATGTTATGGGACAAAAAGGTGACGTCTGGACTATAAGAAACACGGGTATACAAAGTTGATACAACCCAAAACCCATAAAAAGAATAGAATCGGGGTCCTAAGAAGGAAACAAGGAGAAAAATGGCTTTAAAATGGTAAAAACGACAAAAGGCAGGAATTTCGCAAAGCACAGCCATGCGAAGCAAAACCAATAATTTCGCAGCGCACAGCCAGGCGAAGCGAAACCAATATTTTCGCATCGCAAAGCCATGCGAAGCGAAACCAATATTTTCGCATCGCACAATCATGCGAAGCGAAATTCCATGCGAAGCGAAAAGTCATGCGAAACGAAATTCCATGCGAAGCGAAAAAGTCTTGCGAAGCGATATCTTAGTAGATCGGGTTGTAAGATGTAAGAAAAACTTAAACTTGGTGAGGTATAACCTCACGGGTATGTTATGGGACAAAAAGGTGACGTCTGGACTATGAGAATGTGACATTTGAGCCAAAACAAGGTACACCTCAGTACGTATTTACCGATTAAGCAAATAAACGCTTTTTGCATAACAAACGAACGATTAACCGAACGGGTCGGGTTATGACCCAGATATCTCGGGGGGCCATCTATGAGTGATATACGTTTAATACAAGCTAAGACATTAGAAATTTGGCCTTAGTTTGATAGCAAACAAGTTAAACGAAAATATGCTCGTTTTACTACCCGTTATAGATTTAAACGCAAAAGATAGTTACAAACCAAGCATTGTATCATCCGTTAAGCCGAAAAAGACTTACCAAACACTTATTTGAAATGTTTTAAGTGATCCGTGAAAATATTTTTGATTTTTACAAACATATAGTATGCTTTTATAATTTTACACAAAACTAGCCGAAAAACACTCGTCTTCGCGTTGTTTAACGCACCCGATAAGTTTTTCGCGCCAAAAACCGAACCCGAACTAAATTTGGACCGGGCTTTTCGTATTTGGGCTTGAGAAATCAGAAACTTGGGCCAAAATGGGCCAAGGTGGGCCATGTAGATCCCGATCGCAATCAGCAGCCCCCCCCCTTTTGGTTCTTTCATATTTAAACTAGATCCAAGATATTTTTAGCCTCATTTTTCTTGAAAACTCTGGACATAAGCTCTGTTCCAGCCAAAAACCTTCAAACCCTAAGGTAAGGGGCTTAAATAAGTAGCTTTTATGCTTGTTTAAACTTGTTTAATACCATAAAAACATGTCTTGGTTACTAAAAATCATTCCTAACCGTGTAAAGATCCTAAAAATGGTCCATAAACATTTTTTGATCATACACATGGTAAGGAACCTGTTTTGATAGTTTTTTTGGCCATAAACACGGATTAAAGGGTTGACACGGCGTTTTTACGGTTCAAAAGTTCGTTTTTGTGCACTAGCCGAAACCCTAAGTTAAGGGCTGTTATGTTGATGAAATATTGCTTGGTTTGTGATATAGGACTTGTACCTAGCCTGCTTAGAAACACAAGAACCTGAAAACTTGATTAAAAAGTCGGAAACGAGCCAAACCCGTTAAGGTAATGCCGAAACACTCGCTTACGGGCTATTTAGGTTAAGGTTGTGATGTGCATATTTTTAGGATTTCAAATTTTGCAGGGACATCAGGTACCATGTCAATAAGTCCCTGTTTAAATTTTGTAAATTTTCGACCATCCGAGAATATTTGGCGAATTTATTACCGAATTGGGACGTTTATTTGGGAAAAATAGCTAAAATACTTCAAAAATTATGAAATTTTTCTGGGAACTCAGATTTAATGTATTTTGATTACATATTAATTTTGGAATCATTTGTAGAAGTTTAAAGGTGTTTTGTTTATTTGCGTTCGTGTGAATTTTTATAGCCGAATTTGGGCCGAAAAGAATATTGCACAAGCTTTTTACATTTAGAAATTGATACAGGTTGTTTTGGGACATGATTTGAGTATTTAGGAATTTTTGTGGAATTTTTAGAAATTGTTTGGGGTAAACGGACGATTTTCAGGCGAAATATAGCTGATAAAATGAATTTTTATAAATTAATAAATCAGTAAATAAATTCCAAAAATATTTTTATAAAAATCTACATATTTTAATTGATAAGTGGTTAAATTTTCACAATTTAATTATTAACGGTTAATTAATTATGCTAATCTGAATATTAAACAAATTCAGTTTTTATAACAACCAGCAAGTTCGCGTCTAACGAACCTGCGGGAATATCAAAACACCAAGGGTGATCAAAAATCATATTTTTGGACTAATTAAGTAAAAATGAACTTTTCTATGAGAAACCTGGACAATCCGGGTGGATTGTGCGCGTTTCTTCTCAAATTAAACTGAATAAGCGGAAACGGGCCCCGTGGCTAATCCGGGACCCTAGTATGTGATCTTTCTTTATAACTTAATCATTTTATTAACCAATACATTTACCCAAACTTATTTTCCCATAACTGTTTTCTGAACGCGTAAACGAACAACTTGGCCCAGCTGGGAAAACGGGAGTCTGAGCCAAGTTCGATTTTAAGTATTAGACATTGAACAACATCACAACCTAAGCCTATTGCCACTTTCTGGGCGTTCCAGCTACACCCAGATTAGTTATACAGCCCAATTTAGTATTGAGATTATAATAATATTAAAATATTAATATTATTATAATATTGATTATAGGAACTACTGATAGCGGACTGAACAAACCACGAGTTGATACAGTACTGAATATCTACTAAACCGTGAGTTTTATGACCCCACTTTTAAACTGTTTTACGAACTTTTGGGGTGAAAAGCATGTTTGCTTATATCTATATACTTATCCGAAACATGTGATGATGTGAATTATCTAAGTGCTAACACATGAAAGTCCCCACGATCACAGTGATTAACTTCGAGCCGGTGGCTTGTGAATAGTACTATCGGTTTGACAAACCCAGGCGGGGCCAGCACGGTTGCTGAGACATTATCCCGTTTGCACATGTCCATATTATTTGTACGAACCAGCTATGTAGTGTTAGACATAGCTACCGAGGTATGTGTAGGTCCCCCCGGGGGCGTCGCCGATCGATACGAGATCCACACGAGGTCTAGGAGTGCGGAATCCTCCTAGACTCGTTTATGGTGTAGAAGACGAAGAACACGATTACACATACACAAACACACGAACGAGATAAAACACATCTGCAGATCTTTATAATATAATAATCAAACACGTTACATACCGTAACATAAACAGAAACACGTCCGACACGAGGTGAGCTCTACCTCGGGTCGTCCCTCACGACACTTCCTCTCTTTTACTCTCTAGACAAATGAACTATAACACAATTACTCTTATTTTCTGGATACAAAACCTAAACAAGACACACATATATATAGACAAAACATCTTCTCGGGCTTGGGCTTGGGCCAGTAGGCGAAGTTGTTCTTAACTTCGCCTTTGGCGAAGTTGTTACAACTTCGCCTAAGGCAGAAATTGTTACAACTTCGCCGTTGGCGAAGTTGTTCTAACTTCGCCGTTGGCGTCTCCGCTGGTCTGAATTGCATAGCGACGGTCACAAAATGCACCAACAGTCTCCCCTTTGACCGTTGCTCTCAATTCTAACAAACACAAAAGATCATCTGTTACAAAACATGCACCAACAGACTCCCTCTTAACTGATGATCTTCTGTTTGCTCATCAACCAGCCGTGTCTGAAACTGTCCTGTAGCTTCACAAATCTACCAATCACCCAGCGTCTTCCATATCAGATCTCCCCTTCAGTGTAAGCTTCTCCGACTATAATGATTGAGGTCTTTGAAATGCATGCATCCCCGTGCCAAATTGATCATTTCAACCAATCACGTGAAGTCCATCTGACTTCACCAACACGTGAAGTTGGGCTCCCTCCACAACTTCACCAACTCGTCGGCATACGATAAGGTTTAATCTTCAACTACTCAACATCAAGTGATCAATTTCATCACAAAACCACCTTGAAAGAATCTAACACATGACCATTAATTAATCTAAAGCATCTTCAATCACCAGGGATAACGATCAAGAACATAAGCACTTTAATTCCCGATTAAATCCAACTTGTTCCAGAATTTTCACTCTAATAAATAAGCATCACGTTTCAGGATCCAATTCTCGAACGCCTTGAAAATAACATAAATAATATGCTCTGACCGCAATCCAGTAATGACGAAAACCTTCAGTTCAATTTGACTTTCTTCAGTTGGTCAACCTCGAACAACAACAATTTCATTGCCCACAAACACCCGAATATGTGTCAATATCCAGTTTCAAACAATATCCCATTCACAACCTCAACTCCAAATCCAGAGTTGACACGTATTTGTTCACACGTAAGACCAAGAGATAACAAGTTTCACTCGTTGACGGAACAACATCTTCGGTCTCACAATAATCGTGTACACCTGGCCATACAGACGAAAACTCCAAACAATTTTTTATTTTTATTTTTTTTTTTAACTTCACCTGGCTGCTAACTTCACCTGGCCATAACTTCGCCTGGCTGCTAACTTCGCCTGGCCATAACTTCGCCTGTTCATAACTTCGCCTGTTCATAACTTCGCCTGCTGCTAACTTCGCCTAAACCCTAAAACATACACAAACACAAGAACAAACACACGAACGGGATAAAACACATCTGCAGATCTTTATAATATAATAATCAAACACGTTACATGCCGTAACATAAACAGAAACACGTCCGACCCGAGGTGAGCTCTACCTCGGGTCGTCCCTCACGACACTTCCTCTCTTTTACTCTCTAGACAAATGAACTATAACACAATTACTCTTATTTTCTGGATACAAAACCTAAACAAGACACACATATATATAGACAAAACATCTTCTCGGGCTTGGGCTTGGGCCAGTAGGCGAAGTTGTTCTTAACTTCGCCTATGGCGAAGTTGTTATAACTTCGCCTAAGGCAGAAGTTGTTACAACTTCGCCGTTGGCGAAGTTGTTATAACTTCGCCTAAGGCGAAGTTGTTCTAACTTCGCCGTTGGCGTCTCCGCTTGTCTGAATTGCATAGCGACGGTCACAAAATGCACCAACAGTATGTTGTGGGCGGAAAGGGGCCACAGTGGTTGATTGAGCGTGGGAAATGGAGGCACGCAGCACGAACAGTCCAGGCTTCACTGTAGCTTAGCATAATTACATCACATACATCATTTACATACATACATACTTATCTCATGATTACAAGTGCTGACTTGTGAATACTCATTAATGTTTTCTTGAAACTCGTGAAACTCACCAACTCTAGTAGTTGACCCGTTTTAAACTGCTTTTCAGGTGTACCTAAATCGGAATGATTGGGTGATCTGTCACTTGCCTGATGTGTGTGGTTGATGCTATGTGAATAGAAGCAAAGGCGTTAGTAGTAAGAACGTTTAGTTAACGAACTAGTTTTGTTTGTACCACCTAGACTGTAAAATAATGATAGAACGAAGAAATGTAATATAATGTAAATTAGTTTGTAATGTTTCTTTATAAACAATGTGTTGGTACCAGAGCTGTCTGTTACATTCCCATTTTACGCTTCCGCATTGTGCTAGTCGGGGTGTGACAGAAGTTGGTATCAGAGCCATTGGTTATAAAGGATTAGGTTATCCCTTAGGGTACCTAAAATATAACCGTAGGCTCGATTAACTCTGGGAAATATTTAAATAGTAAATTAATATAATATACTGATGGATGTGGGGATGAACTTGTAGGGCAAGTGAGTTATTGTGGTCCGGAACATAATAACAGACTTGCTTGTACGAGGGAATTCGGGGAGAAGTCGCGGAACGTGTGGTTAGGTAAAAGTGGCAACATATGTGTATAAAAGGTAATGTGAAAGTATATATATATATGTAACACTCATACGTGCTTATGTGAAACAAGGTGTATGGATACGTGTATGTACGATACTGTTGATGACGGTAAATTTTACAATGAATATTATATTCATTTATATTCAATATTGATTTAAATAATAACAAAAATTAAAATTTTAATAAAACTAATATTATATTCTAATATAATTAATATTAAATTTGGTTTAATTAATTAATCCTTTCGACAATAGTTAGCAATAGCAATAGATATTATTCTTATAACTAACCTTTGTGGAGAGTTATGTCAAGGAATAACGACTACATACCGGAAGAAGAACCCGTAATATCTGTAGAGGAGGATCCCGAGGAAGAATCAGAGGAGGATCCAGAAGAGGAGGATCCAGAAGAAGAGGACCCAGAAGAGGAGCCGGAGGAGGAAGATGTGGAAGAAGAAGTTATCTGTAGAGAGCTACCCAGGAATGTGCCTGATCTGTCCGACTACAGATGTGATAGTTATCCACCCAGGTCACCACGCAGGGATCAAGACGAAGTTAACAGTCAGTATCGTTCACCTGCTAGAGTAGCCAGATTACCCACTCCACCTATACACCTGTCGCCGACGACTTCAGCTACTGCGCGAGTCCGGCAGACTGCTCGTATTCGGGTAACCCCGATTGACCCTACCTCGATTCCATTCAGATCTACCCACGACCGGGGAGAACCTTCACGCCCTAGGGTAGATACTTCATCTTCCCGTTCATTGAGTATACCTACCCCTCGCTCTGACCTCCCAAACGCAGGAAACAACTCTTGGATGGCTGTCCTGACTGACCGTGTGATAGACCACTCGATAGCCATAGCTAACATTAACCAGGAGAGGAGGGACATGACCCAGTACTTATCGACATTACATCAGATAGTACTGAACTTGAAGCAGTCAGATGCCTACCACCACTGGTGTTCGGATAGGGTGACAGTTCGGTTGTGGAACTATTACTGGGTGATTACGGTGCTGTTATTTTTATGTTTGTGGCTAGCCTATCGTCTGTGTGGATAGATGCGGAATATTACATTTATGTATAAATGATCTTTTGATACTCCATGTATGTATATAGTAGTATGTTATGTTAATGTGGAGCACAATTTTGTACATTATTACAAGCACTGACCCTTATAGGGTTATGTCTAAAAGTCACTTAGTGACAGATTTTGATGTATACATGCAAGAACTGGCCTTTATCAGGCTAAGTCTATGTACTTTTTGATATCAATGTACAGAACAATTTGTGAAATCTAAGCATGTTATCGGGTTTACCTGTACAACATTTATTGTGATTATTATTACACAGTGCCGTAGACTGGAATTAGTACTAATTGGCTTATATTGTTTATCATTATAGAATGGCCCCAAAGAAAGCAAACCATATGACTGAGGCAGAAATAGCCGAGATGATTGCTCGGCAAATGCAGGAAGTAATCCCGCTTATCGTAACACAAGTAACTGCCGGTGTAAACGCAAATATGCAATCAAACCAACAACAAAACAATAATGCTCCCCCAACCAACAATGAAACAGTTACAAATAACAATCCCCCACCTGATGCAAATAATGTCAACAACAATAATCCCCCACCGAACCCAAACAATAACAATAACAACCCTAATCCACCTCGAAGGGAATATTCAATCAAAAACTTTATGGCCTGTAAACCGATTGATTTCAAGGGCACTGAAGGGCCAAACGGGCTGATTAAATGGATCGAAAAGACTGAATCTGTCCTCAATATCAGCAATTGTCCACCCGAAAACATTGTCAAGTATGTTGCTTCTACTTTTACGGATCATGCTTTGATGTGGTGGAACACTACAGTTCAGATAAAAGGGCAGGATACGGTGAATCGTATGACATGGGCTGAACTCAAAACACTGACGCTGGAACATTTCTGCCCAAGGAACTAAATTCAAAGGTTAGAACATGAACTTTGGAGTTTGGAGATGAGAGGAGCGGATCATTTGGGATACACGAACCGCTTCAATGAATTGGCTCGCTTAGTACCGTGGTTAGTAACTCCTGAAAATAAACGAGTTGAACGTTATATTTGGGGTTTAGCCCAGGAAGTGAGGAGTTTGGTGAACTCTGTGGGTCACACATCGTTCGAGAATGCCGTGACTCAAACCGGCATTGTGACTTTTGACTTGGTAAGAAGTGGAGTGTTGAGAATGGCCGGGGAATCACCAGGTATGAAGCTAACCAATTATGGATCAGGATCACAAGGAAGGCCAGCAAATAAACGTGCACGCCCAACAATACAAATTATGTCATGAGTAGTTCTGAGGTGAAACGAGACAGGTACAAGGGACCGTGGCCAAAATGTGATAAATGTAATTTTCATCATGTGGGCGAGTGTAGACCGATAATATGTCAAGGGTGTGGAAGGACTGGACACAATGGTGGTCCCAATTGCCGAATCGGTATGGAGATTGTAAACCGACCAGCCCAGACAACCAAACCCCGTCATCCCCAACTACCGAGACCACAACCAATTCGTCAGCAACCAGCTCAGCAAAACTCAACTGTAGTGAATCGTCGTGCTTGTTTTGAATGTGGGAGCACGGAACACTTTAGAAGGGACTGCCCCAAACTGAATCGAGGAGCAGTCACCGGTCAAAACCAAGCATCGACTTCAAGTGCATCTCGGGGACGCGCGTTTGTTATTGGGTCAGGAGAAGCACGACAAGACCCGAACGTGGTAACAGGTACATTTGTTGTTTCTAATCAATATGCTTCTGTATTATTTGATACTAGTGCCGATAGAAGCTTTGTTTCCACTAGTTTTATGTCCCTGGGTAATATGTCAGTTAGTGAACTAACAAATCCCTATACTATAGAGCTCGCTAACGGTAACTCTATAACTATCAACCAAATAATCCAAAACTGTTCCATTATTCTTAATGACCACCCATTCCTTATTGACCTACTCTCAGTAGAGTTAGGAAGTTTTGATGTAATCGTTGGCATGGACTGGTTAACCAAGTATAAGGCGGAGATTGTGTGTAACGACAAGACGGTTAAAATTCCACTTCCGAATGGTGAAATGATAGTAGTACAAGGAGAGAAGTTTGGTTCGATGTTACCTCTCGTGTCTCATCTCAAAGTGTTGAAATGTTTACGCCAAGGTTGTATGGCATTCTTGGCAAACGTGACTATAAAGAACCTTGATGAGAAACGCATAGAAGAGATTCCCGTTGTACGTGAATACCCCAATGTCTTTCCTGACGATTTACCCGGATTACCACCGAATAGACAGGTTGAATTCTGTATTGACTTTTAATCCCAGGATCAGCCCCTATTGCTAAGGCACCTTACCGTTGGCACCCTCTGAAATGCAAGAAATGTCCAACCAATTGCAGGAGTTGTTAGATAAGGGTTTCATTCGTCCTAGTTATTCTCCTTGGGGAGCACCGGTATTGTTCGTAAAGAAGAAAGATGGAAGTCTTAGAATGTGCATCGATTACCGGGAATTAAACAAAGTTACCATCAAGAACCGATACCCTCTTCCACGAATAGATGATTTGTTTGACCAACTCCAAGGGGCAAACTATTTCTCGAAAATTGACCTTCGATCCGGTTACCATCAAGTTAAGATTCAAGAGGAAGACGTGTCTAAAACGGCTTTCCGAACTCGTTATGGCCACTACGAATTCTTAGTTATGCCGTTCGAACTAACTAATGCTCCCGCAGTTTCATGGACCTTATGAATCGAGTTTGTAAACCGTACCTCGACAAATTCGTTATCGTGTTTATTGATGACATTTTGATATATTCGAAAACCAAGGAGGAACACGAGCAGCATTTACGAACTATCTTGGAGCTGTTGAAGCAGGAAAAGTTGTATGCCAAGCTGTCAAAATGTGAATTTTGGCTACAAGAAGTACAATTTCTAGGACACATTGTTAATCGACACGGTATCTATGTAGACCCGAGTAAGATTGAAGCCATCAAAAATTGGCAGGCCCCAAAGTCACCGAAAGAGATCCGCCAATTTTTGGGTTTAGCTGGGTATTATCGGCGTTTTATTGCTAACTTTTCCAGCATAGCCCAACCTTTAACTCTTTTGACTCAAAAAGATCGCGCTTACGTGTGGGGAGAAGATCAAGAAGCGGCTTTTCAATTGCTAAAACAGAAACTATGCCAAGCCCCGATACTGAGTCTTCCAGAGGGAACTGATGATCTGGTAGTTTATTGTGATGCGTCCCGGAAAGGTTTAGGGTGCGTACTTATGCAAAGAAACAAAGTCATAGCATACGCTTCTCGACAATTAAAGGTGCACGAGAAAAATTATACCACCCATGATTTGGAACTAGGCGCGGTTATTTTCGCACTCAAGATCTGGAGGCACTATTTGTATGGCACCAAGTGTACAGTATATACCGACCACAAAAGCCTATAGCATATTTTCGACCAGAAAGAACTAAATATGAGGCAGAGGAGATGGGTAGAATTGTTGAATGATTACGACTGTGAGATTCGATACCACCCGGGCAAGGCTAATATAGTGGCAGATGCTTTGAGTAGAAAAGACAGGATCAAACCATTAAGGGTCCGAGCACTTGGAATGATCGTCCAAACCAGTCTCACCGAACAAATTCGTATTGCTCAAAACGAAGCTCTGAAAGGAGATCACTTGGAAAATGAAAACTTGCATGGAACCGAACAAAACTTTGAAGAAAGAACTGACAAAATTCTATACTACAAAAATCGAGCTTGGATTCCCACTTTTAGCAATCTGCGTGATTTGATCATGGATGAAGCCCACAAGTCCAAATACTCCATTCACCCTGGAACAGATAAGATGTACAAGGACTTGAAAGAGTATTATTGGTGGCCCGGTATGAAAAAGGATATAGCTACATACGTCAGTAAATGTTTAACCTGTGCGAGGGTTAAAGCCGAGTATCAGAAAAATGCCTTTCAAATGGTAAAAACGACGAAAGGCAGGAATTTCTCATCGCACAGCCATGCGAAGCGAAACCAATAATTTCGCATCGCACAGCCATGCGAAGCGAACCCAATAATTTCACATCGCACAGCCATGCGAAGCGAAACCAATATTTTCGCATCGCACAGGCATGCGAAGCGAAATTCCATGCGAAGCGAAAAAGTCATGCGAAACGAAATTCCATGCGAAGTGAAAAAGTCATGCGAAGCGAAATTCTTTCATGCGAAGGACTGTTAGTGAAAATAAAATTTTGCCGAGTTGGCCTGGCAGCTCAACCCCAGCCAGGGGCTCTGCCCCTTGGACCCTGCTAGGGGCTGCCGCCCCTAGAACCCGCTACCAGGGGCGCTGCCCCCGGACCCCCATTAGTTGAGGGTTTCATTAACTTAGATGTAAAAAGTAGTAGTAATGGTTAATTGACTTGCGTAATGTATTGTATAGTTAGCCGTGCACAGCTAAGAAAGGGCATTACCATTAACGGCGAGAGAAATCGTCTCCAGGTGAGTTCTAGCCCCATTTCTCTTTGAGATGGTTTCGGGGCTGTGTGCATACTTGTAAGAATAGTAACATATATACTTATGTGCTTAACGTGAATGATTAATTCAAGAATGGAAGATATATATATATATATATATATATATATATGTGTGTGTGTGTGTGTGTGTGTGTGTGTGTGTGTGTGTGTGTGATTAACACAAATGATTAATGTAAGAATGAAAGAAAGAGGTTAGAACTTGTATTTGTTAGTTGTTTAACTTAACATGTTTGTAAGAATCTAGAAGGAATGTGAAGTAAGAGTCAGGGTGGCAGGCCCTTCTAATACCTGGGCAAGAATAGTAAGAGTCAGGGTGGTAGGCCCTTCTAATACCTGGGCAAGAATAGAGTGGCCGACTCTATGATATCGGTGCAAGAGGTCGGGTGGCAGACCCTTATAATATCAGTGCAAGAATGTATGTGTAGTTGTATGTTTGTAAGAATGTGTAAGAATAATGTAAGAGTAGTACAAATAATATTTGTATGTAAATGAAAGAATGTGTAAGAATAATCCTGTAAACTGTTAAACTAGAACTCACTCAGCGTAGCTGACCTTTAGTATGCATGCAGGCAAATAGGCTGAGGCAGCTGGCGTGAGGAGGGACACATGGCAGGGGCTGGAGAGACTGGTATCTTGGAATAGAAGTGTTATGAATTGTAATGTTATGTTAAGACAATTCAACTTTGTTTGAGACAAGAATTGCTGTTTTTGTAATATGATGGTGAATGTTTAATTATTCTGCGAAAGTTTTGATTAACTCTGATTTTAAAACTGTGTTTATGAGTAAATCCAACGCCAAAGTAGGGTTACCGGGAGTGGGGCCTTTCAAGTTGGTATGCTGCACCCGTATTTTTTAGTCCAAAAGGCATTGTAATATAACAGTATATACCTATGGGAGTCATGAAGGCTGTGTCATCTTGATCTGATGGTTCCATTTGTATTTTTTGAAACCCCAAGGATGCTTCCATGAAGGTTAGTATCTCGTGACCAGCAGTTGCATCTACCATTGAATGGAAATGTACGAATGGAAAGGGATCCTTGGGACACGCCTTATTTAGGTCTGTGAAGTCCACACATAATCTCCATTTACCATTCTTTTTCTGGACTACTACCAAGTTGGCCAACCATCATTAGAACACAGTTAGTTTCCCGTTAAGTTTTCTATATTTGGTAAGTTTTTTCAGTCAGTTAGGTTAGTTCAGTTAAGTAATTAAAAAACCAAAAATCAATTAAATATTATTCTAAGGTAGGTCTTGTCTAGGGTTAGTAATCGTTAGCGTTCTGACGTGTTCACGTGTTCGATACTCAGACTTCCTAGGTCTATACTACTTGCGATCGGTACATTTGCTGGTTGTGTGTGGTTTTAGGATTTTCGTTTTATATTTAAAGCTTAGTTGTGAGGGTCATTGTTATAGGGTTATCCGACGCACATCAATATTTTATATAGAAAGTCACTTGCAGGTTCATACTTGAGGTGTTTGAAACATCATGAAATACAAGAGGTCCTCAAGGATATACACAAAGGTGATTGTGGAAACCACACTGGGGCTGAGCCTTGGTATCCATAATACTAAGAATAGGTTATTTCTGGCCAATAATGAAGAAGGATGCAATGGATTTCTCAAGGAAATGTGATGCTTGTCAAAGAAACAGCAATATCCTACACCAGCCAGCTGAACCACTACATCCCATTATATCCTCGTGGCCATTTATGAAGTGGGGAATGGATATTGTGGGAAAATTACCCAAGGCTCCGGGTGAAAAAGTCTTTACGCTAGCAATGACAGATTATTTCTCCAAATGGATCGAAGCTGAAGAATTTTCCAAGTTAAAGGCAAAGAAGTGATCTCCTTTATCAAGCTCAATATCCTAACAAGATTTGGTATCTCGACAGAGATCATTTGTGATAATGGCTCACAGTTCGTTAGTAGCAGGACAACCAACTTTTGTGAAAGTTGGGGAATTAAGATGATAGCTTCAACACAAGTGCATCCTCAGGCCAATGGTCAAGCAGAACCAAGCAATAAGATCATCATCAACAATTTGAAGAAAAAGTTGGGATCCAAGAAAGGAAAATGGGCTGAAGAATTGCCGTTCGTACTTTGGGCTGATAGGACTACTTCAAAAAATGCGATGGGTCAAACACCTTTCTCTTTGCTGTTTGGAGATGAAGCTATCCCTACAGAGATGGTGATCCCCACAGCAAGAACCAGCATGCAAGATACTGAGTCCAATAGTCAAAGCCTTACTGAAGATCTAGACACTATCTATGTGCTCATAGATCTTGCTAAGATCAGAATGGCAACATATCAACAAAGAATAGCCAGGTTCTACAACAAGAATATCATGCTCTGAATTTTCCAAGTAGGAGATATGGTATTGAGAAAGGCATTTCAAAATACCACCAACCCGGCAGATGGAAAGTTAGCTCCAAAATGTGAAGGTCCTTATTTGATTGATTCATAAGCAGGCAAAGGAGCTTATAGATTGATCACTATGGAAGGTGATCCTATTCTAAGAGATTGAAATGCTATACATCTTAAGGCATATTTCAACTAGCATCTTCAATTGGTATGTTCACATTTCCAACACTTTTGGAAGAAGGTATGTCTCCTGATCTGTCTTAAAATTTTTATATATTTGATCTTTATATTATCTCTTTAAAAAGTTACTAACTTAAGCATTAGAGGTGTGTTAGCCAAGCTAACACCCACCCCTCATTAAGAGTTCAGTGTCTTGCAGATATTCCAAGGATTCAGGATCCCATCAAAAGTAAGAGGCTGATCACCTCACACACGAACAAGATATCCTAGATATCTTCTAAGGTTCAAAGGTCTTCACTTTTCAGACGAATTGGGTAGCACCCCCGCCTGAAGCGCATGACATTCAACTATAGTTCGAGATGGTCGGACCGGACCATGAAAAGTGGCTGATAATCTTGTTGTTGTTGGCTATAGTTCGGGTCCTCAAGATAAGTGGCAGATGTGTGACACATACATTCATAAGGTTTATAACATTTTCATGTTATCTAAGGTTTCAGCATTTTCGTGCACGCTCATGATCGGGTCTTTCCCCAGTTTTATCTAAGGCTTAGGCATTTTCATGTCTATCAAGTAAATGACTTGTCGCTAGTAAAATGGCTTTACCATAAACAGGCTTTATTGCCCAATTTATTTAACTCGGCCAAGTCGCTTAGTGGAAAAATGCTACTTATTTATTTTTAACTCGGCTAGCGCATATCCTAAAAACAAGACTCAGAAAAGACTCAGCATTTGTGGACATCATAAGCAAGGTTGTTAGATCTATAAGTATCTACTTCAAAGGTACACTTTTACACCTAGATTTACTATATATTTTACTATCAAGGTATAATTTTTCGGCTTAATTGTGACAACTCCCATCTAGATGAATTTTAAAAAATATTTTTTAGATATATATTCTTAAGATATTTTATTCTAAAGCTTGCCAAGATAATCTGTCTCAAACATCATGCAAATGAAACGTGAGATAAGCCAAAAGATTATATTATTGATAACCTGTAAGGCCCCGTTCCCGGTAACCCTACTTTGGTGTTGGATTTACTCATAAACACAGTTCTAAAATCAGAGTAAATTAAAAACTTCGCGGAATAATTAAATACTTCAAACATCACATTACAAAACATTCATTCTTGTCTTAACATACAAATTGTCTTTTCATAAGTAATTAATTAAAACAGTCTTGACACTTCTTCGTAGATGCCAATCTCTTCCGTCCATGCCATGTGTCTCTCCTCAAGCCAGCTGCCTCAATCTATTTGCCTGCGTGCATACTAAAAGTCAGCTACGCTGAGTGAGTTCTAGTTAATCATTTAACATACAATACATTCATATCCTTACTCATACGCATCCGAAGATACGTATTAATACCTTATTTACTCTTACTTCTTTCATACAAACTTTATATACATGCACACACGCTTACCTACTTTCTTTCATAAAGCCTTGTAATTTACCATAGGCTATTCTATCTCTACCATCACATATATTATTAGGGTCTGGTCCCTTCTGTCTCAGATATTATCAGGGTCTGGTCCCTTCTGTCTAAGATATTATCAGGGCCTGGTCCCTTTGTCTCCAATAACCATACCTGTCACGTCACTCGATCATACATTCATTTTCATTCATGCATACTTTACATATCTTCTGGTCATGGATATACATATATGTACATATTCATTTGTATAAACATTCCATAATAGCATTCAATACTTAGTTATACATATGACATATTCATTCGTATAAACATTCCATAATAACAATCAATACTTAGTCGTACATATAACATACACATATCATACACTTACCATTTAAGTTAAGTGTATTAACAATTATCACAAAGGAGTATGCACACAGCCCCAAAAACATAACGGATAAAGGGGCTAGAAACTCACCTGAAGTCGGTTTCTCTTGCCGTTAATAGTTATGCCCTTCTTTAGCTATGCACGGCTAACTGTATAACGCATTACGAGTGTCAAATATCCATTACTACTACTTCTTATATCTAAGTCAATGACACCCTCAACTAACGGGGGTCCGGGGGCAGCGCCCCTGGTAGCGGGGTCTAGGGGCGGCAGCCCCTAGCAGGGTCCAAGGGGCAGCGCCACTGGCTGGGGTTGAGCTGGAACTGTTTCGTTCATTAACAGTCCTTTAACAAAAATGCATCAGAAAAATGAATTTTATAAAACTTCGCATGGAAGAATTTCGCTTTGCATGGAACTGTTTCGCTTCGCATGGAAGCGTTTCGCTTCGCATGAAACTGTTTCGCTTCGCATGGAAGCGTTTCGCTTCGCATGGTCATGCGATGCAAAATTATTGATTTCGCTTCGCATGGCTGTCCGATGCGAAATTCCTGCCTTTCGTCCTTTTTACTATTTTAAAGCCATCTTTCGACACATTCTGACCCCATGCACCTGATCCTGAACCCATCTCTCAAAGTCCAACGCCACCTTTTCATCTTAAAGTGTACCCAAGAGGTTATAACTTACCAATTTTATTTTTTTCTTACATTTTACAACCCGATCTATCATTATATCTGTATGCATGACGATTCTAACCATAAAACTTAACCATTTAAACCGAAACCTACCTTTTTGCTTCGGGTTCGAGTTCAGATCTGGACAATACGTAGATCTGGACGTGATTCTTGTTGCTTGACGATGTTAAACACGAGATTCCACCCTTCTTTGGCTTGGATTTAAAATCCGAGTGCTAGAGAGAGAGTATGTGTGTGTTTCTTGAGTGTGTGTGTTTGTGTGTTTGGATGAGAAAGGAAAAGAAAAAGAAGAAGTGGTTGGGTTATATATAGAGGGGGTTTCATGGGTCCCACCACCCATTCCCAATTCTTACTCTCAAATACGTAACACACGATTAATTTAACGACACACAACTATTAACAAAACTTTCTGTTATTAAATGCTTAACAAAAGTTGGACGTTACATAACCGAGTGCAGGAAAATAAAATTGACGTCGGAGTTTCATCCTTAAAAGCAGAAGACCCATCCACTCGGGCATCATTAAAAGGTCAGGTCTTAGGATAACATAGGCTTCGTCTTGGAACCCAAGATCCCTCCGCCTATGTTCCCCAAATTGTCAGTTATCATAAGCATATTGCCCACAGACATAAAAATTAAATTGTTCAACAAACAACCCTAAAAAACAACCATCACAACTCACAAACTAAAACCACCATGAGACAGGGCTCAAGCCTTTTCATCCTTACCATCATTGCCCTGTGAACCTTCACCAGCCACCTTTTCCACCGCCTTTACAGCATCATCAGCCACCTTCTCCACCATGCTCGACCCTGGCTCTTCCATGCTCAATTCTGTCATTATCTTCTCCCACGATGCCACATCCCAGAAGGGAGTCTCCAACCCGGCATCCTTCGCCTTCTGAGCCATCCTGAGCCTAGACTAAAAGATCGAGATCACGACTGATTTTTTGGCTCCCTCCGTAACTTCCTGAAGCTTCACCAAATGATCTGCCTACATATGTACCGGTTCCTTTCTAGCTAATGCAAGCTCATTCTTCACATCCTCGAGCTCTTTGGTCTTCTTCTCCAATAGGCCGGTTTGGAAGTACCAATTTTTTGTAGCTCGGCAACATAGGCATTTGACTCAAGAAGTTCCTGGCTCATACTGGCGAATTTGGAAGAGAGGTATTCAAGACCCTGTCAAGATAAATGATTTTCAGGATAACCTATTATAAGGATACAACAAACAAAGATATATACCTGCTGTATCTTGTTCATGGCATCATGAAATTCAACATCATGGATAGGAGTGGAGTCGGAATACTCTTGATTCTTTCTTTTTCTTGAGCTCTTGGTGCCATCGCTTTCTGGCCTGGGGAGTGAGCTTGGAACGGATTCTTTCTTCACAGCATTACGGGTGGAGACCATACTTTCAATATCTTCAAGGCCAAATACAGCAACAGATTTACCTATGGATAAACATGTCATTATCTTTAAACTTCTATTTTTATGACTAACGTATGGCCACTTCTTACCAGACATCTCGGATGGAGAATCCTCTGTTTGTGATGAATCGCCTTGATAGCTAGACTGGAAGTAGAATATCCTCTTTTCTTCTTTAATAAGGTAGAAAGATTTCACCCTGCTAATGGTCTGACTATTTGGAGGAGCAATCTCAAAAAATTTCAAAACTGCAACAAAAACAAGAAGTGGAACAGATTAGTACATAACGTTTCAGTATATCGTGTCAGCATAGCGCATCCTACATTTTGTGACCCAGTGATATGGAAGACTTGTGGGGTTTGGAAGAGAATCCCTTTTAACAAAGAAGAATTGCTTCTTTCCATTGGTTGTTATTTTGGGTGTTCCTTAGAATAAGGGGAGTTCGGTTGGACTTGGTTTTGAAAAGATATCTACAAGAACCGTCACTGGAAGATCATATACATAAGCTAATTCAGAAAGAGTGAAATCAAGAGCATGATCGGAGATCAAGCTTTCAAGAACAAATAAAGTCCTCCAAACCATGGGCATAGTCTGAATGAAACTCAGACCAGTCTCTTTGAAAAAGTTTGTGGTAAAGGCGGGAAAACGAAAGCTGAAACCGATTTTAAATGGAAGATATGGGAAACAGATCCAAGTTTTTGAAATCATATTAGATTTAATCGAATGGTCCAAGGGTTTAAAGATGGTTTCATGGGGAAATCAGCCTTTAGCTTTTAAGGTTTCTATATCCATTTCATTAAAAGTACATACTAACATTCACCAAAAGTCTACATAATAACGCATAAGTCCCTTATTTATAGGAAACATAAACAAGCTCATCAAGTCCGTATATGATATATGACGTATATCATATACGCCGCATATGATATGCGTTGACTTGAAGACTTATGCATTGACTATCAAACTTAAACTATACATTTGACATTTTAGCTCTACACAATCATATCTAAAACATCTAAGACCCTAGCAATAGACATTATGCTCTAACAAACTCCCCCTTGGATGTTGCTAGGTCTTCGATCTTCTATCTTTAGTCTTTCTTCTTAAAAATCTTTTAACAGCTTTTCAACATTAATCATCATACACTCTTCATGGATACCTGGTGTAGTCTTGACAGCAACTCTTTTTATTGAACTCCTACACGGTAATCTTGGAAGCACTCGGGTTACTGGTATCCATATAAGAAGGATATGATCATATTATTACTTGTATCTGATCCGTGATAGTTTCATTCAGTATATTCTTTTGAACAACATGATATTCGAAAGTAACTACTTATGGAAGTTTGATATTTGAAAGTAATGACTTTTGACTTTTAATCGGTTTCAACAAACTTTCATCTTCTTCGTCGTCTTCTTCATCCAACATCATGCAGTAACTTGATGAGTATTTAATAAGTAGATATTTGAAACTTCAAACAAATGTTTAGGTATGTTTTAATATGTCCGAATGTACGAATTTATAGCCAAAAATAGCAATAATATCTTTCCACTGTGTACTACTGTGTACCTCGTGACCAGCCTGCCACAATTGTCTTAGTATCTATGACACTTTTTGTCATTATGTCCAACGGATAAAAACATTATCATGCACAACGGATATAAGAGCTTATGCGATGGATGATCAAGGTATATCCCAAATCTATATATACTCTGACATATGCGGCGTATAAGTGTAAGACTTACACGACGCATAACTTATGCGGCGTATAAGTCTATACTTATACGTTGCATAAGTATGACTAAACAAACATTTGAATTCATGACTTTTTCACACCAATACAATCTCACAAGTACAACTTAATGTCCTTGTACATTAGAAGAATAACTTAAGTAAGCTAAATTTTGAAAAATCACTATTTTACCAAGTCAAATTAATGACCTTGAGTAAAACAGATACGCATTTTGATCTTGTTAATTTTGATTTGCAAAAACTTTACAAGATTTGTTGATCCATGAAAACACCTAGAGATATAGTTCACCCGCCCATCAAGAATCGAAAAATAAATCAGAAAAGAAAACCTTTTTGGTTTTAAAATAGCAAATGTAATTCAACAAATATGTACAAACTTGAAATCAATACAAAGATCATATATTTTTGTGAGTTGAGCAGGGAATCATATTGACCAAATTGCCCTTCCATCATAGTTTTATTTTCAGCGTTTATTATGGCTGGTGTTAAGTTGGCCAATGGTATTGTTGTCCACCTAAACCTTCCAAACAAAATATTCAGGAACATCTGTGATACATTTAATTTGGTTCAATTAAGCACGAATCTTATATGGACCCCATCCATCAGACATAATTTGTATATTTTTATACAGTGAATTTTCACATGCATACCTTTACACTTGCTTAAAATTGATTAGCTGTGACTCATGCAAAAATAACAAAACAAAACAACTCAGAACGTTAAAATTTTCCCTTAAGATCGGTATTACTACATGCAGATAAAATAAGTTGAAATTGTATAAGGCTTTAACAATCAGGTCGGATAATACCATACTATCGCGAGGAGAAAGTCCAAAGCTTTATATGAAACACCAAGAAAATAATGCAGAATATCCAAATCTTAACCCTCAGGTCGGATAATCTTATCGCGCATGAGAGGATTCAAGATTTGAATAAAAATAAAGAAAAAAATAAGCTGAATTTCTTTGCAAACTGAAATATAAAACAAGTTGAATTTTCTTCAAAAATGAACGCATGCACACACAACAATCTTTAAACTTTTCCATTTTCTTAAAGCAGATATTAACTAAGCTTCAAGATGTTAATACACTAGATTCGGCTGTATTTAAGTTTATATCACTTACTTTCCCGTACTTGTTTGTTTTAAAAGCCTACCGAAGCACCAATACATTTAAGCACCCAACCTTTTATGCCTTCTTTTTACTAGATTTTGGACTAGATGATCAATGTACTATCATCTTCCCTTTTTGCTTCAAAAACTCATTTTCTGAGGAGCAAACATTTTTTTTATAATGTTTTTGTCCTTGTTTTTTTTTTATTTTTACTGTTTTTGACTTTTTATAATTTTCAATATTTTTGGTTTTTCTGAAATTTTCTCCCCCTAAAATCAAAAACTGTATGAGAAATTATACAAAAAAAAAAAATTGACTCTGATGTTCAGGATCACAAGGTGTCCAACACACCTGTAGTCTCGGTAGCCCTCTTATCAACACCGCCCAAAACTTTTAAACCATTAAGTTTTAATAAGTATTGAAATCTTGACTTATCAAAAGCTTTGGTGAAAAGATCTGCTTTTTGTTCATCGGTGTGAATTTTGTCTACAGTAATCAACTTCTTTTCGTAGCAATCACAAATGAAGTGATACCGTATCTCAATATGCTTAGTTTTAGAGTGATTTACCGAATTCTTAGTAATGGAAATAGCTGCATTATTATCTACGAAGATAGGGGTAGTAAGAAAATTCAAACCGTAGTCCCGCATCTGTTGTTGTATCTAAAGAACCTGAGAAGAGCAACTGGAAGCAGCTACATACTCTGCTTCACAAGTAGACAACGAAACCGTGGTTTGTTTCTTACATTGCCAGGTGACAAGACGCTTGCCGAGGAACTGACACCCAAACGTTGTAGATTTGGCATTCAACTTAGAGCTTCCATAGTCTGAATTGGAATAAGCTTTCAACACAAACTCATCGTCTTTAGGATACCAGAGACCGACCCCCGGACATCCTTTGAGGTAACGTAGAATTCTTTTGACGATCATGAGATGTGAGACCTTTGGATTTGATTGATATCGGGCGCACAAACACGTAGAATACATGATATCTGGTCGAGAAGCAGTAAGATACATTAATGAGCCTATCATGGATCGGTATAAAGTTTGGTCAACCTTCTCCCCGTTGGGATCAGGACTGATACCATGATTCAATGGTAGAGGAGTACTGATAGCCGATGCATCAGTCATGTTGAACTTCGCCAATACGTCATTGACATACTTGGTCTGATGGATGAAGATACCATTTGACAACTGTTCTACTTGAAGTCCAAGAAAAAATTTCATATTCCGTATTGCACTCATTTCGAATTTCTTCTTCATTACTTCTTCAAACTGCTTGCACAGAACATCGTTTGTCGATCCAAAGATGATATCATTGACATATATCTGCACAATCAGTAGATGTCCATCAACACATTTGGTGAAGAGTGTACAGTCGACGGTTCCTTTGATAAACCCGTTGGCCAAAACATGTTGGGACAACATCTCATACCAGGCTCTCGGCGCCTGATGTAGACTGTAAAGGGCTTTATCAAGTAGGTACACTTTCTCTTTGTGGATCGGATCGACAAACCCCGGTGGCTATCCCACATAGACTTCTTCACTTATTTTTCCGTTAAGAAATGCAGACTTAACATCTAACTGATAAACTTTGAAACCTTTCCAAGAAGCAAAAGCTAGAAAAATCCGAATTGCCTCTAGCCTTGCGACTGGTGCATATACTTCGTTGTAGTCGATACCTTCCCTCTGGTTAAAACCCAATACAACAAGTCTTGCTTTGTTTCTGAAAATGATTCCATTCTCATCTCGTTTACACTTAAACACCCATTTGATGTTAATCTGCTTCTTATCCTCAGGCAAATCAACCAATTTCAAGACCCCGAGCTTCTCAAATTGCAATAGTTCCTCTTGCATAGCATTAACCCAGCTTTCCTCGGTCAGGGCTTCCTTGTACGTTATAGGTTCGATCTGCGAAATAAAACACTTGAATGAGAATTGATTTAGTAAAGGAGATATCTATGAGTAGAAACATTGGAGATTTTGATCGATTTGACGTCTTGTTTGAACTCCAGTATTCAAATCTCCTATGATGTTATCCTCAGGATGATAGGATAAACTTCTTGGCACAACTTCTGTAGGGACTGACACTTAAGATTGAAGATTATTCACATTCTCTTCAGCAGAAATCAATGGTGAAATGGCTACGATATTCTCCTCATCAGATCCACTATCATCATCAAAAACAGGAGTAATCTCTGGCATGTCATTAGATTGAACATGATCTGGTACATCTTGAGGAACAGACATAGGAACTTCAGGTGTTGGTACACAATCTTCTAATAAATGTTGATTATATAACATCTTCAAAGTTTCATCAGAAAGAATTTCCTCAGGGAGTTTGAAACTCTCCCACAGGCTTTCGTAATCAAACAGCCTAGAATTCCCTGGTCGTTGAACAGTATGAGTATATCTTTGACAATCAATATTTTGGACTTGAATAATTTTGTGGAGGCTAGGAATGTATACACGTCTCAGTGGACTAGCATATCCCACAAAGAATCCTTCAACAGCTTTGGGACCAAACTTCCCACTTGCCTCAAGAAGAATGCATGTTGATCCATACGGTTCAAGCCACTTCAAATTAGGTTTTCGACAATTAAGTAGTGATATAACGTTTATTATACGTAAATCCCGTGTATATTTTATATAATATTTTATTAGTTTTGGTCGGTTTCTTGAAAGATTTGTATACTACTAACTTAGTTTATGTTTTAGGTTTCGGGTTATAATCCGGTGAAAAGAGGGCGAAAAACGAGCAAAAACAAGCCGAACCGGGCGTCAGGAAACGAACCGGACAGAACCAGGATTGAACCAGATCAGACGAATTGGACCAGACCCCCCCTGAGGCCGGTGCGCCACACGACGGGAGGGGGGAAGCCCGCTGCGCAGTGCGGCGTGTGTGTAGTGGTGTCAGAATTCCAAAATCTTCCTGTTTAACCGTCTTAACCTATTTTTGGACCCTTGTTGCCTATATAAAGACCCCTAAACTCACCATTAATCATACCTTAACTCCACATCCGAATTTGGTGAATCCCGAGGCAACCAAGAAGAGTTTTCAGCAGCTTTGGAGTCGAAGAATCAGCTGGTGTTGAGCGCATTGGTTGAAGACGAAGAACACGGGTTTTATCTTTTGTTTCTTTCATTTTCACTTATTTTACGCCATGAATTCTTGTTTGTTTTGTTTAATTTTAAGATGCTAGGCTAAACGTTATAGACTGCCTAGGCTTATGATAAACTTATCTTGACGTTTTGATTTGATTTGGGATTATTTACGTTATGGTTTTTATGATTTAGTAAAAGATTTGCTTATAATTAAATGATGCGTATGATTGCTTAGGATTGTTTGATGAGTTTTATTTCATAGTTTTCCTTGATTATTGTTTGTCATCTGATAGGATTTCTATTAGGTCAATTACTCTGTGTTCTTGATTATTTTATGATTTGATTTCGCGATAAAATCATAGGAATAATATTGTTAAATAAACCTAAGTGAGCTGCTAACCTAAAATCTGTAAAGTGCTAGGTTATTGATAAGTCTTTACTATTTAATCTTGCTAGATTTAGTTCTTCGTAAGGAGTCCGTCTAGGGTTGATTATTTATTATTGTTTATCAAATCAATTAATCATAGTAAATTGCCTTTGATTTCCGCGCTGTAAGGTAGGATTTCATATAAAGGAACTAAATTGTAAACAATTGGGTGACCGTAAGCGAACTTGATTTTTAAATACTGGTGTGCGTTAAAACTTGTTAGAAATCCATAGGTTTTCTCTTGAGAAGGGTCAGGGGTCCTATTTGGTTTTTCTTTTAAGTGTCTATTTTATGATCCCAGTCCATAACTAAATATTTTCCCGAGTCAATTCATTACCAAAATTTAGGGGAGTCTAGCCTAGGTAGTTTTCTCATCATCATCTTATTTTCATAACAAACTTTGTTTTCGTTTAATTTACTTGTTTTCTTAATTAGTTTTAATTATAGTATTAATTTAGTATTTTAAATAAAACCCCCCCTTAAACAAATATAAATAATAAGTCTTGTTTTGTAGTCGAGTCTAATTAGCTAGTAAACGTAATTTAAAGAGTCTTATGGGTTCGATATCCGGACTTACTTAGCTGTACTAGAGTCGACCGGTTCACTTGCCGGTTAGTAGTTTAGTCAAGTTTAAGAGTCTAGAATTTATTACTTAGTGTCTAGATTAGTGTGTTTTTATATAACTACTTTTAGCACATCAAGTAGCTCGAAACACGTCTTGCCAAATTTCTTGACTGTAAGCACCCGGTTAAGTGTATAACAAGCTGCAGCTGCTGCTTCTGCCCAAAAATTAACAAGTAATTTTGAATCTAAAAGCATAGTTCGAGCTGTTTCAATCAAAGTCTGATTCTTTCGTTCAGCTACCCCATTTTGTTGCGGAGTGTACGGTGCACTGAATTCATGAAGAATTCCCCGGTCATTACAGTACTCAAGCATTTTGTTGTTCTTGAACTCCGTCCCATTGTCACTTCTTATTCGACGGATCGGTAGATTATACAAGGTCTCCAATTTCTTGAATCATACGTCTCATCCTTTGATTCCAAAAACATCAACCACGAAAATCTCAAATAATCATCAGTAACCACAAGACAATAAAGTTCTCCTGTGATACTTTTGACATTCACCGGACCTAAGAGATCCTTATGTAGACGTTCGAAAGGTAAGTTGATGGAGTTAATGAGTTTCTTCGGATATGATTTCTTGGTCTGTTTTCCCTTCTTATAGTCCAAACATTCTTCGTTCAACTAAAATTTTCTCACATTCACTCATTCAACCAAGTTCTTATGAATCAGATGATTCATCTTCCTCATGCTTATATGTCCCATTCTTCGATGCTATAAAACTGACTGTCGTTCTGATGCCCTAGAAATAAAACATTGAGTAGATCCTGAAGATGTTGATGCGGTACTCATATTCATGACGTAAAGATCATTCTCACGAGGAGCAAGCATAAGAATCCATTCTTCAGGTATTTTGAAACCCGGTGTTAAAATTAAACACTCTTGATCATTGAAATGTGTAGAGAAAGATTTATCACAAATTTGTGATATACTCAGGAAATTATTCTCCAGCCCTGAAATGTAGTTAACTTTTTCAAAAATGACTATTCCATTCGTCAATGTACCTTCCCCAACGATTTGACCACCTTGGTTTCCTGCAAACCCAGCATACCCTCCATGAATAGATTTGACATCTTTGAGCAAATGAAGAGTACCCGTCATATGCCTATAGGCTCCACTATCCATTATCCAACGAGAATTGGGAGATCTTGGAAGCCCCTGCACATACAGTAAACAGTTTTAGTGAAACAAGGAAACCCAAGCCTACTTGGTCTTGGGTTGTTTGAAGTTTTTGTAAAATAACCTAATATCATCAACATCTGACTCATAAGACAACAAATCCTCACTAGTGACTTGTGAATCAGATTCAGTTTTTACTTTCATAACAACCTCTGGTGATTTAACAACAGTTTTAGCCACCCAGTTTTGACCTATGGCTTGCTTCTTGTTGTAAAAAGATGTTTGAGTTATTTTTGAAACCTTTGACTTTGAAACTTCAATTTTAACACTCTTTACATCATCAGTGTTAACAAACTCATCACGTTTCAGAATTTTCACATTTTCAGAAACAATCACCAGTTTCTTTTTACACACATAACCTAGACCAAGTTTCTTGGTGATAGACTTCTGAGATGGAGCATGATCATTCTTAAATCGATTGGGACAAGCGTAGAAAACATGTCCAATTTCATTACAACAAAAACGTCTCGGTCAACAAACTTGTTAACCTGAGATGTCATTTCAGATTGTTCATGCTCTTCCTTTTGTTGATAAAACACCCGATTGGATTGATTTCTAAAAATTGCTTCTTTTTCAAATTCCGAGGTCTTGCCATGCACAAACATAATTTTATTAATTGGTTTGACCCGATGAGATTGCTTTAAATAAAAACTGGTTTTAGCAAATCTCTTCGAATCAACATGATTTTCCTTTTCAACAACCTTTTCTTCAGTTAAAACTGATTCTGCAACTTTGATTCCGGTTGACGTATCACACTCAGAACTATGATTCTCCATCTTTTCAATTTCAACAAACTCATCATTATCAGACACATTGTTATCATGCAATGGAGTTTTAATTTCCACATTCAGTGTCTTTTTCAAACCTTTAGGTTTGTTTGGAATATAAGCGTTCCACATTGGTGGAGGCACGGCATGATAATCACCACATGATGTTGTATTCTTGTTCACACCATCCTTGATTTTGGTTCCATGCATAATGTGATCAAGAACATAAGATGAAGCAGCATAACTCACTAATTTCAAGTTTACTCTTTCCGTCTGAATCTTGCGTGTTTGCAACTCAAGTTTGAGAGCTGCATTCTCATCAATGTCTATTAATGGCAATTTGTTTATCTTCCACAGTATGTTTTAACATTGAAATTGTCTTTTGATTTTGTTGAATACTTGCCCACAAATTCTTTTCACATTTTTGCAATTTCATATAAGCCTCATTATCCCAATTAAAATCTAACAAAGCTTGTTCATAATGTTTTTTCAACTCTTTAATTTCAAGAATTTTGAAGTCACACTCATTACATGGTAATTCGCACTTTTCACATACATTTGAGTTTAGAGTTACCTGATGTGCCATGAGTGCCTGTTCTGTCGGACAACATTCTTCACTTGAAGTTTCAGAATCTTCATCTGTAACTAAACCTTCAACAAACTCCTCTTTTAGCTCAACTGATTCCTCTGTATCTTCTGATCTTTTGACTTCTAAAATCACCTCATCTTCTTCATCACCAAAGTCAATCTTTCCATGAGGTACTTCTTCACCGTTAAACCAACCTGCAAAACTTTCTATTATATTAGGTGGAAATAATGAAATCAAATAGTCAGAAGAAACCTCATGAACTTTATCATATGTCCGCGGAAGTTCGTCATCTGAAGTCTTCTTATCATCCACTTGATCAACTTTATCACATTCCTCATTTTTATCCATACCCTTTTCCTTTTCAACACAATCCATCGCTTTGTCCTCAACCACTTTAATCACAGTCTCAACATTATCAACACCCTTCTCATCCACGATTTCTGCTACATTTGCATGAAACGCCACGTTCCAATCGAAACCCTCGTCTATCTGAGCTGTAGCAGCCTTTTGTTGTGAAGTTGATGTTTCTGTAGGTTTCTTGCCTTTTGATGATTCTGCCTCAGTTCGATGATAAATTGCTTGTTGGTAGTAATCCCTATCAAAGGGATTTGCAGTATTATCATCCACATTTCTTCTTGTACACTCTCTCTTGAAGTGTCCTTTTTCTTTTCACCTAAAGCATCAGACTTTAGATTTATCAAAAACCCAACTTTTATGTTGATCCATCTAGCACATTTCTTCCGGTTATCTCCTAGAACCTTTGAGCCCTTCTGATCACACTTGCCATGCACCACCGTATGCCAGTCATTTCCATTTCTTCTGGATCAATCTGGTCCTAGTCTTCTTTTTTCATATTATAATTTCCAATAAGACCCACAACCAGACACTCGTATGATTCTAAAACTGATCCAAGGAATTCCATATGTTCCTTTACAGTGTCAGTGGTCAAGTTTCCTGTATTCTTCAGATTTACAGCAATGTTGCACTATACAATCTCAGGATCTTGAGTGATAGATGCTTGAGATACTGAAATCATTCCTGGAATCGTTCCAGAATAATTACTACTGTAATTTGGAGTAGCAGTAACATTGGAAACACAAGCTTGTCCAGTTGACTCAGCACAAAAAGCTGTGGGAATCTTAGGATTTGAAAAAGTAGCAGATTGTGAACCTTTGAAATACAACCCAACAACTTGTGAAACTGCTATTGATTTCATCTTCTGTTTTTTTTTCTAAGCTCTAATTCGTGTGCCTCAAGCTTTTCAATAAATCTAGCAAGGTTTAATCGAGCATATGCAACAGGATTTGACTGATAGATCATTATGAAAGTGCCACATTCTTCAGGAAGTGCGTCAGCCAGCTTATCAATGTACTCATAATCAGGCTTGTCAATGCCTAATCTTTTCATTTCATTCACCAAGTGGCAATATCTCTCAACCACCTGCGCAAAATTTTCCCCTTTAACTTGAGTAAAGATATCAAACTCTTTCTTCAGCAGTGCCATCTTGCTTTTCCTCATATCAAAATTTCCTCTATCCTTGTTTAGTAGAGCTTGCCAAATTGAGTAACACGAGCCATTGTGTTGTAATAACTGAAAATTTTCAGCTTTAATGGCTTGTTGAAACAAATTCAACATTTTCTTTTCTTTTAAGAACTGATTTTTGTCACCTTCAGCAATTTGTGACAACCTGTAATTGCTCCCATTCTCATTCTTCGGAATAATGTATTCTTCCTCAACACCCATCCACGTCTCGTAGTTCAAAGCTTGTACATACGTTTCAAACTTGTTAACCCAAGATGGATAATCTTCCATATGGAGAAGCTTAGGTGGCTTGTTTAATGTTCCCATTTCGTTCTTGAGATTAATGTTTTGAAGCAATGCAGAAGGCTATGACACAAACACACTAAAGTTTTCCATTTTGGTCAAAGAAGGTCAACGTATAACTTTTGCTCTTGGTCAACGGATATGTATGGAGGTCAGCGTTTAACTTCTGCTCTTGGTCAACGAATATGTTTGAAAGTCAACATATAAGGCGTGGTCAACGTATATGTATACACACGTATATGTTTTTCACCCTATAACATATACGCCGTATATGTTATACGCCGGATATGTTATACGTGGAGAACATATGCGCTGATATGACATATCAGCTAAAAAACATCTTTTTGGAATTATGGTAATTTGGAGGTTCAAATGATCTAGGACATGAGTGTAAACTTGAAGGATTTGTCACGGATAGGAAAGGAATGTCTTGTGAAAAATTGAAGGACTTTTGACGGTTGAATTAGTAGATAGAAACAAAAACCTTGAAAACTTGTGATGTTTAAGCTAGTAACGAGCCATTTAGCTCTTATACCACTTGAAAGGTGGTGACATGCTGATGTATACAACAGTTAGGATCTCTAGATGTTACAGCTTGTATCTCAAAGTGCGAAATCCATTGAGATTAAACAACACAAGTAAACATTAAGCATACTCTTCATTGATAACTTCAAAGATTACAAGATATGACTTTGTAGCAACTTTCTCTCTCTACTCTCTCACTCTAACATTCACCAAAAGTCTATATAATAACGCATAAGTCCCCTATTTATAGGAAACATGACAAGCTCGTCAAGTCCGTATATGATATACGGCGTATATCATATACGCCGCATATGATATGCGTTGACTTGAAGACTTATGCGTTGACTATCAAACTTAAACTATACATTTGACATTTTAGCTCTACACAATCATATCTAATACATCTAAGACCCTAGCAATAGACATTATGCTCTAACATGCTTCGTTGACAGGATCCTTAAGGAGGTTTTGCGAAACAAAATCTTTGATGCCGGAAATCTTAAGTTTTTTACTCATGATTATTGGAGATGAAGACTAGAGAAAAAAGCGATTACCTTGATTAGAGCAGATGAAGAATTAAAATATTTCCTATGAATAAATATAGGGATAATGAAGAGATTATGACGGAATCATGGATGGGCAACACATGTCATATATCCATTCCACCTTCAAATTCAAAATTCAAAAAATTAACAGCTGTAAACCATTATTTACACCGTCAATTTAGGGACAATTGTTATGCATAGAATTTCCAGTATTCTAAATTGCGATGTATTCAGGATAACTTCAGGATGTAGTATCCTCCAGCACGACAGGTATCCTTAATATATTATTGTACTAACAATTCGATCTCTATTTTTTTTAATGATTAACAGGTCAAGTAACGTTCAACACGTCTTCCTGAATACTTGGACTACTTTCAACAGCCGCATAAGCAACGTGCTTCATGGGGAATAACAACTACTTTTGAATTAGTCTAGGTTTCCTGATTTATAGGCAAATTTATTAGTTTATTTCTTGTATAAATAGAGCCTATATCTAGACTAAAAAGCACACAACACTGGCACTTAATACTTAGCAACATTCAATCATTGTAACACGGTCCAGATTGAGAGCTCTAACACTTGTAATCTCTTGATTTTTAATAGACTGTTGGTGATAGTTTTCACCGCCCGAGGTTTTTTACTTGTTATCCTCAGGATAGCAAGCTTTTTCCTCGCAACAAATCTTTGTGTCATTGCATTTATGTTCATTTCAATCAAGCACCTAACCTCACTTACTAATTTGGTTTTGAAATTACACCTGTTGATTTTTACCCAAAACAATATATTCATGTTTACATCCAACTCGAAACTAAACTTTTCCTGGGGCTGCATTACCATTATTTTTGGCTTCCTGGATTGGCCTGCTACTGAGTCTGTATTGGATACAGTTGGATTACAAGTTGGCGTCCCAAAATGCCATCTGCTTTGACCTGAATGACACTGCATCCAACTAGATGTATCTGGTTCTGGTTCGATTGGGTTGTCAAGTGGCATTTCATTGGAAGGATGATAATTTAGAATATCAGAGGGATGATATTCGAGAGTTGATGGATCCCTTGGTATGATTATTGGCATCTGCTCCGCGCTCGAAAATGAACTGGTTGGCTTCCATAGGGTAATACTGGAACAAATGGCCAATCTTGGCTAAAGAAGTCGATATAGTAACCGCCGGTTCCTTCTAATGTGACGTTAGGAATGGTTGGTTCTAGGAAATTCGCCATCCTACGATCCTGGCAGAAAGTATCGATATACTTCTTGAACAACATCTATAAGATTAGAATGGCGAGGGATAGGAAAGAGTACCAACCTATCTTATCCCTATAATATAATGTAATCAAATGTTGAAACTTATCTTTGATCAAAGCATTGGTATGTTTAAATACCTAATTCGCTAAGATTGATGGCTTTGATACCAACCTGTCACACCCCAATTTAAGGTCTCGGAGTGTGACCAATAGTTGGTACCTATTTTATAAATTAATCAGAGTTTAAAGTTATAAAGCGGAAGTATTGATTAAAATATTATTATGTTCCCAAATGTCGGGAATTAAACACCCGATAATTGCTACAAAAGTGTTTTAACTTACAAAACCATAATTTACATTATTTTAATAACAAAAACTTCATCTGAGACATCAGATCGTCTAATGGCTATCAATCATTTCGAAACACCTATTCATGTAAAACAGTTTACAAAATACGTCAGCAACACATGCTGGTGAACATGCTAACTTTAAAACATTTATGAAAACCTTTAGTTCATACTCGAAACAATCAGCGGCCCTCTAGCCAAAGTACCAATTATATCACATTAGTCCAGCCCTCATAGCCCTATAGACATGATCAATGAGACGGGGACCTGGTACCACGAGTGGTGGGGTATGCCTACCCTCTGCCCATAAATATAAGGATCCAAATACAAGTATAACTAGCCTGAATGCCAGCAGATACTAAAGTTTGAGGGACATATAATCCCATGTAAACTTTTGTTTCTAGGTAATTGACTCGATTAAAGAGTTTTATAGATATAAGCGTATTCACCTTTGTGCTAATCAATGCTTTCACAGATTATGTTTTGAAGTAAACTCGGACCTATAGTAGGAGAATAGCTTTGTATAAATATGTAGATCTAAAACTCTAGCTTAAGACATTTAGGGGCTGTTTGGAAAGTGCTGAACTATTAAGTGCTTAACCGCTAAGAGGTATGAATGATTAAGAGGCTCTGAACCAGTAAATGCTGAACGAGTAAGTGCTGTTTGGTTTGACATCTGAATAACTATACAAAATGACTATTTTACCCCCTCTGAAGCAATAAGCGCAAATAGTCGATTTGGACAAGCAATGTTGAACTAAAATGAACAAAAACTACCAACAATAAAATACATCTTGCAAAATAGCAAACCAACAATTTATATTGAACCAAACTACCATCATGATCGAACAAATTAAACAACGCATAAAAAGATTTTATTACTAAATCATTCCTTCGGTATTCATTCTTGAAATTTACTCTATTATTCATATTCATATCAATAGCAAACTAGTGGTTGTTGACGTCTGATAAATTATAGGCAACGAAGAGATATTTTGACCATATAAAGTCAAAATCAAGCTTCGATTTAAAAAGAGAAGGGCAACCACCCCTGATTCGACACACAACATTAAGCATCATCTGCAAGAATACACACAAAAAAAACTTAAATTGATCATCCATGAAATCGATTAGCGATTCTTAAAAACCGGCTGAAACTCACATGACAGATCCTGAACGAAGATTCCTAAAGACGATGATTGGAGGGGGTTGAAGAGACTTCGAAGATGGTATGGTCCTCCTTTCACCTGAAGATAAAACCCCTCTCATGGTCATCCTCCTCTGCTTCTCTCTCTTCACCCGGCTCTCCGGCTCTCTCTCTCTCTCTCTCTCTCTCTCTGAATATGGTGGTGTGGTGGAAGGTTAGGCAAATACAATGGGGGTAAATGTGTCCTCTGATTCATTCAGCTATAATTCTAATCTGAGCGATTAAGAGGCAAATGGAGCCATTCAGACATGTGACTTTAACAAACCAAACACCCTAAAATCTGAATGAAACAGACATGTCCTCTTAATGGGCTCATTCATATGCAAAACAAACAGCCCCTTAGTCTATTTTGAATAACCATTACCTTGATAAATCATTTGTTTATTTAAAACATTCGGACCTTTAGTCCCCTTTGTTTATTTACCATTTATGTGCGATATTTCTTCTTCATGAAGAAACGTACATATTAGGTTTCGTCCTCAAGAAGAAACGTCATTTGACTATACATTTCTCATATAATATTTATGTTTCTAATCATTAAAGAAACATTATTTTAATTATACGTTTGGCTTATATAAAGCTATATTTAACTTATATCTTATCAAGGTGTGGGCTATACCCCCAACAAGGGTCTAAGCCAAATATAATAAAATAATCAGGCAGAACCCCTACCTATATGAGCACTTTTGATTAGGGGTGAGTTTTTTAACCGTACCTAAATACCAAACCCGACCCGAAGCAACCCAATAGCCAAATAACCCGACCCGAATGAACCCGAGCCGATTAAAATCCAAACCCGAATCCGAGAAACAAACAATGGGGTCGGTATTTAGGTTGAAATATCCAAAATTGGGTTGACCCGAACAACCCGAATAACCCAAATAGCTAGGTTCGATGTATTATAAGCCTAAGGGTAACCAAATGTCTCATGCTTACAAATCTTGATGCGTATAGTCTATATATCATTAATAATTAGTTATGGCATGCTATATTCATTACATTCACAATTTAATTTAACAAAATCTGAAATCCCTATTGCTTATATGTATTGATTGGTGGTTCTTTTTTTCCATTCCACAATCCACAACTGCACATCACACTGATAGCATCGCACAAATCCGTGAAGCACTCCTACTACACTCTTTCTTGGTTCAATCAAATCTATTTCAAGGTAACACTTTAAATCTTATAAGATTAATCTAGTGTGATATCTATTTCAATGTAACACTAATCTTATTACAAATTAATTTAGTTTGATCTTTAATTTGGTGTTTTTTATAATAGAATTAGAAATGGCGAAGCAAACTTATAAGTATTTTTAAAATTGTCACAATGAAGAGTGAAGACTGTTTAGAAGTTTATTTTCATCATCTGTTTTATTGTCAATTTTATGTTTTAAACATTTTATTTCTACTAAGTTTTTGGAATTATGAAGGTTTTGGATTTTGTTATAGTTGAATAAGGTCGTATGTTGAAATTGACTTGGTGATGGTTTTATGAACGTTTGAATTATGGTTTTATTTATCATCTTGCTAAAGATGATTTTTTTTAACTTGTTAAACCCGAAACCCGTCTCGAACAACCGAAACCCGAACTTATTTGGGTCGGTTTTTGGGTCAATTTGCTTTGAGTTCAAACCTAAACAACCGACCCGAACAATATGAAACCCGAATAAATAACCTGAAAAACACCCTTCCTTTTGAAGTGCCTAGGCTTAAAGCGGGCAACACTTCTACTTATTGTCAGGTATTTGGGAGACTTGAATCGTCAAAACCTCAACTACTTGTAAGTACTCCCAGAAAACAAACTCTTCGAAACGTCGAGGTCATGGCACGTACTTCGACATAATTTTTGTGTGATTGAGGTGTGATGGATGAATGGGACCACCCCATGGCCTCCTCTTATAGGAAATATTTTGTGTTCCGTAGTGTATCATGACGGACCTTTTAACTGCCTCTGAATATTATATCATGTCGTGCATCGCGATGGATGTTTGGGCTGGCCATCACGTAGCGCGACGCCGCTTACTAGGTTTGATGATTCGACACGTAGACATTCCACGTGGTGACACGTAGCCTGCCCTATGTTGCCACGTGCTGACATGTTGTTGGACACGTGTCACACTGTCATGGTGACTACGTCGCGTAGCGTGACGAAGGAATGGGTGGGTTCGTAACGTAGTGCGATACCACCCATTCTTGGGTTTTATAATACTCCCATTGCGATACGCTGTCTCTGATCCGTCATGTAGCGCGACGGGTCCAAATCTTCAAAATTTTCATTTTAGTCCCTTGATTTTTGAAATTGACATTTTTGGCTTAAAATTTAGAGATGTTACATGTTGATAGGGCATTTATGGGGAATGATTAAAGTTTGAGGCAAGGGTGCATGAACTTGACCGGTGGATAAACAGGTGCACCTTGATTCTTTTTGTTTAACTGATATTTTAATTAAATAAGTTATAACTAGGGGTAAAACATGCTTGGAGGGTTCTAAAATAATTATGGGCTGAGTCTTGGTTGGTTTGAATGGTTAAAACGCGAGTTAGCACCTTTAAACGTTCGAAAACAAAATCAAAAACAAAACTGTTGTTGTTGTAGCTTGGTCGTGTAGCGCGACCAGATATGGTCATCCCTGTTGCGTAGCGCGATATGTAGGCTCGACATCAGATTTAGTTTTTTTGACAGTTTTAGTCCCTGGACTTGTTTAAAATCGAGTTTTAGCGCGAAATAAGTGAGTTAAGGACCGTAAAGTGTAATATAACAACATGACAAGTATTAAATATGATTGTAACATAACATTCATTGTTTTATTAATATCCAAAGATCCGAAAAAACAAAGTGGGTCGGTTTTACAATGCAAACACCCCAAAAATGACAAATGTCACATTAATGAAGAAGAGACCCTCTTCTTCATTTTATACAAGTGTCAAAGTACCGATGAGCTAAAGTTGAAAGTGACATCTGATAAATTCTGTTACAAACAACTGATAAGCTAACTAAAACAACTAATACAAAAGGAATCCTAGGTTAACTACTGATCTTCTGTAACAATTGATGAGATATCATCATTTGTTTGTTATCAGTTTTTTACTCGTCAATAACTTACAGCATCTGCTGATAATCTTCGGTAGGTGCATCAGTTGATTTGTAGCCAGCACTTTGGAAGCAATGGTGGGATTTACTGAGTATGATGATGATGATGATGACGACGACTTTGGAAGCAATGGTTTGTTTTCACCATACTGGAGAACAACTGATGTTTGAACCATAAGTTGTTTGGTTTTTGGCTATCAGTCATTTCCAAGGTTCAACAAAGTGGGGTTTATAAGCGATATGCCCCCTCTTTTTAATATTTTAATAATATATTATATGTATATAAATATAAAATATATTAAAAGCTAAATAATTTGAGCCAAACTGAGTCGAGCTAAGCTCGCTTTCTTAACGTTCCGAGCCGCCTCCACTCAGTTTTAAACTGAGCCATATCGAGCGAGGTTTTTCCAAGTTTAATCTGAGCGAGCTAGCGAGCTCTAAGGCGCAAACTTTTTTAATAGTCATGAACCCGCTTGGCTAGTATAAACCAAATGTGGATGCATATAATCGCATGTACGTGTCACCCAAGACACTCTTCTATTATAGTATATAGAATAGATTTTTTATTTAGCTTTATTCTAATTACATTTTCTTTGTGTCTGTTATACATATTTTTATTTATTTATACACATTGTATAATTAAATAAATTTCTAAAAAATCCAAAAATATTTAATATTATTTTGTTATATATAATTTTATATATGGCAAAGTTTTAAAGAAACCTTGGTGCGATCCGTAAGTAAATCGTTTGCCGGTAAGGATACATCATAAATTTTTCGTAATGAACGTTTATGAATGACCATGGCAAAGTATCCAGTACTCTATCCTGGTGTTACCTTATGTGATTTCACTAACATCCGTTAATTTATCGAAATTAAAATTACTCACTCTAATTTTCGACGAATTACGACCGATAACCACCTTCATCGATGGATTTTTAACGAATGTGATCATAAGTGAAATCGTTATTATGTATTACCAAGTCATGTAGGTGTTGGCTTAACTATGTTTATTTGCTTCACGGCAATAAGTAATTATTGTTGTTAAGAGAGGTATTATCTACTATAATTATTACTATTTGATTTATTATTTACCTTTTAAGTTTGTTTATTAGGCATTATTCTCTCTCTAGTTTGAATATTACATTATTATGATAAATATTGATAGTTTTATCATTACCATTAGTGTTTAGCTTTATTAATAGTTTTATCATTACCATTAGTGTTTAGTTTTATCATTTATTATCAATTTCGTTGTAGTGTCTCTATATAGATGTATATAGATATCTAATTGTCAGCTATTCGATATACGATATTATTCACCAAATACATCATTTCAGTTCTTTTGAATTTTTTCATGTTATCGAATTGTTATTGCTCATGAGTACTAAATCATTCTACTTTTTTTTACATCTCTTTGTATTACTATAAATTAGATACTGAATTTGAAATTTATAAACCAGAACAACACATGAAGCATATATCTATAAGAAGCAGCGCTGACCCCGAATTTAGAAATCATAACGAAATTCAAGCTCGAGTAGAAGAATAATTAGATGGAAGATACTATATAAGAATGAATCATGATACTCTACAATGATTTCTCATATGCTCGTTTAGCTAACTTTTCTGACTCGAGGAGGTATGTTAATCAAGTAATCAATACTCCGTCTCTAGTTTGAATATTAGGATAGGTATTGGCTTTTTATCATTATCATTAGTTCTTTTAAGAGCATTATTGTTATAACTGGTTAGCTTCATCATTATCCATTTCATTATAATCTCTCTTGAATTCCTTGGGTTGTGGTTTTCAGTTAACATAAATTTTTAGTTCTTTTGAATTCATTCAATTGCAAAAAACTAGTGTTCTTTAGTATTGTAAATTCTAGATTGTGATAACTAAACTATTTAATTTCAATAAACATGGTAGTTAACTTGAATTTCATTAGTGCTTTTTTTTTCCTTTATGAAAAATGACACCTCTATCCATTTCTGCATATATGGGTTATACATTCATAGAAAGTAGAAGTTCCACAAGGATAGACATTTGCTACAAAGAGTTTATATATCTTTCATTAGGCCATTAGGGTCTCAACCAAAAGCCTCTAGGACCCTATATATTTTATCATTTTCACTTGCCATCCCATGTTATTGGATGCTATGGGATATGCATATATGATTGACATAATTATATGAGATGTGTGAATACAATATATGCCTCTACTAATACAATCATCATGGCACATATCATTATATTATAATCATCATGATCATTTAGAGTTATCATGATCACCAACTTCTGTGCCATCTCATCAGTTCAATCATCACTTCCATTCTACATTTCTACTTCTTTAAACGTAAGAAAAGTTGTTTACATGAAAAAAGGGAACGTTTGCTTTATTTTGCAGAGATAACTTTAATTTATTTGGTTACTTATCAAAGTGAAAATATTAAAATAGACTAGCTAACTACCAATCCACTTCCATCACATGAGTTTCAGCACATCAGCATAGATGTTGAAATGTTGGCATGGCCTCCAAACAGTCAATGAATAAGATTCCATTAACCGATCATTTTGCGTGTGCGAATAATACGTACCATCTTACAGTGGCCGACATCGGGTATCAAGGGGCCGTTGTGATGTATTAACATCTGAAGGAAGAAGATACCAAAGGCTAGTGGGAGAAATCATGATGAATCTTGCATAATAATATTCTTTTCTTCTTTGCTTGATGGTCCCAAGTCTACCTCTATTCAACTTTTCATTTCTTTTTCCCTTGAATAGTACAACCCTACCTCCATCTTCCTACTTTCATGCTTATGTTATATTACTCTTTTGACTAAACCCATAAATCTCTAATAGGCATCTTTATACTATGATTAGATTTTTCATTTTACGTGTCGGTCTTGGTGTTCTAAGGAATACCACAAACACATGCCAACGCATGTGCTTTATTGATACCCTATTTTCCTATTTTTCCTTTTTTAATCTTTATCATATGCTTCTCATGTCTCGTCATTAAATGCATGAACTCTCTAGAATGTGTCGGTTTATTGTGTGATTAGCTATAGCTCATCGTCTAATTAGCAAGCTAAGAAAAAGATGGCAAGTCTATACATATGAGCCATTGTTGTTGGTGCCATTGCCATAATTGTTTCTTGGAGCTTCTTTGTATGTTGATTGATAAACTACTTTTAACTTTTAAACCATGCTTGATTGCTGCCAACCAACCAACATCCTTTAATAATTCAGGTGAATGGCATATTCCATTTTACATTTTCAAAAAGAAAGTAGCTACAGGGTACCAAACTACCAATATTTCATCAAGTGACAGGATTAATATACAGAGTTGACCTTTTAAACTATTATTTATTGTTATAGCTAATAAAAAGTGACCACAAGCAGGAAGTTTGCATTTATTTATGTGAAAGGTTGGAATATGAGAAGCTAAAGAAGGGCCATATATATATGCCAATGACAGAAAGACAAACGAGAAAGTAACAACACAACCTACATATATAGGGATGGGTTAAGCTAGTGCATTCTTTGTGAATATGAAAAGGTTGCATAACCATTTACAGTTATGCTACTTTTTTCTTTGCAAGAAAATGGGATCATGTAATGATCTGGAAATTAATTAGATAAAGTATATTTCATGTTCAGGGTGTCATTCCATATGTGCAAAACAACTTGATACTGTGCCATTAGATGTTTGCATGTGGCCTCTTAATTCACATCACCTGTCATTTCTAAGCATGCAAAGACTACTAGATAAAGGGTTCAAGTTGTTCTCAAGCAGTATCTTCTAAGGTGTATCTCTCTCTCTCTCTCTCTCTCTCTCTCTCTCTCTCTCTCTCTCTCTTCTTTTATCATATATCTTTATTAAACTGACACATGAATTTTCTGTAGGCATACAAAACACTGAATTCCACTTCGTCATCAAGTATATACTAAATTCCTGTGTGAGAATTCCCATTTTGTGTTCGTTCGACTAACTATAATCACTTTTAATTCATCCGTATCTAGCGCGCCTTAACCAAATGACAATATTTCTCATGAATGTTTGTTTTCTGTTCATGTTTAAAGATATTTACTAATTGTAATTGATACTGTAAAGAAAGAGTGGGTGCTAAATATTAGTTATTCACTCATGATGGCATGTTTGTCTTTAGAGATCTCAGATTCTTGATCACAGCCACCTTTGAGATGAGCAAATCCTGGTATATTGCCACCAATTCATGGTGTTTCGTTGGCTTATTACTAGCTTGCATGTCAGACTATTGGCAACCATCTAGTCCAATTATTGGGCATGTGAGAATTAAACGCTATTCTGAAAAAACTAGAAAGTTACAATTCAAAACATGTTTTTAATATATCAGGATTTAGATCAATACCTTCTTTTTATGAGAGATTTGCTTCCATTGAAAATGGCTGGTAGGGCAGTTATCATAGGGAAACAATGGAGAGACAATACGGGACACTTATGTTGGCCAAAACTGTGACCTTTGCAAGTTAATGGTGTCTCATATTATCATGTGGGTCTAGTAGTGGACACTTTTCCAGGCTCTATGTACCTCTTAATCCTCATTTTCTCCACTTAACTTCATGGCTGTTTAAATCATTAAAAGCAACATACACTTCTGTGCTCCTTTTCTCAACACATATGAGAGAAGCAAATGTAGATATTTGTAAAAAATTATGACCTTTAAACTTGTGGAAAATACAGATGTTATCATAGAGAAAGAACGAGATACAAAATGAAGTTCATGAGACTTGGGACAAGACCAGACACCTTCTATACGGGCGAAGCCACAAGGTTCGTAGATCGTTGTTATTTTCTTGAATAATACTAGTAAGTAAAGCAATTAACAATGATTAGCATATTTCAGGACAATGATCTCTGACTTACCCAGTGACCTCACGATATGCATCAACAATGTCACATACCTTCTTCATAAGGCAAGTAATTTTAGATGCAAAACTATAATTTGTAAATGCGTACATAGTTTTAGTACTTTTTAACAATAAAATTACATAGACCATTGTGGTATACCAAGTTTCAGTTTCCACTTGTTCAAAAGTGTGGGCTCCTGCAACAACTTTTCTCAGAAAGAGAAGGCACTACAAGTGTTACTGTGGAGCTTCATGATATTCCTGGTGGTGCGGATGGTTTCGAGCTGTGTGCCAAGTTCTGTTATGGGATCAAAATTGATCTAAGTGCCCGGAACTTTGTACGAGCGATATGTGCTGCTAAGTTCATGCAAATGACTGAATCTGTTGTGAAGGGAAACTTTATATCAAAGCTAGAGGTTTTCTTCAACTCTTGCATTCTTGAAGGGTGGAAAGATTCGGTTCTTGCATTGCAGACTACCGAAAGGTTTCCTGAATGGTCTGAGAATCTTGGGATTATCAGAAGCTGCATTGATTGTATAGTTGATAAAATACTCACACCCCCATCACAGGTAACCACTATAATACAGCTTCATTAACAGTAATAAAAAAATTGCCACTGTGAACTTGGGCTTATGCAGGTTAGATGGTCTTTCACATATACCAGACAAGGATATGAAAAAAAGAAGCACCACAAGTCCGCCCCTAAAGATTGGTGGACAGAAGATATAGCGGACCTGAATGTAGACCTATTCAGATGTGTGATTAATGCTGTGAAGTCAAAAAACATGCTGCCACCACAGCTTATTGGTGAAGCTTTACATGTGTACGCATGCCGTTGGCTTTCAGATGTGAGGCCGTACCCAGAAACCTCAACAGCTTCTCAAATGAACCAAGAAGAAGAATCTGCAAAGAGAAAAAAGCGGCTTGAGATGATCGTAAGCCTTCTTCCTGACGAAAGAGGATCAGTTTCCGTTGGATTCCTGCTGAGGCTCCTTAACATGGGGAATCTTTTACATGCGTCTCAAGTGATTCGTTCTCAAATCATTAAGAAATGTAGCTTGCAACTAGAGGAGGCCACACTGGATGACTTAATGCTACCTTCTTCACAAGACTATTCCGCTGATCGTCACATTTATGATATCGAACTGGTTGAGGTTGTCCTGGAGGGTTATATCGCGCAATGGAGAAAAACATATTCTAGAGACGCAAATTCACATAATTTGATTACAAAGGTTGGGAAGCTGGTGGACTCTTATCTCAATGTCGTCTCAATGGATCTGAATATGTCGGTACAGAAATTAGTGTCTCTTGCTAAAGCTTTACCTGATTTTGCGCGGCCTAAACATGACAAACTTTACAAGGCAATTAACATATATCTAACTGTAAGTAATATTAGAAGTAAAAAGTAACTTTCAGAACCTCTTACTAGAATAAATACATACATAAATATGTTATTTCATATGTATTCAGCTGTCATAAATGATATGACCATGAGCAGGAACATCCCCAAATGAGCAAAGAAGAGAAGAAGCACCTTTGCAGCATTTTGGACTGCCAAAAGCTATCTGCTGAGGCGCGTGCCCATGCTGTGAAAAATGAGAAGCTTCCATTAAGAACTGTCGTGCAAGTCCTTTTCTTTGAGAATGAGAAACATGGTAGTAAGGAAACAAAAGGCCACGAAAGCCATCAATCCGTAATGCAATCTCGAGGCAGAGAACTAACAGAAACCACAGAGGATTTCCTCAACAGATTAGAACTGGGCTTAGGTGAACAGTCCACTAAAGCAAAGGCTGCTAGACGAATAAGTGGTCCAAGCAGCACAAGCCAAAGGCTAGGGTCGGAATCCGGACACAAGTCAAAGGGGAAAAAGGTTTGGGAAACAGGATCAGACAAGGTAAGGGAAATCATGGAAGAAGAAACAACACAGGAACTTGCAAAAGTAAGGATGCAACGAAGTAAATCAGAGCATGGTCGTCGTAAGGGAAAGTAGAATATGGATTTTTGAATCTTGAGTTGGTATCAGCTGTAGCAAAAATCTCTCCATAGAACAACCAGCATTTTTAAAGAGTTAAAACCAGTGTTCTACGGCTGTACTAGTGCAGAGTTTCCAGTGTCGAAGGTGTTATCCGACATTTAGTTCATTAGTTGCTTAAATTGTAAATCAACAAAATCAAAATGTTTTTAGATAACCATTTCAATAAAATGATATGATTTCATATGTGACCCGTTAATTCATTAGTGGCTGTTTCATTTATTCACTTATGTTTTTCATTTATTTTAGTTATTGGGTCTTGGTACCTTTAAACAATTTGTTTTACGCTTGGTTTAAGTTTGGCCCTCTAGGGTTTGTTAATGGACCGATGAATTGGTTGTTTGTTTGGGCTGTAGGCAATCAAAGTGGGGGAACCAAAGTTCAGTGGTGTTACTCGATAATTCATTAGAGTGTGTTTAATGCGTTCGATTATTTTCAGTTTATCGAGTCTGTACGTTAGAACTTTGGTTTGTTTTTAGGCCCATTAAAGGTTTGCTTGCTTTGGGCCCATTAGGGTTTGCTTTGATCTTATGGTTTAATGGTTTGTTTGGGCCATGGGCCAACAAACAAACAGTATGTAACATGAAGTCATGTTCCTTGAAGATACCACGGTTAGGCATGCATGTTTATCTACAACCGTTAACGGTTGTGGATATAACCGTCCATGCTAACTATCGTGGTTATTCATTATGTTTAAATAGTGTCTATTGAATTCGGTGTTTGTAATCACAACATACAATCAGTTTTGTTAATTAGTTTCTTGTTTCAATCACAAGTGGTGTTATTCATACTCGCAATTTGATTTCTTGTAAACACGAACAAAAACTTACAAGAAATTGAATTGCAAGCAAGTATGAATAACACCACTTGTGATTCAAACAAGAAACTAGATTAACAAAACTGATTGTACGTTGTGATTACAACTCCTGATTCAATTGACACTACTTAAACAGAATGAAAAGTCACGATGGTTAATATGGACGGTTATATCCATAACCATTTAAAACGGTTGTAGATAAACATGCATACCTAACTGTCCTATCTTCAAGGAACATGACTTCATGTCACGTACTGTTTGTTTGTTGGGCCAATGCCCAAACAAAGCATTAATCCGTCAGATCAAACAAGCCCTGGCGGGCCCAAAGCAAACAAACCCTTAATGGGCCTAAAAACAAACAAACCAAAGTTTTAACGTATTGACTCGATAAACTGAAAATAAACGAAAACATTAAACGAACTCTAATGAATTATCGGGTAATATTTGTTTGGGTCGATGGATTGGTTGTTTGTTTGGACCATTGTCAATCAAAGTGGAGGAGCGAAAGTTCGGCGAGAGGCTGAAGGTAGTCCAACCAAAAACATATTTGATCAACGATTGCATGCGGCATTCCATAAAAGGGAGAATTGAGTAAGACTGCAGACCAAGTCGTAGAAAAAGATAAAGGGGTTGCCTATGATGTGAGGGGCATGTCCTCGGTTAATTTAAACAAGAGTGGAAGATTGGCTACCGAAAATGCTAAGTCTGGGATGGATTCACAAACCAGAAAGCGTTTGGCCCTTGGATGCAGGTGGGAACTGCAAAGAAGCCGACTGGTAAAACAGGAGTGACATGTTATCAAATCCATCCATTGTGTGGGTGAAGTTAAAGTACCAGTTAGTGGAGGATTGAAAACAATGCCATGTGTTAGTTATAAGTTATAACTCTAAGTCCAAATATTGTTTTAAAGAATTGAAACAATCGTTTAAGGCGATAGATGTACTTTGAGTAGAATATTTAAAGGAAACGGTAAGGGGTTATGAGGTGGAAGGTGGAAGGTGTGAGGCATATTTGGAGAAAGAATACCTTGGGTGGTATCATGAGAAGTTGGATAGTCCAAATCGAGAACTAAGCTCATTCTAAAGGATTTGAGCTATCTCAGCATCAAAACGCTACCACGAATATCATGATTGAGAGTGTTGAGGATCCATGATATCACCATATGATTGCACCGTTTCCAATAAGCAAGATGCGGTTGATTAGCTGGCATGGTGACAGTGTTATTGATGAAGCCTAGTTTGTTCTTAGCTGAAAGAAAAATACTCATTACTCATTTCCAAGCTACAAAACCACTTCCGTCAAAGAATTTTGAAACAAGAGTCATGCCAGGTGATGTTCGGTTTATTTGTTTATAGTTTGGTTCGTTAACTTAGTCGTTTTAGTTGTTTAGTTTAGGAACTTTAGCACTTCATACGCGTTTATTGTGTTTCAGGTTACAGGTACTTAACACGACTAATTTGGACCTGTATGAGCACGGGATGAAGACCCGAAATGTCCAGCACGAGAATTGAGACAGAAAACTGAGGCTGCTGAGTGATGCTACCCATCGCGCTACGCAATGGGTGTTGAAAACAGGACATCGCGCTACGCGATGCCCATTAAAATATTTTAATGGCGTTAACTTTTGGTCCATCGCGTAACGCGATGGACCAGGAAAGGGGACGATCGCGCTAAACGATGGGTCCCACAGTCAGGAAAGTTAGGGTTCTGTGTTATATCATGTTTTGATGACCTAACTCAACATTATTCAGTTTCCAGAGCAGTTTTAGAGGGAAAGAGCAGCCTACCATCACTTCCATTCATCTAAAGGCCATCTACATGATCTAACCACTCAAATCAAAGAAAGAGAGATGCCGAGACGCGGCTAGTTCCTTTGAGTCATACCCGGGATGTATAGTTTGTAATCTTTCAGTTTATTTCTCATGTAATAGAACAGCTAATTGTAACTGTCTTGATGTTAATCTATGAGTATTGATGTTTAGTATGTCCATGCATTCAGTCGGTTTAGGTTTTTGTCAATCAAAACGATTAGTGTCGGTTTCTATAATAATTGCTCGTAGGATTGTATTGACTAGTTATTTGCAAGGAAGCATACAATTGCCCTTAGTTGAGTCACACTGGCAGGGAACGTTTGATAACCAGTTCCGTGTGTTAGCGATTGTGGATGCCTAAGGTTTAACTTGTTAGTCTGTCTGTAGTTGACATGAGATAATTAATTTGTTAGCTTGCATGAGAATACTGCTAGTTGCTTACTTGAATTCCCGAGTGTGATTTGCTTTGTTTATTGATCAAATCTTTACTTAATTACTTGCTTATTATTAAACCCAATCAATTGCTAGTGTGATCAGCACTGTTAACTAAGTTACTTCATAATGTTAGGAATCGGTTTCACTTCACACTGACCACATACTCCTTGTGGTTCGACACCTAACTTACCTAGCTTGCTTAGGTGATTAGGACACTGATTTAATAATTTTTTACTAGATAGCGACAGGCTAGCATCAAAATGGCTCCGTTGCCTGGGAGTTAGTGCGCTTAGTGTTTTTGTCTTAATTGATTTCTTTGTTTAGTTTAGTTTAATTTAGTTGTTATTTTTATTTTTAGTTTATTTTATTTTATTTTCTCATTTTACGCGGGGTGTGTTGTTTGTGCTGGTAACAGGTTTATGCAAACCCGCTATTCAGGAAGAAATTCCCCACTGATTTACAAGCCAGAAATCGAGCGTGTAGCTCGGCAGAACCGAGCTCAGATCAGAGAGTCAGACATGAACGCTCAAAATCAAAATCAGAACCAAAACCCACCACCCGATAACAATGTCTTTCAACCAGAAAAAAACCCACCTAACACCCAAAATCCACCAAACAATGACTATTTAGCACCTATAAATACAAATCAACAACCACAAAATTCAGCCTGACAATCCAGAAACCTTGACAGAGCCATGCCATCAGCCCCAAACAATACCCCTCGTCACCGACAGCCAATTATCAGAGATTTAGATCATATCTGTATTCACACTGATGACGAAGAATAGGGGGATCAGGAGGAACAAGAACAGAGGAATGATGGTAGTAACGGGGACGACTGGAGGGTTAGAAGGAATGACGGGTTTGAGACGAGAAATGAAGATGAGATTGTTCGAAATGAGGAAGTTGAGGAACCATTTAGGGTAAGAGGTGAAATGTGGAGAAACCGAGACAGCGACGGTATTGGAAGATTTCGGGAAGAACGAAGACAGCCGATTCAAGTTAACAGGGGAGGTTTTGAAGAACCGAGGGCAGAAGAAGGAATTATGGGGCCCCGGTTCATGGAGTAAACAGTCGGTTCAGACCGGCTATTTCGGATGGTGCCTCACTGATTGTCGTACAAGTTCACGTACCAGGACAACCGACATTCAAATCCCATCCATCCTACATTAATATAGTTCCTAACTTTCACGGGATAGCGTCCAAAGACCTGTATTCACACTTATCAGATTTTGCAGCTATTTGTGGGTCTATCGGTGACGGTACATTTGATCAGGATGAGGTTCGGTTGCGATTAAAGACAAAGCCAAAAAATGGTTCAATTCGTTACAGATGCACAATATAGAGAACTGGGGTGAAATGCAGCAGGTGTTCTTAAACGATTATTATACGCAGTCGAAGACAAGCGAAGCCCGGATTGAGATTCGTCACTTTTCACAGTTACTAGGTGAGTTGTTTCATGAGGCTTTTACAGGAGATGATTAGGAAATGTCCACACCATGGGAACTGGTGAAATGTTTTGTTGACGGGTTAACGTATGAGGATAGGAAGCATTTGAAGGCTTCCTGTAGCAGCCAGTTGTTGAATCAGCCTGAGGAGGATGACTGGGATTTTTTGGAGTATATGTGTGAAGATTCCAAGTCAGAAGCAGCTGCAGAATGAAGACGAAAACATGGGGTCACCAGATTAGTTAAATCTGCCTTGATTAAATCAAAGAGAATTGCAAAGTTGGAAAGAGAACTCGCGGGTTATAGACAAGAGAAAAAGAAAGAGGTTGGTAAAGTCAGGGTGAAGTTCCCAGTTTGTGCAGAGTGTGGTGAATTGGGGTATAAGAAAGATGATTGCCCTGGGTTTGACGAGGAGGAGTGTCCCGACGAGGAGGAAGTCATTCACGCGAATGAGGATCCCAAGGGCCAAGGGTTCCATTTGAACACCTATCACCCGGGCCTAAGGAATCACCCGAATTTCAGATACGGGAACACCTCGACGCCTCGAGTCAGTTGAACCCGAACTTTCTGGGGTCCAGTTAGAACAGACAGCAGAACAGCTACCGCCAGGGCGGTTATCAGCAGGGTTCGAACAGTCGGGGATATAACAGAGATGGTTACCGGGGTAACAGTTCGTCGAGTAATCAGAATCAGGACCAGCAGAAAGGTAGTTCAGTTAATTCAGATGAGTCGGTACTCGAAGTTAGATGTGTTGTTGAAAATCGTGATAGATAATCAGAAGGAAACGTAGAAACAGTTCGAGTTGAGCGATAAGTCTTCAGAGGCGATGTCGAAACAGATTGGTCAGCATGCAGCGGATATGGCGAGGTTACAGAAAAATGCGGGTCAGTTACCGAGTTACACCACAATGAACCCGCAACACTTCAGCTCGAGTTTGAGTTCAAAAAAGCACGTCAATCGGGTAAGTATTTTAAGAAATGAGAAAAGCATGATAATAAGGTTGGGGTTCCACCACCTCCGGTTGATGGGCTAGTGGAAGACATTGATGAAACTGTCGTCAGCGATGACGAACCAGAACCAGTTTTAACTGAACATAATAAAAGTGAAATTAAAATTAATGAATCCGTTCTGAAGGATGGTAACAAAGACCCTAAGGACAAGGGGAAGGGTAAAACAGTTCCCTATCCCGATGCTTTGTTGTCACCATCGAAGGCGAAGATTGCATCTAAACGGGGCCCGCGACAGGAAGAAATGTGGAAACGTTTAGACAAGTTCAAATTAACATTCCTCTTTTAGATGCCATAAAACAAGTTCCCGCCTATGCAAAGTACTTGAAAGATTTGTGCACACAGAAAAGGAACCGAAAGATACCTAAACAGATTGATTTAACTGATAATGTGAGTGCAATTATTTCGGGTGCTCTTTTACCTAAGCTACAAGATCCAGGAGCACCCATTATATCCATTCAGTTAGGTGATTTTAAAATGACACGGGCACTCCAAGATCTTGGATCTAGCATTAGCATCCTCCTGGGAAGTCTATACGATCAGTATAACTTCGGTCCGCTTTAGCTACCACGGTTGTTCAAGCTGACCAGACACCAAAACTTCCCCGGGGAATGTTACATGGCGTGATAATCAAGGTGGAAGACTTTTACTTTCCAGTTGACTTTTTGGTTCTTGATTATATTTCAGGTGAGAGAACCAAACAGCCCACGGTTATACTCGGTAGGCCTTTTTTGGCCACCGCAAATGCAAAATTGACTATCGAACCGGTACTGTAGACTTGGCATTTGGTAAACCAAAGCTTAGACTTAATGTTTTCACACCCGTAAATAATTCTCCGATTGATGATGAATGCTTTACGGTGGACATTATTGACGAGTGCATTCCGCTATACGACTCAGTCGTGAACGCGAACGGCACAATGGAGACGTACTTTATGTTTGACAGGTTACAGGTGGAAACAGATAAGCATCTGGAAAAGGAGGAGAAGAAGCTGGAGGTTGCAACTTTGCGAGGAGATCAACCACCATGGTCAGTTTAGGTTGAGCCATTACCCGAGAAGATCGATACCGGGTTGAAATCATCTTTACAGGAGGCACTGAAAGTGGAGCTGAAGGAGCTACCGAGGCATTTGAAATATGTGTTTTTAGGTAAGAATGATGCATTGCCTGTTATTATAGCTTCTAACTTGTCTTTGGAATAGGAATCTGCTTTGCTGGAGGTGATGGTCGCGAACAAGGAGGCGATTGGGTGGACCATCGCGGATCTGAAAGGGATAAGACCCTCGATCGTCATGCACAAAAATCTTTACAGATCCGGAGGTGAAACCCGCGCATGATGCACAGAGATGGTTGAACCCAAACATGCGGGAGGTCATGAAGAAGGAGGTGCTGAAGTGGCTCGATGCTGGGATTATTTTCGCCATTTCTGACAGCATGTTGGTGAGCTCGACTCAGACAGTACCAAAAAAGGCAGGCATCCAAGTCGTCAAGGACAACTCAGGTAATGAGGTTGCCACCCGGCCGGTAACCGGGTAGCGTATTTTATTGATTATCTAAAACTGAACGCGGCAACATCAAAGGATCACTTTCTGCTTCCATTTATCGATCAGATTGTTGATAGCTATTCATCCAGAAGATCAAGAAGATACCATGTTTACTTACCCGTACGGCACTTTCCCGTTTAGGTGGATGCCATTCGGGCTATGTAACACCCCCGCCACCTTCCAAAGGTGTATGATAAGTATCTTTTCAGATATGGTGGGGGAGTTTTTGGAAATCTGCATGAATAACTTTTCGATTTTCGTCAGATCTTTTGAGCCATGTTTAAATCAGCTTGAAAGAGTTTTGAAAAGATGTGTTGAAACGAATTTGGTTCTTAGTTGGGAGAAGATCCATTTGATGGTCCAAGAGGGGATTGTTTTATACCACAACTGAGAAGGAATTACTCGCAGTAGTATATGCGTTGAACAAATTCCGTTCTTATATTTGGAGTAGTAAAGTAATTGTTTATTCTGATCATTCGGCTGTCAGGTACCTCATGGATAAGAAGGACGTGAAACCGCGTTTAATCAGACGGGTTTTTTTGTTGCAGGAGTTTGATTTGGAAATCCGGGACAAAAAGGAGACAAAAAACGTTGTTGCAAATCACTTGTCCCGGATTGTTTTAGAATACAGAGATCGAGACAGGACCATTAACGAGTCCTTTCCCTATGAACAGATTTTAGCGGTTTCCCAAAACCCTTGGTTTGCTCACATTATTAATTTTAAAGTTACAGATGATTTACCAGAGCATTGGCCAAGGATGAAGAAGAAGCGCATGATGTCATAGGCAAAATAGTATATTTGGGATGACCCGGATTTGTTCAAGATTAGAGCTGATCAGATTATTAGGCGATGCATACCCGAGGAGGATGTCAGATCAGTGTTGAAACACGCGCATTCATCCGCGTGTGGCTTTTATTGGCCAACACTGTTTCGGGATGCTCACGAGTTCGCGACACATTGTTTGAAGTGTCAACAACTCGGAAGTATTTCCAAGAAGGATGAGATGCCCTTGAAACCGATCCTTGTTATTGATATTTTTGATGATTAGGGATCGATTTCATGGGCCCATTCCCGAACTCTTTCGGTAATTTATACATCCTGGTGGCCGTCAACTATGTGTCTAAATGGGTCGAGGTGATAGCCACTAGGACAAATGATCACCTTGTAGTTTGTAATTTCATTCAAAGCAACATATTTTCAAGATTTGAAATTCCCCAAACAATTATTAGTGACGGGGGATCTCATTTTAAAAATTTTAAGTTTGGAAAGTTGCTTAAACGATATGGGGTGGATCATAGATTTGCTACTCCTTACGATCCACAAACGAGTGGATAAGTTGAGGTTTCGAATTAGCAGATTAAACAGATTTTACAGAAAACTGTTCGGACGGACCGAAAGGATTGGTCAACGAAGTTGACCGATGCCTTATGGGCCTACCGAACCGCTTTTAAAACTCCAATTGGTACCACACCATATAGACTTGTGTATGGAAAGGATTGCCAATTGCCAGTTGAAATTGCACAACGTGCTTATTGGGCTACTAAAGAAGTTAATACTAGCTATGATGATGTTGGTAAAGCTAGGAAATTAGCATCGTGCAAGATCGAGGAGTTGTGGGATGAAGCGTACGAGTGTGCATTGTCTTACAAGGCAAAAATGAAGAAGGTTCATGATGTGAAGATTCGGTTGAAAAGCTTTGAAATTGGTCAAAAGGTGTGGTTATACAACATGAGGATGAAGCTTTACCTGGGTAAGTTGAAGAGTATGTGGACGGGCCCGTTTTTGATTGTAGGAGTTGGCAATCACGGGCACTTTGAGATCGAGGATTTTGATGACAAAATTCTACAGGTGCTAAATGGCTATCGGTTGAAGCCAAATTTGGAGATGGATGATATACATAAGATGGACAAGGAGACGATGAGTTTCATTATGACCTCACCAGTTTATGAAGATAATTGAAGCATTCGAGGCAATGTCGACTTGTAGACATGCAATTTAGTGCTGACCGGGAGACAACCCAAGGTTTGTAAGTGTGTTCTAGTTTATTTTCTTTTTGTTGAGTCGTTGTTTGACTTTTGTCTCGAGTTTTGTGGAGCAAATCCCAAGTATGGGGAGGTTTTGGTGAAGTGCTAGTCATGAAGGTTTGGTAAGCATTTGGTTAATTTCACGTCTTTCCAGGTACGTAATGCAAATTTTGAATTCGGAAACGTGTTCAGGGTGTTGTCGGGATGTCGGAAAGTGGTCGGGTCAGAAAATGTTCGGACCCAATTACGGTAAAAACTTTCAGTTAACTGGGACCCATCGCGCTACGCGATGGTCCTAGTTAACAACCCATCGCGCTACGCGATGGGGGTTGGGACATCCCTAACATCTAACGTCATCGCATAGCGCGATGACGCTAGACAAAACCCCATGGCGCTACGCGATGGGGTTTAAACCCTAATTGTGACCAAATTGGATCGCGTAGCGTGACCCAATCTTCCATGACCCATCGCGCTACGCGATGGGTCGTGGATCATCCGAAAAAAAATATTTAATATATATATATATATATATACACGGACCACCACCGCCACCACCATTTCATCTTCTTCTTCATCTCCCTCCACTCTCTCTCTCTCTCTCTCTCTTCACCACCGTCTCACTACCACCACTACCACTATTCTCCACTAACCGCCTCTCTCTCTCACCATCATCATCCTTCCACCATCATCCCCTCTTCTCACTGTTAGCACCGCCATCTACCACCTGTCACCACCGTCTTCTCACTACCACCACCGCCGCTCCCTCACCGTGACCTCCACTACCATCATTCATCATCTTTCATCCATCATCCACATTACAAACATAACGCCCCCATTACAATACACCCTCACCACCGCCACCGTCGGATACCACCGTCGCTTCCCGACGTCTCTAGTCACCATCGTCCTCATCTCTCCTCCATCTATTTATCAAGTTTAGTTCATTTCCGATATCGAGGTTAGTTTATTTGTGGCGTGATTGTGTAATGTTGTCATGAGTCGGTTAGTGTCGGGATGTTTTGATTAGTTGGGTAGTTGATTTGTTTTAGTTAGGATTTTTGAATCGAGTTTATTAAATTGTTAGTTGGGTGTAAACTGAGACTTAGGTTTGAAGGGGTTGTAATTTGGTTTAGTGTCAGGCTACCTAGGGTCGGTAGCTGCATGATTTATGTTGCCGGATTTTGGCGGGTATGATAATTGGCGGGAGTAATTTTGATCGGTTTTATTTTTAAAAGTTCGGTTAAGGGTCGAGTTTTGGACTCTAAAATAATAATAATTTCATATTTTAATATTATTTTAATATAAAAACATATTTTAAGTATTTTAATTTATATAATATAATATAATAATACTTTAATAATTTAATTAATAATAATAGTATTAATAATATATTTTAATTTTTAGTATGTAAATTAATATTTTAATACTATATATAATATAATTTAATATATAATTTTAATAATATATTATTATATAATATGTAATAATATAATTTAATAATATTTTAATAATATAATTGGATTTCGAAACCCGAACCATCCGTTTAGTATGAGTCCCGATTTTGATCTTTGTGTTGCATGTTTTTCGAGACATCAGTCAATCATGTTTGGTTGTTCGAGTCAGTTATGTATGTTAGTTGAGTCGAGTCTTGTTCATGTCGTTTGTTTTTCGGAATTGTGAGCGTAATTTGATTTTAGGTTATCCATCCGTACTCAATCTCCATTCGGGCGGGGACACATGGGTTTATTTTAGTTGTATATAGGATATCCCGAAATTTTGTCGTTTTTCGTGTCATTTGCTAATATTTTATTATTGTTTTGAAGCATGTCAGATATACCCGGATCTTGTAGCGCCGCCGGGCGCAAGAGGCCGAGGCAGCAGCCACCAGGAGCGGGACGACGCGGTCCCGTTGCGGATCCACGTGGAGTTCCAGATCCCCCGCAGCCTATGGTATGCCCACCACGAGTTATCAGGTACGATGGAGATGAGATCCCTATTACTCCCGACACGGTTCGGGAGCATATTATGTGTGACGGTCTCCAGATCCCCCAACGTTATATTACATTTTACCCCAGGGCCTGCCACGGACCCGTATACTTTGGAGGACACCTGGAAGGCTGGGATTTGTGAGCTATACGATCCACCTGCTCTCGTTCCGATCCGACCGGGCCCTTAGGCACCACCACTCCAAGGACAGACGCGGCTGTCGCGCTTCAGATGGGCATGCATACTCATCGACAGCCCGCCTATGTACCCCATATTATGAGGCCTTCATAGCAGCATCCCCTCCAACAGCCACAGCAGCCACCACAGCCGCCAGTCACACTCGAGATTCTTTTTCAGTAGCAGGTGGCGATGCAGACAGACATGCGGGCCCACGTGGCCCACCAGGACGACTATTTCTGCATTCTTTTACTTATCTGCAGGTACCAATCGCAACCTCACTACAGATACATCAGCAGGCTGGAGATCAAGTGCAGGCTGGAGGACCAGAGGCAGCAGGTGCGGGGCAGGCAGCTGATCAGCCTGCCCCTGCAGGTGGAGAGCCACAGGCTGAGCTGCCAGCAGGTGGGGCTTCAGATGGAGTAGTAGAGGACAGCAGACGCGGGTTACAGTTTTGGGTTGTTTTCCTTTTATTTTGTTTTTATCAGCATGGTCTGTATTCTAATATATTATATTTGGGAAAACGTGTATGGGTAACCGGTTGGGTAACATTTGTATATATATCTTGTGATGTATGTATGTTGTGTTTGGTTTATTATATTTGTATATTTGTATATATTTGTGTTGTATTTGGAACTTTGTGGGTGTTGTTCACTATAAACCTCACAAGACCTTACTCGTCAACCCGAGCTACCGGGGGGGTTTAAAGGGCTTGTTGCATACGCTAAATGCCACCGTGATTCCTACGAAAGTGAGTTAGGTCTTTTATCATTTTTAACTTGTTTAACAAAATATTTTATGAAACTAACTAATTCGGTTCGGTAATAATTTTTCTATATTATTTATAACTCTTAAAAGACCTAAGTCTTACACTTGCGAGTGGTTTGCTTATACACATCTCGAGATTTGTGCAGATTTGGTTACTCGGTATTGGTCATGGGTGGAGACGTGTGTCGCGAGTGTGTTGAGAGTCTGTGGACCGAGATTAGCATCGCATTGTCATTATTATCAGGTGATTTCAGTTTCATAGAATATTTTGTTATTTTTATTGTAGCTGTTAGAAGTGTAATTGTATAATTTTGCTTTAAGCCCATCACAATAGTGCCCTGAGTTTTAAATAGTTAAGCAGTAAATTTCAACCCCATCCCTCAAATGTTCGTTAATTGTTTTAAAATTTTAGCTTTGAGGACAATGTCAACCTCAAGTGTGGGGATGGGGAAAAATTGAAACTTTTAGCCCGACAGTACCTCGAAGAGTATTCGGAAACCTAAGTTATTAACTATTAATTATTGCTTTTAATGTTAAGTTAAAGGTTTTTGGTCATGGTTGGTTTTTCAGCTTCTCGATTGTTTTCCCAACAAATATTTTTAAAATGAGAAGTTGAAAATGGAATCGTTTAAGCAAGGATAACGAGTCAAGGGGATGGGTATACATGTTTCATATCGGCAGCCCTTATATCCAGACATATTGTGAGATTAGCCCCTATACTTAATACACATATTATATAATAGATATAAAACATGTCTTGTCATTATTTGAGGGAAACCGGTATGTTTTACAGAATTAGAACTTGCTTGTTATATGCTTATCGAGATCTTAATACCACCACCTATATGGAGATTAGAACTCCAGAAAACCCGTTCCGTACATAATTCCCTACTAAATAAATTCCTTAACCGACATTATCCTTTAGGATCCCATTTGGAGCTTTTACCTTTTTATTTACCGAACCTACATTACACATCGATTCAGCCTTGGCCTTTACGTATATTTTCACCTGTGTGATGAAATCCAGTTCGTTATCGAATTGTATATAGACTGAGTTGTATTTAGTAAGAAGAGTTGTAAATATATATATGTGAATGTCAGATTTGTATTTATTTATCAGTGTTTTGTATTTCTGTTAAAAAAATCAGCAAGAAGCCAAAAAGAAGTTATCAGTTTATTGTGTTCAGTTGTAAATAGCAGCCTATAGTGCTAAATAGTTTGTTTGTATTTAAGTGTTTGTATATTGGGTTGTATAACTAGGTTTCATCCACTTGAGTCACTAAATATGCCTAATTCGCTCCAAACCTAAGCCTCAGCAAAACCCTTAGTCTGAGTCTTTATGCAAACGGTGGGTAATGGGTGGAGATAAACTAACTTGCAAGCATATTAAGTTGTAACTCATATTAGGTATTTTGAGGGCAGAGACATATACTAGAATGTCTCTTTCTAGTCCAGATATTAAACCGAGTGGAGTGTTGATAGTGTGAGGGGTATGAACATGTATGCCTTAAATGGAAACAAAGCTTGTTTGGGCGATTCTATAGTTTTATTGTAGCATTAACTTTATTTGTGGGTTGTCAATCTAGAAAGTGTCAGTCTAGGAAACTAGGTATGACCTTAAACCTTGCTAGTATTAATCGTGATAGTTGATTAACCTATGATGGCGGTTAATGTTTGCTTTAGAGTTTTGCTTGAGGGCAAGCAAAAGATAAGTGTGGGGATGTGATGTTCAGTTTATTTGTATATACTTTGGTTCATTAACTTAGTCGTTCTAGCTGTTTACTTTAAGAACTTTGGTACTTCATACGTGTTTATTGTGTTTCAGGTCAAAAGGTACTTAGCGCGACTAATTTGGACCTGTACGAGCACTAGATGAAGACCCGGGATGTCCAGCATGAGAATCGAGATGGAAAACTGAGTCTGCTGAGTGAAGCCACCCATCGCGCTACACGATGGGTGTTGAAAGACAGGGCATCGCGCTACGCGATGCCATTAAAATATTTTAATGGCATTGACTTTTTGTCCATCGCGCAACGCGATGGGTCCAACAGTTGGGAAAGTTAGGGTTTTGTGTTATATCACGTTTTGACGACCTCACTCGACATTATTCACTTTCCAGAGCAGTTTTAGTGGGAAAGAGCATCCTACCATCACTTCCATTCATCTCAAGGCCATCTACACGATCTATACCACTCAAACCGAAGTCCGAGAGATGCTGACAAATGGCTAGTTCCTTTGAGTCATAGCCGGGATGTATAGTTTGTAATCTTTCAGTTTTATTTCTCATGTAATAGAACAACTAATTGTAATTGTCTTGATGTTAATCTATGAGTATTGATGTTTTAGTATGTCCGTGCATTCAGTCGGTTTAGGTTTTTGTCAATCAGAATGATTAGTTTGTTGGTTGCTATAATAATTGCTCGTAGGATTGTATTGACTAGTTATTTGCAAGGAAGCATACAATTTCCCTTAGTTGAGTCACACTGGCAGGGACCGTTTGATAACCAGTGCCGTATGTTAGCGATTGTGGATGCCTAAGGTTTAACTTGTTAGTCAGTTTGTAGTTGACATGAGATAATTAATCTGTTAGCTTGCATGAGAATACTATTAGTTGCTTGCTTGAATTCCCGGGTGTGATTTGCTTTGTTTATTGATCAAATCTTTGCTTAATTACTTGCTTATTATTAAACTGAAACAATTGCTAGTGTGATCAGCAATGTTAACTAAGTTACTTCATAATGTTAGGAATTGGTTTCACTTCACACCGACCACATACTCCTCGTGGTTCGACACCCTACTTACCCTAGCTTGCTTAGGTGATTAGGACACTGATTTAATAGTTTTTGACTAGATAGCGACAGTCTAGCATCACTAGCGTGATCAGATGGATGAAGATACAGAGGATTCGAGGAATCCGTGGTCAATTTTGAACAAAAGAACTGTTCTGGGATTCCATTAGGAAAACACAGAAAAACAAACTTAAACGTTGAGAAAAAGGATTTATGCGCAGAAAAGGACTTATGAGCCGCGTAAGATATGCGGCGTGTAAGTAAAAAAATGAACTTATGCGCCGTGTATGCTATGCAGCGTATAAGAGAGAGTAAACAAACTTATGCGCCATGTAAGCCAAAGACTTATGCTGCGTATAAGTGCAATCAAAGAGAAAATGAGAGAAAATGAATGAGAAAAGGTCTGAAACCTTGAGAAAAGATTCAGAAACAAGAAAATGACATTTTAAGAGAATTTGAAAGAGTTTTGACGGATAAAAACTCTAAAATGAATGAAAAAGAAGATTTAAAGGAAGAAATAAGATGAATATCAACTGAATCACAGGAAGAAAGTAAAGATGATGATCAAAGGATCAAGAAATAAGAAAAAAAACATCTGATGAAGAGAGAAAAACCGGAGAAATAATGAAAAACCTGGTTAAAACGAAGAGCACGTCTAATAACCACGTTCTGATACCATGTAATCGTATAAAAACGATGACACGAAAAGAAAGTAGAAATTAAGAAGCGAGAGAAATTTTATTGCTTCAGAATCAAAAATTACAATACAAATGAAACAAGCAAACCTATTTATACATCCATACATATGCGACATATATGTTGAGAACAACATATGCGCTCATAGAGAATTCTAGAGATCTGGTGAAAAACCCACCAGTAGATATGTACACAACCATGAGTTTGATAGACTAATCAGAGAAGTCAAACCGGTTGTGAAATGGTGTCCGGATGTCGAACTACTTGAATTTGAAAAGGTTCATTTATGAAAGATAAAAAACTGCTTTGGTTCACTATATTTATTTGAGATTTGTGGAATTAAACAAAGCTAAACTAAATTTCAATGAAATTAAGAAGCAACAAAACTTGATAGATCTTTTAACAGTTTATGAATATGAGAACATGCCATCACTTCCGGTTTCAGGATTGGTTGCTAAGTTGTAAGACTTAATCGATAATAATAATTGTTAACTAACCGGCTACATGGATGCAACTTATATCGATTCTCCCACTAATCTAGAGCATGATCCATGTACTAATACACCGACCATTCAATACTTAACCAAACTAACCAGGGTAGACTGGGCACAAATAAGTTAAGTGTTGTAAACCGTTAGTGAAACCAATGCAAAATCAATCACACCAAAACGAATACAAATCAGGGGCCTATGATTAAAACCCTTTTAAATGCTTAAACATAACTATCAGCAAGCTGTTAAAACAATGCTTAACATAAACATCTAAATGGTTACATAGATATAGTCATTATTGATTGATTACCTAACTTTAGAGAGATCACATAAAATGGCACCAACACAGCATCCACTACACATCTAGGTAGCGTTTGGTATGCATGAATAAGAGGCGGAATGGAATAGACCATTATGATGGAATGAAAAAAAAATATGTTGGTTGGTCAATGAAATAGAATCACCCATTACCATGTCCATTTCATTCCCCCTAAAACACCTCAAAATCATTCCATCCACCCCCTTATTTTTTTTCATTCCATCCCATTTTCATACTATGTCACCTCCACCACCCTCCCACCACCATTACCTATTGCCCTCTCACCACCCACCACCACCGCCTCCACCGCCCGCCACCGCCTCCATCGCATGCCACCACCCATCACCGCCTCCGCCTCCGACTCCGCCTCCGCCACCGGCCACCACCCCCACCCTCCTCTACGGCCCGTCACCACCACCACCCACCTCCGCCGCCACCACCCACCACCTACCAGCGCCGCCGCCACTACCAACCATCGCTCCTGCCATCACCACCATCGTCACTGCCACCACCACCCACTATTAGCACCACCTACCACCAACAACAATCACTCCTGGCTCCGGCCCATCGCCACCGCCTCCCACCACCATTACTACTCGCCGCCCATCGCTACCGCCGCCCACCACCACCATTCCACCGCCACTCACTACCATTTTTATTTTATTCCAGCTTTTCTAGCTTATCAGAAAATAAAGACTAATAATTTATTTCATTCTCACATGGTAACCAAACATGTCAATGGAATGGTAATTATCCATTCCATTACCCCATCCATTCCATTCCATTGTTCATTCCATTCCATCACTCATTCTATTACCCCATACCAAACAGACCCCTAGAGTCTCTATAGGATGGAATGAAGCAATTGGGGAATTCAATAATATTTCCCTCATGATTATTCACCCGGTAATGGGAAAATTTTTAAAATGGACATATTTTGAAAAGAGATTCCATTTTTGTCTTCCAAATTTTAGAATTCCAAAAATGTCTATAACTCAATTTATCTTTGACTATGTGTCAAAGATAAGTTAGGCCTCCAAAAGCATGATAACGACGTGTTGGCATCTTAACACGTGATTAAAGACGTGTTAGCCTCTTGTTTGTTTGTTTTTAATATTATATTACTACAAATAATTTGCTTACATTTGTTTTTTTTAACTTTTAGTATATGAGTTTTATATTACTTAAAATATACTGATCATAACATGTTTATTTTTATTTATATGTTGACATAAATTTTATTTAAAATCGCACGGGGTAAAATTTTATTGAGCATTTAGATAATTTGACACAGCTCGGGTTTGAGTAAGTTTATTTCGATCCGCAGATAAAAATAAGCATGTGTCATCGATATATTCGAAACAATATAAAACTTTATATATTAAAAGTTATAAAAGAAAAACCAATTAAAAATAAAATTAGTTATAGCAATATAATATTAGAAAAACAAACAAGAAGCTAACACGTATGTCTTTGACTGTGTGTTAAGATGTCAATACGTCGTTGACCATGTATTTGAAGGCCTAACTCATCTTTAACAATGCGTTAGGAAGTCTAACACATCTTTGACGAAGACGTGTTAGACTTCCTAAAACATGGTGAAAGATGAGTTAGACGCGGAAATTTTTGGATTTCTAAAGTTTCAGGGATAAAAATGGAATCTCTTTTCAAAGTATGCACATTTTAATGATTTAATTGCTCTTAAAAAAATATTTCTCAACCAATATTAATTAAACTTGCATGAATTATTTTCCATCACTTGGAACTTTTATCACAAATCACAAACCTCAATATTTTAATCTGCATCAAAATGTTCTTTCATTTTGAAACAAATTAATTATTTCATCTTGGTTTTTCTATAATATGCAAAAGTTATAGAACATATTAACGTTGTAAGTTTTATAATGATAAGAATCCGAAACCAACCTATTAACACCTAAATGCATTTCCATGTCATCCTTGAAAAGCAGGAATGAAAATTTACAAACGTTTATGTTATGAAGCATGCTTTTAGCCTAATGATTAAGACAATAGTATTAGTGGGTTGTGAAAGATTGAAGAAGATATGGATCACTACAAGGGAAAGTAGGCTTATTGGTTTCTTTTCAACATTCATGAATGCATCCATCCTAATCCACTCACAAGTCACCACCAATTTGTTTTTTACTTTCTAAACAAAAATATTTTGTTTCATTTGATAATATCATGTTCAGTTGGTCAACATTGTTGTGCTTGTATTAAAGCATCTCATCACATACCCCAACATGCAAGTTCAAGATAAAGCAAGCCGCACTTCAAAAGGCATCCCATCTATAAAACCAAAACAAAATGAACAATAAGTAAAGCCTCACTTATTAGATAATACCTAAGAAAGATGGTTACAATGGCAACTTTAACAAGGTTTCTTGTGTGCTTCCTAGCAGTGGCTTCAATGGCTGCATTGACTTATGCAGCTTCGGGATCCCATCCTGCAGCTGATACCAATATTCACCCCCTAGGTTAGATCATTTCAGTGAATAATTATATAGCAAATCAAATTTTTGGTTTCATTTTTGTTTTTGAAGTGGTGTGATTAATATTAACTGTTTTTTTTAATAAATTTTTGTGCGCTCCGTGTAGCTGGTTGTCGCTGCTGCAACTTCGTTTATAAGAAGCCGTTCATCCAGTGTGGAAGAGTTTGTTGTGTAGATGGATGTTGTTGACATGCTGAGCTCCAACATGCTATCAATCCCGACAAAGTCGGTTACTACAATAAGAGCTTTGTTTTCTTTTTCTTTTTTTCTTTCTTTTCCCAAAAATGGGTTCTTTTGAAAACGCATGACAAATGGATGGTTTTTTTGTCAGACATTAAATTTTGGTTAAGTCACCATTTATATAGCTTTTTGGATGCTTAGAGTATTCTACAAAGTGAAGTCGCCATCTTAGATAGCGGCTGACCCAAATTTGAAGTCCAACGAAAAAACACCCACTTGTCATCGTTTTCAAAAAACCTATTTGAAAATTTGCGCTACAATAAATATTGTAATCTTTTGCTTGTAAACAAAACAATGAAATTTGTTTTGAAATACTAATATCCATGCAATGGAGGTGATATTACGATGCACGTGCAACTCATGAATTTTAACATCTAGCATAGCTTTAAATAATAACTAACAAAACCTGTAAATGCATGGGTATGATCTACTAAAACTTAGTATCATGTCATGACAGTATATGGAACTATCTAACTAAATTCATGTCATAACTTCAAAACTGCCAGCAAAACATCAAAAACCAAACAATAACCGATCCACCATGCAACCTCAAACCGTCTAAAACCCGCCTAGTAACCACCACCTCAGCAACACCAACAAGAAACTTGCATTGGCCCATGGAAGGATTAACAAAAGTGATCATTCCAAGCCCATCAAACTCACAACTCTGTGAATTATGTTTCTGCACCTGATAATAACTGTTAAATGCATAAGAAATATTCCCTGTTCACCAATCCCGTTACACGAACCACCATAGTTTAAAATCGTGCAATCTCCAACCATGCATGCGAGTTTAAAATGTTCTTCAACACCAGATAAATCCTTAAATGGATCCGCCACACACCATTAGGCCGGTAATAATGAACATTGATGACGTAGTTAGGCTCACCACCAAAAGATAAGCATTTAAGCTCATCAACTCAAACTCAAAACGTTTTAAAGCTTAAATGGTTGAAGGTTCAAAAGCATCTTCTTTGATGTGACGTCAACAGTAAAACTCGGAAGCTAACATAAAGGTTGAAGTCCACTGTAGCACATGGTTGAGTGAGCCTTGCCTATTTTCCTGCAGGCCAAGGCGTCACTCTCCCGAACGGATAAAGTCTCACATGCGATCAAGGAAAGGAGGAGAACAGCATGCCCCTTCGATCCTTCCAGCTGTTCACAAAGAGTTGACTTCTTCCAGCAACTCCGTATATAAGGATTCTCTTGCATCCGATATATTCTTACTTCATCTCTTTTACTCAATACTCTTAGACCTCAAAGCTAAGAACATCTAACTTATTCTCACCGCAAAGGTCAATCACAGGATACCCCCTTCTGGGGTGACTGAACTGTTTGTTTGTGACTTGCGATATCAAAATGCGAAACTCATTAAATATTTTATGGTCGAGCAAATAATTAAAGTGGGTGAGAAATCCGGATACGAGACGAGAGCTTCGGTACACACATTTAGCTTCATCGGGGAAAAAGGCTTAATATTTGTGTTTGGCTATAAATAGGTAATGCTAGTCATATGTATGAGTGTGTTTTGTATGGTGTTTTCACCCTTTATTATAAATCTTTTATCCAACAACGAGATCATTCGTTTATATTATCTTTATTTGTTTTTGTTCGATCGTTGATTTCACCGCACCCGTCTCGATCGCTTATCAAGAACAAAAACCATTCGTTTATTGGATCCGGCGATTTCGGGACTTACAATTGGTATCAGAGCGGGTCAGATCAACTGAGTCAGAGTTGTTCTTGATATTCGGGCTTTAATTTCACGATTACCCAAACCGAGACGTTAATTCCTTGAAGAGCCGTTGAAGTTTGGTAATAAAGTTTGAAGATTTTGAAAATAAAGTTGGAAATAATTGTGCTAGAAGCTCTTCTTTGTAGATCTGGTGTTTCGGGATCGCTCTGCCATGCGCCGAAATTCCGGCGAGCCTACGGTTCTTCTTAGGCGATAATTCTAAAGATTGGAGATGTACAAATCAAACTCCGATATTCAATTTGTATCTAGTGAGTGTTGGTTATCTCTGATTGTTTTCGGTGAATGCTGAGCTAGTGGCAGCAGGCGGCGGCTCCACGGTGAACGGGCTAGATCTATTTGTTGATATGCGAAGAGTGGCTGGTGGCTTTTGGATGTTGGCAGTGTAGTTGGCGGCTGATGTTAGGGTTCATGCCAATGTCACTTGTTCATTTATGTTAAGGTCACATGCTCACCACATGCCCCATGGTAATTATTACTGAACATTTTTACGTAACATGTTTTGTTATTATAGCCTAAAATTTCATTAGAAAATTATTATTTGTGGGCCGATAACTTCATGATCCAGCATGTTAGACTTGTTGTGGGCTAGGCCTCCTCACCTACCATGGGATGATATATGGTGATGGATAATCGAGGTTGTTTGTGGGCTGATTATAGATTATGATTTTGGGCTGCAAACTTTTACTTGGGCTTATGAGCTATTACTTGGGCAAATTGTATGAACTTGTTTGGGCATATGTTTGCGAAATAATTTTGGACGGTGAAATTGATAATGTTCGGATTGACCAAACTGAAGAAAGTCAAACTGGTTCGGGTTTTTTTGCCATTGTTTGACCATGTTTAAAGCTTGTTATTTCTATATTATGTTTGAGAAGTTGGATTCGAAATGTAAACTTCGAACAATTAATAAGCTTTGTTATTCGACCGTTGAAACCGGCATTTCAAGAACGATTTGTGGATATTCAACCCATCTTAACTTATATTGCTTAAGATCCAAGAATGGACAAAGAAGCGAAAACTACTTCATGAATGAAATTTGGTGGGTCATACCTTAAGGGGGTGAGTTGAAACGAAGATGCTTCAGCTTATCGGGTGATTTGTGAAGATGCGAGACACGGCTTGACAAAGTTTCTATTTCATAAGTCAAGGGGGTGATTAAGGCCAATAATTTGTGACTTGTGATATCAAAATGCAATACTCGTTAAATATTTTATGTTCGGGCAAATAATTAAAGTGGGCGAGAAATTCGGATACGAGACGAGAGCTTCGGTGCACTTGTTTAGCTTCAACGGAGAAAAAAGCTTCTAGAATATTTATGTTTGGCTATAAATAGGGAATACTAGTCATATGTATGAGTGTGGTTTGTATGGTGTTTTCACCCACCCAAGGGGAGCTCACCTTGGGTGGGATCGATTCGTTTAATATTATAAATCTTTTATCCGATAACGAGATCGTTTGTTTATATTATCTTTATTTGTTTTCGTTCGATCGTTTGATTTTACCGTACCCGTCTCGATCGCTTATTAAGAACAAAATCCGTTCGTTTGTCGGATCCGGTTTCGGGGCCTGCAATGTCTACAGTAAAACTCGGAAGCTCGTGCGAGGAACGCAAGGGTCGAAGTCCACTATAGCACATGGTTGATTGTGCCTTGTCTATTTTCCTGCAGGCCAAGGCCTCAGTCTCCCAAACAGGTAAAGTCTCACATGCGATCAAGGAAAGGAGGAGAGTGACATGCCCCTTGGATCCTTTCCGCTGCTCACAAAGAGCAACTCTGTTATATAGGGATTTTCTTACATCTGATGTATTCTTACTTCATCTCTTTTACTCAATACTCTTGGACCTCAATCCTAAGAACATCCAACTTATTCTCACAGCCCTTCTAGGGTGACTGAACTGTTTGTTTGTTTGTTTTGGAGAACCATTTAAGCCTTTTTACTACATAATGACTCAAGAAGAGGTCCATTGTAGCAAGTGGTAGAGTGGGACTAGTCTATTTTCTAGTTGGCCAAGTCCTCACCCACTCAAAACGGTAAAGTCTTCTTATCTTCGATCAATGAAAGAAGGGGAGCCTCATACCACTTTAAGCCGATGAGCTATCCACAAGACATTCCATTTTACCCGATAATTCATTAGTAGTTTATTTCTGTTTATCGAGTTAGTTAGTACATTAGAACACTTCGTTTGGTTTATGTCTTAGACCCGTATGTTTTGGGCCCGTTTGGTCCGGTTAATAGTCTGATGGTTTGGTAAGTGTGTTTAGTGATGCGCATGAACATGGTGGACTCCAAGATTATATGACGATTAGTTGGCAAAGTTTACCAACAACCGTTTTAAACGACTGTAGAGATAATCGTCCATGATAATCATCGTGATATAGTGTCAACTGGAACAAAGAGTCTGCAATCATATTCCAGCAAATCAAGTTTGTTTCAGTCACAATCTTTGTTGTTTCATACTTGCAATAGATTAGATTGTAAGTGTGTGTGCGTGTTTAACAATGGTATCCATGAAGTTGAAGTTCGATCGGAAGACTCACAATCAAGAAGAGGCCAAGACTCCAGCGATTCCACTATAAAAGGATGCCTATGCATCCCAGGTAAAGCCATTCTAACTTCATCTCTATCACCCTATACTCTTTTACTTACACCATTAGGTCTGTAAACGTTCATTTATCATTTATCGTTGTTCAATTATGTTCATTTGTGTTCGTAAACTATTCTTTTAGATTTTAAATGAATGAACATAAATGAACACAAACATACTGATCATGTATTTCTTAAATCTTAAACGAACGAACACGAACACAAATCTGTCCGGTTAAGTGTTGATGTTCATTTAAAGTTAAATGGACGAACACGAACATGCCTTTGCTCGTGTCCGTTACGTCTGTGGCTGATCGATATCGCAGGCGTTGAGTTAGTGGTTGTTTGTTTTGCATATGGTATTTTAACCGAGAAGACGTCTATACCATCCCCCTCTCATTATTTGTTGTTGCATCAGCATGCATGTTTTTTAGCCAAATAATTATGAGAATAGTTAGTGGGTTTGTGTATTGAAAAGGATACGGATCACGAGTTAAAGTAGGCTTATTGGCTTCATTATGACATTCATGAATGCATCCGTCCTGATCCACTCACTAGCCACCACCAATTTGTTTTTTACTTTCTAAAACAAAGTATTTTGTTTCATCTGTACGACACATTGCTATGCTGGTTTTAAAGCATCTCATCACATACTCTTTAACATGCAAGTTCAAGATAAAAAGCACCAAACTCTTGTATATTAACCCCAACAAATTAGTAATAAGTTAACCCTCATTTCACTTGTTAGATAATATGGTGCCAATGACAACTATAGCAAGGTTTCTTGTGTGCTTCCTAGCAGTGGCTTCAATGGCTGCATTGATCTATGCAACTTCAGACCCCAAATTATCTCATGCTGCAGCTGATACCAGAACTTTTGAACCCCCCAGGCCCAGGTTAGATAATTTTCTACAAATAGTTGAATATTACATCAAGTTCTTAGCTTCTTTTTGGTTTTTGTAGCGGTTAATATTAACAGGTTTTTATGAACTTTAACACGCGCAGGTTATCTGACTGATGCTGCTGTGAAGATATAGCCGGATGCTGCTGACCGCGGAGCTCCAATATGATATCAATCCCAACCAACTCAGTTACTACATAAGAACCTTTTCAAAATGGATTTCCTGTTTTGCTTCTCCACACAAGAATGAAACTTATATTAATATGTATGCAGTGGAGATGTTGATGGATGGATGTTCACATCTTATGTTACAATGCACATGTCCAAGTTTTAACATCTAGCATAACTTTGAATAAAAACTAGCAAAATCTGTAAATGGGTATGATCTACTAAACCTTAATACAATATAGTATATAAAACTATCTAACAAGTTCATGTCATAGGTTACAAAAGTCCCCACCAAACCACCAATAACCAAACAATAACCGATCCCCCACGCAATCTCAAACCGTGTGAAACCCGCCTGGTAACCACCTCTTCAGCAACACCAACAAGAAACTTGCATTGACCCATGGAAGGATTAACAAAAGTGATCATTCCAAGCCCATCAAACTCACAACTCTGAGAATTCTGTTTCTGCACCTGATAATAACTGTTAAACGCATAAGAAATATTCACCCTTTCACCAATCCCATTACACGAACCGCCATAGTTCAAAGTCGTGCAATCTGCAACCGTACACGCAAGTTTATAATGTTCTTCAACACCAGATAAATCCTTAAACGGATCCGCCACACACCATCGTGCTGGCAAATAATGAACATCTTCAGCATTTCTTAACAACCCGTTACCCAAATTTAACAGGTATTTTGCCTGCCCGTCAAAAGAGAATATGCCCCAATGTCTCTCAAAGCTCCCGGGCAGCACGCTTTTGGCCTCTTCATCAAGCAGCCCGAAAAGATAAATATCCATAGGCGGCTGACCGGGCCTACGTGGGGTTCCTCTGTTACTTAAAACATGATTTATAAACCCTTGGTTGAAAACCCTTGCGGCATTAACATTTGCGCTAATGGCTCCATCTGTGGGCCACCCCACCTCGCCTATAACTATGGGCATCTGCCCAAACCCAAGTTTATTGAGGGCGGAAACTAACGTGTCGTAGTTTCCATCAAACGCGTTATAATATACATTTGGTCCGTCAGTGACGGAATGTGTTGTGCCTTCAAAAAATGCATAGTCTTGAGGGAAGTCAGAGTTGCCATAAAGACTAAGGAACGGGTAGATGTTGACGATGTATGGGGACCCGTTGGAGTTTAGGAATGTGACGAGGTCGGTCATGATTTGGGTAAGTTCAGGTCGGAAGGCTCCTTGTGAAGGAAGAGATGCCTCGTATGCATCTGCATTACATGGGACCACTAGCTTTATTGTGCCTGCTAGATTGGCTTTCGCTAGAGATTGTTGAATGTTTGTTATGGCGGGCATCACGTATGACTGGAATTGACCGTTGTAGCTTGAAAGGAACGGTTCATTTCCGACTGCGATGTACCTGGATCAATTACAAGAATTAGAACGACTGATATATTTTGGATGCTAATACAAAATGCTATTATCAAGTCTAAAGTGGTTATGGGTTCGAAGTTTTGATATAGAGCTAATTCAGAGCAAGCAGACTCGTATTTGGATGAGCCAAACAGGGCAAGGAAAAAGCCCAACTTAAAAAGAGCATTACCCCGGGCTACATCTAGAGTTACAGGGCCCATAAGTAATGTACGGAAACATCTTGACGGGCCGGATCATGTGGCAAACTGACACAAGCCCAATTTCATCATCCGGAACACGGATTTCAGACTTCATGTTTCTTCCCAAATTTACGAGTCTAAAAACCTTTCCTTTTCTACACATGAATCTTCGATTTGAATAATTCACGTGTTTAAATTACCTTCCTTTTCTATAAATACAAAATTTTATATATAATTTTCCAAAACAAGTATAATATTTCAAATACTTCAAAGAATTCGACCATTTTTTTACCGAAAGTTGACCAATTTTGACGGGCACCGATTTTAGGGGCCAATTAGGTGAAATCAAATCCATAGCCCTCTCCAACAAAATCGTCACCTAATCAAGATTTTTACAACATTAGATTTGAGTAACTCACAGGTTTAAATACTCAATTTCTTAACTATACACTCAATTTAGTTTTCCAAATTTGACTTGACCAGGGGTGTGACTTTAAGTTAGGAATATAATGTAAAACATAAGTTGTTAACTTCTACTATAAGTGACAAACAATAAGCACCACCCATCATAAGTGTCAGATCAAAACAAAGCAGTAAGCATTAAATTAATAAATAACCAAATATAAACAAGACATACTTGATATTAGCTCCACCTCGAACCATATATCTGGAAACATTCTGCGAAACCCACAAATCAGAAGCCACAGCAGACGAGCCAATATCCGGCAACTGGTCATTGGACACGCCAACCATAACCTCAATCCCAGAACCCATAAGTGCCCGGAGACAATCCGGGTCGGTATCAAAAAGCTTCACTTTTTGAATCTTGTTAGCCTTCAAAAGATCCACCACCGTCGAAGGCGACAACCGGTGGTTGGATATGGTGCCCCAGTTCACTCCTATTGCAGATTCACCCAACTGACAAAACCCACAAAGCATTACTAATAATATTATTATAATCATAGTTCTAGCCATGTTTCTTGAATGGTTTCAAACGGGTGCAAGATCTAATTTTTATGAGTGTAAATGATATTATTGGGTGTTTAATAAAATAGGGTTTAAAGAAAGAGTGGTGACTGGTGAGAATGGTTATCGAATAAGGAGGTCGGTAAAGGAGACCAAATGAACAGCAACAGAGGACATTTTTCTTTAGATTTTTTATATTTATTTAAAAGGGAAAACATCCATGTACTTGGATCTGTTTTTTCTACTAGGATGTGCTTAATTTAATATTCGGAATGAGATGGAGGGAATATGAGGGTTGCCTTGTGTGAATAGAATAATTGGATCTCTGATTAGTAAAGTTGGTTAGATGTGTTATTTGGTTTGTTTTGTAACTAGATGTCGGTATCAAATAGAAATATTTGGTAGTTGAAAGAATTTAGCTGAAAAGAAGTATGATATGTGATTTGTTTTGGTATTAGTATTTGCTATAAAAAAAAATTGTCATATTTATGTACTCTCAACTAACGAAATATTTATCATCACTTTTGATTTTTATCTTAATTACTTTTGTCACTCTCAGACTAATGGGACATTAACTTCGTTTAGTTTATTGCTTGCATGATGCTTTTCTAATGAAAACATGGGAGTTAAGTAGCAGTAAATGAGTTTATTTTCTCCATCAAACCTTAACCTCTATTAACATTTTTAGATGTAAACAGGTTTGTTTTGCTTTGTCATAAACCTGGGAATTAGGTAGTTTGTAAACGGGTCTGTAGCGAATTTGATAACAATTCAGCTTTATGAAAGAATTACTTTGATCTGGGTGATTCAAAATGTTCAAAAGGGTATGTTTTTCTGTGTCTGACTTTATGTTTGTTGGAATTTTTGTGAAAATATTATTTTTCACAAATATAGGAAAATCGTTTTCCTAACGAAGCTAAGATGAATGAGACATCGATGCTCAAATTTGAGTGCTCAAACAAGTTAAAGTAGTCAAAACTTTAACCCGACAAGTGGATTAAAGGCGATCTTCATTTAGTACGGAATTTGGAAAGAAAGCGGTTAGATTCAAAGTATTAAAACAAACTAATGACATTGATGACATCCAATGCCACTTATTTTTGTTTTAATTTCTATGAGTCTTTATATGTCTTCGAAGGTTGGTTAACATTTCTTTTATCCACTATATAAACCAAGGTGAGCCTTCGTTGAAGAAACATAAGAAAATAAACAATCTTGAGACACCTTTGTAAGCTCTCAAGAACACTTAACATATACTTTCGTTCTAGCAACATTAAAAGTGCTTTTTCAAGCTCGGTGGTCTACTCCAGTAGTTCAACTGTTTTTAGCTGTTGTACCCTGGGAGACAGGCGCGTTCTCAATGGAGACGCGAAATCTGTTATAAGGGAACCGTGTCAAACACGGGCCTCAGCTTTCTGCTTCTATCCCTTTCTTCATATTTGCTTATTTCTGTTGTAATTCGTATTGTAATTTCCTTTCAAGTTATTTGATCTTCCATTTTATTGTATTTTATAGATAAAATTGTGAACACTTTCCTTACAAACTTAAAACATATTTCGTAAATCATATCGTTCATAATTTTTATCCAATAATTTGTTTTCAAAGAAAACTCGTCTGCATCACACAAAAATTTTAGAAAAACAAAAATAGATCTTTGGTGAAATATTTTGATCATATGCTAAGTTTTTATAATAAATTGTTTTGGTGTAAAGATATTATGATCATTTAATCATTTTGGACAAAATAATTTTAGTTGCTTTGAAATACGAGTTTATTTAAGTATTAACTACTAGTAGTAATACGTTTGACGGTTATGGAAAACGAAAAGACACGAGTGGGGTATTATAGATTACCTTTTGTAGGTAAAAGGATGGTAACATCGATAAGAAAATTAGGCCCAAGGAATGAAGTTATGGAAAAGAAACTTCAAATATTTCAAGGGACTTTTTACAACTACGGCCAATTTGATCATAGGGCAAAAGAGTGCAACATGTCTTATGGGGAGAACCCAAGAATGACAAATATGGTGGAAGAGGTCGCCATGATATATGATAGTACAGCTATGCTATCAGAAGTCAACCGAGGATCAAAATCTAGGAGTGGTGGGTTGACACAGGTGCTAACTGTCATGTTTGCACCAACAAAAGCCTTTTTGTTTCGTTCAAATAAGTTACTGATGATAGGAAATTGTTCATGGGAAATGTTGCTACCGTCGATATCAAGGGTGAGTGAAATTTTATTTTGAAGATGACTCCCGGTAAGGAGCTCACCTTAAGCAATGGATTATATGTTCCAGAAATTCGCAAGAATCTTGTGTCTGGATGGTTGCTTAACAAGTTTGGGTTTGGTTTGGCTATTGAATCTGATGAGGTTATGTTAACCAAGAATGGAGTCTTTGTTGGAAAGGTGCATGCCCTTAATGGAGTGTTTAAACTTAACGCAATAGTTGTTAAAAATGATTTAGATCAAAACCAATATGAATTCCATGTATACATTTGAGTCTCCAAATCTTTGGCATGGACGACTGGGCCATGTAAATTTTAATTCAATGCGCCGTTTATTAAAACTAAACAGCATTTCATTGTTCCAATTTGATTTAAACACCAAATGTAATACGCGTGTTGCAGCCAAACTAACAAGAACACCATTTAAATCGGTTGAAAGAATAACTAAACACTTTGACATGATTCACACCGATGTGTGTGATTTAAAGATGGTTCCTACAAGAGGTGGAGACAAGTATTCCATCACATTTATTGATGATTGTACAAAGTATTGCTATGAATACTTTTTTAAAAGTGAGGATGAAGCAATAGACAAGTTTGTCTTGTACAAAACCAAGGTTGAGAATCAACTCAACAAAAAAATCAATGTTGTATGGAGTGACAGAGGAGGTGAATATGTTTCACCATTCGCGGATGTATGTGCAAAATGGCATTATATATGAGTGTACCCCTCCTTATTCTCCATAATCAAATGGCATTGTGGAACGAAAGAACCAAACTCTGAAAGAGATGATGAATGCCATGTTGATCGGTTCTGGTAAGCGAGGACATGTGGGGGAAGCCATATTGTCGGCTAATTATCTTTTGAATAAGATACCCCAATAGAAAAGGGATGAAAGCCCTTATGAATTGTGGATGGGAAGAAAACCATCATATGTATACTTGCGAGTATAGGGGTGCCTAGCTAAGGTGTTGGTGCCACCACCTAAGGTTCTAAAGATAGGACCTAACACCGTGGATTGTGTGTTCATTGGTTATGCTAACCATAGTAATGCATATCAGTTTCTTGTACATGAGTCCAAGAATTCGGATATACATAAGAACACGATATGGAATCGAGGAATGCCTCATTCTTTGAAAATGTGTTTCCATTTTTGGAAAAGGCTTAACCAAGTTCATCAACACCGACTGATAAAATTTTCCATGGGAAGAGACAATCCAAGGTTGAAGAGGTAAAGCCTAGACGAAGCGAAAGAGCAAGGGTTGCAAATTCCTTTGGCAATGATTTCATAGCATATATGGTCGATGGTGAGCCTAAGACCTACCGTGAGGCGGTTACCTCCTCAAAAGGACCTCAATGGAAAAAATCCATCAAGGAGGAGATGAATTCTATTCTACAAAATCATACTTGGGAACTAGTAAATCTTCCACCTGGTTATAAGCCACTTGGATACCGTTGGATATTCAAAAGGAAGATGAAAGCCGATGGCAGTATTGAAAAATACAAGGCAAGGCTACTGATCAAAGGGCATTGACAAAAGGAGGGTCTTGACTACTTTGATACTTATTCGCCTATGATGAAAATAACCTCTATACGGATGGTGCTTGCTCTTGCAGCGTTAAGAAAGTTGGTCGTGTACCAATGGATGTTAAAACCGCATTTCTAAACGGTGACTTAGAAGAAGAAATTTACATGGAGCAACCTGAGGGTTTTTCTGCCCCTGGTCAAATGGCAAAGTGCGTAAACTCGTGAAATCGTTGTATAGCTTGAAGCAAACTCCAAAGTAATGGCACCAGGAGTTTGACCATGTCATGATTGACAATGGATTCAAAATAAATGAGTGTGACAATTGCGTCTATGTGAAAAACACACTTGAAGGTTATGTTATCATATGTCTATATGTAGATGATAAGCTTCTCATTGGGAGTAATGATAATATGATAAAATCTACCGAATACATGTTGAAAGAAAAATTTAACATAGAGGATTTGGGGTTAGCAGATATGATCCTTGGTGTGAAGATCACACGAACCCAGAGTGGACTTGTGTTAAGTCAAACTCATTATGTGGATAGATCCTTGAGAAATTCAGTCCCGAGGACTTGAATATAGCTCGAACTCCAACTGATACTAATGTGACGTCCTCGTTTGAGAATAAATAAGTAAAATAACACAAGTTTTATTTTATTTATTGTGTCGTGTAATGTTATTTAATCTAACTAACTAAATAATAATAATAATAATAATAATAATAATAGGAAAGGATAAGATTTAGGAGAATTATAGGTTTAAGAGTAATTATAGGCCTAAAGCCTTTGGGCTCAGCCTATATAAACCCTGAAACCCTAATAATCATTCATCACCTCATCATTTTCTTATCATTCCAATCATCAGACACACACACACACACTCTCACACAAACCTCCTGTACACCAAACATTCTTTCCTTCTCATTCACTCAAGGTTCCTAAAATATTTGTTTAGAGATTTCAGAGATAAATAAGATCTAATCACATCAAAAAGGTATGTTATGCACCTTATCTATCAATCTTATTTCATCTTGATATATTTCTTGTTTCATTAAGATATAGTAATAATAAGTAAACGTATCTTGTGAGTTAGAGAACAAAATGAATCGAGTCGAACCGACTCAAACGAACCCTATGCGAACCAAGTAATAAAGATAGATCCGTCGGTTTGAATGACATATAGAGATAAATAGTAATGCACGAATGAACTCTAATTGAACCACGTAAATAAGTTAGGTTCGGTTTAAACGAATTGACAAAACATATAGATATGTAATGGGTTCGGCTCGTGAAGGATGAGACTCAAATGAACCGAGGCTCGACTAGGCATAAGGGTTCAGTCTAGAGTCGATGTGAATAAAGTTAAAGGGTTCGAGTTCCACCCAAATGAACTCGAGTGGATTGGATTTGACTTGACTTGAAGGAATTCGAGTAGATTGGATTTGACTCTAATGAACTCGAGTGGACTGGATTTGACTCTAGTGAACTTGAGTGAACTGGATTTGACTCTAGTGAAATAGAGTGGACTGTATTTGACTCTAGCGGACTCAGGTGGAATGGATTTTGGATCGAGCAGAGCAAAACAACTTGAGTCGAGTCAAGCGGAACCAAGTTAACTCGATTGGAACCATTATGTTCGGCTCGAGCATGGGTGGACCAAGATAGGAACTTGACCAGATCTCCTGTCTAAATGAACCAAAGGGAACTGAACTCAACCCAAGCAAATATGAAACCGAACCCAAGAACCGACTCGTTAAAACCCGTAACCTGTATGTTCGTTAAGAAAACATCAAGCCAATAAAAGATGGTTCGTTAAAGTAATAAAGTAAGTTTATCAAACTAATAAAATAAAGACAAGCGTCGCTAAAGGTTATAAGTTCGGTTTCATTAACCAGCTTCTTAACTTACGAGTTCAGCTCGGATTCGTTTAAAGTATAAGCCGAATCGTTCGCGTAGATAGAATATAAAATAATAAAAGGTAGAGAATTAATACGTGTTATTTAATAAACAGCCAGTCACGCTCAATTGAAGAAAGGCATCACTATTAACTCCGAGAGAAACCGACTTCAGGTGAGTTTTAGCCCCCCCCCCCCCTTTTTTCCTTTAAACGTTTTTGGTGCTGTATGCATACTCGTAAGTTAAAGAATTAGTATACGTAACTTTAGTTAAAGATGTATATATTATAAGAATGTGTGCATATATTAATTTATTAGTATATATACTGGAATGTTAGTTGATAGAACAGAAATAGTTAGGGAGCAAACCCTACTAATACTTGTGTAGAATGTGTAAATGAATGTAAATGTTTATGAATGCTATATGTAGAAGAATGGGTATATGTTCATGCTAGGCCTTCGGGCCTCATGCAAGCACAATAAGTTAGGATGGCAAATCCCTCTGACTTTATATGGCTCGGTTATGAGCAAGGAAAGATGGTTCGGTTATGAGCAAGAATAGGATGCTCGGTTATGAGCAAGAATAGACGACTTGGTTATGAGTAAGAATAGGAGGCTCGGTTATGAGCAAGAATAGATGGATCGGCTATGAGCAAGAATAGGAGTCTCAGTTATGAGCAAGCATATATGAATTAGTTATGGAATGATTGATAGACAGGCATACAGAAAGTAAATAATGGATGAGAAAGGTTAAGTTATGGATAAATGTTTGAAATATGTGAATTATTTATAAATCGTATGTTATGAAAAGAAAGAAACGTTAGAACTCACTAAGCGTATAGCTGAATTTTAGTATGAATGCAGGTATTGTGATGACGTGGCAAGCTTGAGGTGCGTACGAGACTATCCATATTGAAGATTAGTTAGAGGAAGATGTGGTTATGTAAAAAGTTTTAAGTTTCCGTTACAGAATTGTATGTGCTTCCCCTGTAACAAACTGAGTTTATGAGTAAATCCAATACCAAACGTAGGGCTTCCGGGATTGGGGCCTTACAACTAATCATCATCTATCAAAAAATAAAGGTGAGAGTATTTCTCAATTAGAGTATTCAAGGATCAGTGGTAGTTTAATGTATCTTACGACTTGTACTAGACCTGTCTTAAATTACACTGTAAGTAGACTAAGTAGGTATGCAAGAAATCCGAGTGAAGACCACTAGAAAAGCATGAGAAGATTGCTTCGATAAGTGAGATACGCCCAAGAATACGGATTGCATTATAACCAATATCCAGCAGTGATCGAGGGATACTGTGACGAAAATTAGATATCGGATATAAAAGATTCCAGATCTACAAGTGGGTATGTGTTAACACTTCGGGGTGCAGCTATATCCTGGAAGTCTTGCAAGCAAGTTGTTATAGCTCGATCAACGATGGAATCTGAGTTTATTGCCTTGGATAAATCAGGAGAAAAGGTAGACTGGCTACGTCAGTTTATGGAAGATATTCCTGGATGGCCTAAGCCTATGTCGGCCATATGTATACATTGTGATAGTCAATCAGCTATTGACAGAGCTAAAAGTGCAATGTATAATGGAAAGTCAAGGCTCATCCGACATAGACACAATACTATACGACAACTGCTCTCAACGGGGGTTATTACCGTTGACTATGTGAAGTCAAAGGACAACATAACAGATCCGCTTACGAAAGGTTTAAATAGAGAGGCAGTGTATAAGTCGTTGAGAGGAATGGGACTACAGCCCATGGAAAATGGAACATGAGGGAAACCTAACCTTGTTGACTGGAGGTCCCAGAATCTAGGTTCAATAGGACAACCAACGCATGTAACCAAGGGTGGTCACTATGGGGGCATAGCTTATGTATAAGTTGTCTTATAAGCTAAAATCTATATCTTCCTAAATTTTAAAGGGAGTTTAATTACTTCCTAGTCCATTCCTACGTATATTAGTGACAGTGATATGAGGCTAAGCATAATGTGGTTAACAATATGTTAAAATCACGATAGCCTTAATGTTTTTAATGATTTGTGTGAATAACCTATGTGAGAGAGAAGTGAGGTCGATTCGAATGGAATGTGGGCAAAATTCCTAGAGCTCTCGCAGAACCAGACAAGTGTTCCAAGAGCATAATGGACACGACTATGATGTAACACCCCGACTTAAGCAGAAACGCCCGAGTGTGACGTACAGATTGTTCAAACACACGTGACACTATTTAGTGACCATAATAACATTAATTCATTTAATAAGCCAAGTAACACAAGTTCAAAAGTAATAATACAAGTTCAAACAAAAGCATAATCATAAAAATAGTTCTTTTATTTAAATGCCCTAAGTAATCTAAGTGTCTTCCAATGCTTCATCCCCTGATCATGGTACCTATAACATATGTATAAAATAAAGGTCAGCTATATATATAGCTGGTGAGTTTCCACAGTTCAAATGCATACATAAAAACCTTACAATTCACAAACATGTGATAAACGAGCAAGTAAGTCATTTCCAGTTGGTATCAACCAACGTACTCGGGTAATCGCGCAAGTAAGGTCCTTTCCAATTGGTAACAACCAACGTACTCGGATAATGAGGCCCTTTTCCACTCGATACAAATGGACCAAAGTGCAAAGGGGAGCGTATGATCATACTTAATGAGGCTACCACGTGCAAGTAATTCAAGTAACACACAAGTCCATATACAAATTGTAGTTTTGTAATCGAAAGCGTAATACTTGAAGTTTTGTAGTAAATACATATGCTACCCCAAAATATTAAAGCGTTTAAAAGGGGATTGTGAAAAACTCACCTTATGAAATGAGGTAAAAAAAGGAAAACCCGAAAGCGTTGAAGATGGCAAAGAATCGAACGCGTCACGAAAGCCGAAACGAGCGATCCACACTAACTAAATTAGGTAAAAACGAGACTTAATCGATAATCGTATGGGATTGCTTTATTGTATAACTTATAAGGAATATTTTATATCATTTTATTTCTTTGATTATAATATTATTGTTTATGTTTTAACGGAAATTCGGTTATTAATATGATATAAGTATTTTAACGGCGAGGATATGAAGTTTGAACATTCGAAATATTTGAACTAGTATTTATAAGTCGAAAATATAATTATTGCTTTAACGAAATGGTTTTTAGTAAATTAAAGTTCACGTTACGATTAGTAAACGATTTTAGTTGCAGTTTACGAAAACAAGAAACTTGGTTTTTAAGTGTAAAATGGTGAGATATATTTTATAGCTAATTTAAATAATTTTTATTTAATTTAAAAAGGATTTTATACATTTATTTTGATTTTTAATTGATTAAAGCTAATTAATATTAATAAACTGAAATTAAATAAAAAAAAATATGTGACTGACCTTGGTTTCGAACCCGGGTCTTTGTGATATAAGGTCATTGTGTTATCCAACTGTTCTAGGGAAAACATCCGCTTAGATCAGGGTTTTAAATATATATATATATATATATATATATATATAGTATTAGATTTTATTAGTTTTTAATAATAATAATAAACCGGTTCATATACAAAGAACGCGCTTGACCCGGGTTTCGAACCCTGTCTGTTGGATACATGTTACAAAGTTAACCAGTTGGGCTGTGGATTTCATTCGTTTTATACATGAAAAATATTATATATAAATACATATCAGTTTCATCATCTCAAGAACATAAACCCTAATTTTCAAATTGAAGAATTTGTTCAATGTTTGTTCAAATTACTTTAGGGGTTTTAATTATTGAAGCAACGACATTAATTTGCATATAACAATTACCTTAAAACGTTTTGATTTGATAGGGAACGACACGTCGCCAGAGCCGAACCTTCGCCGGATTAATATGGATATTATAGAGTGAATTAGAGGGGAAAAGGGGTGTGAGAGAGTTGTAATGAATCCTAGGCTCCTATTTATACAACTAATTGGAGCGTTTGCGTGTTAATTTGATTTCCTTAAATTCCGGCGTTCACTCTGGGTGATTTACGGATGTTAAACACAATTAATTAGTTAGTTAGGATAGTATATCGAAGATTAAACGATTTTATGTATTTCATTTGAACTAAAAACGCCTTAAACGAGTGGCGGTGGCCACCTCTGGCGCCAAATTCCGGCGGCCGGAGGCCCACCGGAAAGTCGGGGACGGGGGGTTAGGGTTGGGCTTGGTTTTATTATATTTTATTATTACAATAATATAATTTAAATTGAAGTTACACTTTGCACCCCTGAAGTTTCAAGAATCTTTTAAGTTTAAGATTAATATTTAAATTTTTACTTCTAAACTTGGACTTTAATATTTAAAATATATGGTTTTTGGTTTCGGAGAATTTACGCATATAACCGGTACGGCTCGATTAACGTTAAGGCTTGGAAATTTATAAACAATTGAATAACAATGAACATTGAACGATGAATGTCGGGAACACTTTTATAAATAATAAATAATACATCGAAATGACCCAACGGGTCGGGTTTACAAATACAAATACGAATCCAAAATTGACGAATGTCACAGCATTCTCTACTTTTGAAAATTTCGTCCCGAAATTGTTTTAAATAATTTGTATCAAACAAATGGGGATATTTAGTTCGCATTTGATCTTCCCGCTCCCAAGTAAATTCAGCGCCTCGTTTATATTCCCAACGAACCTTTACCAAGGGTATATGGCTACGTTTGGTCTCGTTGTCCCTACGGTCTATAATTTCCACCGGTTTCTCAATAAAGTGCATAGATTCATCAATGCACACTTCGTCAAGTGGTATGTGGAGATTTTCCTCGGCTAAGCATTTCTTAAGATTCGACACATGAAACATCGGATGGACATTCGCGAGTTATTGCGGAAGTTCAAGAGTATAGGCCACGCTACCAACAGGATCGAGAATTTTGAAAGGTCCAACATATCGGGGGGGGGGGGGGTAGTTTTCCTTTAGTACCGAAACAAACAACACCCTTCCAAGGAGATACCTTGAGAAAAAAACAATCACCAACATTAAACTCGAGAGGTCGTCTACGGTTATCAGCATAGCTCTTTTGGCGACTACGAGCTGCTAAAAGATTTTGGTGAATTTGTTCAATTCAATCAGTGATCTCTTGGACAAGTTCGGGACCGGTGATTTGGGTTTCACCAATCTCTTTCCAAAAAATAGGAGAACGACACTTACAACTATATAGTGCTTCAAACGGAGCCATACCGATGCTCGTATGAAAACTGTTATTGTAGGATAACTCAATCAAATGAAGATGAGAATCCCAGTTTCCACCAAAATCCAAAACACAAGACCTAAGCATATCTTCAAGCATTTGAATCATTCGCTCGGATTGCCCATCGGTTTGAGGATGATAGGCGGTGCTAAGGTCCAAATGAGTTCCCAACGCGGTCTGCAAAGATGACCAAAAGTGAGAAGTAAAACGACTATTACGGTCAGAAATAATACGCAAGGGTACACCATGACGACACACAATACTCTGAACATAGATCTGAGCGAGTTGACCAACCGAGAACTTTTCATTAACCGAGATGAAGTGCGCGGACTTAGTCAATGGGTCAACAATAACCCAAATTCCGTTGCGGCGACTTCGAGTGGTTGGGAGTTTGAATACAAAATCCATGGTCACGTCTTCCCATTTCCAAATCGGGATGTGCGGTTGCACAAGTAAACCAAATGGTCGCTGATGTTCGGCCTTAACTTTAGCGCAAGTAAGGCACTTTGCGACATACAATGCAATGTCTTTCTTCATACCGGGCCTCCAAAATGTGGATCGTAAGTCGAAATACATCTTATCCGCACCGGAATGGATGGAATATTTTGACTTATGAGCTTCGTCCATGATGAAAGTAAGAAGATCGTCACAATTGGGAACCCACAAATGATTAAGGCAATACAACAAACCATCACGCTTAGTTTTTGATTTGAAGCTCAGCGCCATAGGACATTTCATCGTGCATATTACCCTCGGTAACCGAGACATGTTGGGCTTCAAAGATTCGGAGTTGGAGATCGGTTTGAACGGTCACACTATGAAGCAAGATAGATTTCACATGGGTCTTTCGACTAAGGGCATCGGCTACAACATTCGCTTTACCAGGGTGGTAGCGAATTTCGCAGTCGTAATCTCTAAATAATTCGGCCCATCGTCGTTGCTGCACGTTCAAATCCTTTTGGTAAAAAATGTGTTGAAGGCTCTTGTAGTCGGTGAATACCACACATTTTGTGTCATAAAGGTAATGTCTCCAAATTTTCTATGCACAACTGTACCGAGCTCGAGATCATGTGTAATTCCGTTCATGAACTTTAAGTTGTCGTGATGCGCAGGCGATGACTTTACCTCGTTGCATGAGGACACAACCGAGGCCTTGGTTAGAAGCATCGCAATAGACAGCAAAGTCCCCGTTGCCCTCGGGGAGATCAAGGATCGGCGCATCGCAAAGCATACGTTTGAGTGTTTGGAATGCTTCATCTTGCTTTGGCCCCCACACGTAAGGTTTATCCTTGTGAGTCAAGGCGGTTAGGGTCAAAGCAATCTTGTAAAAATTAAGGATGAAGCAACGATAATAACCCGCAAGACCAAGAAACAATCGAACTTCGGTGGGAGAGGTTGGAGTCTTCCAATTCTTAATGGCTTCGACTCTGGCGGGGTCAATGTGAATACCATTTTCGTTTACTATGTGCCCTAGGAATGGAATTTCGTTCAACCAAAATTCACACTTCGAGAACTTCACGTAAAGTTGTTCCTTCCTTAAAAGATTGAGGATGGAATGAAGGTGCTTCGTATGCTCGGTCTTAGACTTAGAATATATGAGGATGTCTTCAATAAAGACAATCACGAATTTATCTAAGTATGGCTTACACACGCGGTTCATGAGGTCCATGAATCGTGGGTGCGTTGGTTTGCCCGAAAGGCATAACCCTAAACTCGTAATGCCCATATCGAGTACGAAAGGCGGTCTTGGGTACATCATCTTCATGCACGCGTAGTTGATGATAACCCGAACGAAGATCAATTTTGGAGAAGAAAGAAGCTCCTTGAAGTTGATCGAAGAGATCGTCAATACGAGGCAAATGGTAACGATTTTTTGTCGTAATCTTGTTGAGCTCACGGTAGTCGATACACATACGAAAGGAACCGTCTTTCTTCTTGACAAAAAAAATAGGTGCGCCCCATGGAGACAAACTAGGGCGGATGAACCCTTTGTCCGAAAGCTCTTGGATTTGGGTAGACAATTCTTGCATCTCGGAGGGTGCAAGATGGTAAGGAGCCTTCGTAATCGGAGTTGCACCAGGCACGAGATCAATGCGGAATTTAACTTCTCGAACGGGAGGAAGATCAGAAACGTCGTCGAGAAACACTTCGGGATATTCACGGACAACCGGAATGTCTTCGATCTTTTGCTCCTTCTTCTCGACTACATGAGCCACGAATGCTGCATACTTTTTGCGTAAGTACGTTTGGGCTTGAGAGCAAGTTATGAGGTTAAGACTCGAAGGAGAAGGCTTTTCACCAAGAACGCGAAGGGTTTGACCATCGGCGAGCGGAATGCGAATGAACTTCTCGAAGCAAACAAATTTGGCATGGTGGGAGGACAATCATTCCATGCCTACTATGCTGTCGAAACTTCCCAACTAAATCGGAATGAGATCGATTGAGAACGTGTGGCCATTAAGATTCATCTTGCAACTTCGAATAACGGAATCGATTGTCACGGATTTACCATTCGCTACTTCAACGGTGTACGAGTTTTTAAGTTTAGATTGGGGTTTAGCAAGCATGGACTCAAATTCAAAGGACACAAAACTCATATCGGCACTGGTATCAAATAATATAGATGCAAAGTGGTCGTCCACAAGAAACGTACCTTTCACCACATCGCCGTTTTGTTGAGCTTGGTGGGCATTCATCATGAAGACACGCCCACGATTATCTTTGGGAGCTTGAACGGCTTGAGTGACTTGTCCCTCTTGGGGTGCGGGTGCTTGGATTGCCGGGAACGGCGGAGCTTGAGCTTGATTAGCCAACAAAGGTGGAGCTTGTGGCTGAATCGCTTGATAGGCTTGATAAGCTTGGAGTTGAAATTACGGGGCAAGAGCCAGTTGAAGCGGTCTCACATTTGCGAGTCGTGAACACACGTTGCGGAAGTGGACAGGGTCACCACAATCATAACAAGCCCGCATTTGGCTAAGGGTTGAACATATGGCACGGGTCGGAGATTCGGTTGAGCAATCCGCGAGGGAGCTGCTATGGTGGTTCGCGACAAGTGGCACTAAGATGTCCGTAACGGTTGAAACGGTTGGACTGTCGGCGAAAGGCATAGGCGGGATGGTGACGTTGGCAGGTGCTACAAAACGGGCTATAGGGTTTCTTGAGTGGTGGTGCGGGATTTGTTTGAGTTTGAGGTGCGGGTTATTGGGTTAGCGCGTAGTTCTTGCGCTTCTTGTTGCGGTTGTGGGAGGAGTATGCGGGTTTGGATGATTCGGGTTTGGGTTCTTTTGGTTTAGCAGCAGGTTTATCGGCGGGTTTCTTGGATGTTTTTAGTGTCAAAGTCCCGGCTTTGACATGGTTTTCGTTTAATGTTGCGGCTAAATTGATTGCGTCGCCAAGTTCTTTAGGCGAACTACTGAAAACACTATCTTGGATTTGCCTCGGTAGTCCCCTAATGTACTTCACGATGGCATGCAAATCGGGGGTGACAAGATGCAGCACTAACACGCTCAACTCGTTGAAAATAGAGGTGTAAGCGGAGTGCTCACCACCCTCTTGCTTCAGGTTCTAAAACTCAGCCTCCAAATTTATAAGCTCATTTGGAGGACAAAACTGGCGGGTCATGAGATCCCTCAAATAGTTTCATGGAAAGGCCATGGCAGCTTCAGCATCGCGGGTTGACTTTTTTGTAACCCACCATGTAAGAGCGCCTTTCTCGAAAACACTGTAAGGCCCCGAACCCCGGGAACCCCACAGTTGGTAATCACTCAAAACACTCGTAAAATTAAATAAACTCAAAAACCATTTCTTCCATTAAAACAAACATTTCAGAGTATCAATTTTGCGGAAAACATGAAAAATGAAATAAGTTCCCGAAACCCGGGAATTTTGCCCAAAATCCAAAGTAAGTATAACTTTTATAAATTTCCTTGAAATAAAACATTCATAATAATTCTTCCTTCCAATATGCCCTTCACCATCCAAGTAGCTCCGTGCACGTCCAAGCGATAAGGCATCCTCTTCCGAATCCTGAAACTTACACTAACATGCACACAAAGTCAGCTTGAGCTGAGTGAGTTCAAGTGTCAAGTAAAAGATATCAGTAGTAAAATCATGATAGTCATATCAAAGGTTTTCTAAAAGTAAAAGGGTACATCCATCTAATCATCATTACCGAACTTAAACATCCTCATACATACATATACATATATGTAAACATCCATTCAATAACATCCCTATATACATAACAGTATATATATATATATATATATATATATATATATATATATATATATATATATATATATATATATTATCCACGTATAACATCAGGGTCGAGCAAACGTACAACCCAAACACGTAACATCAGTGTATGCAAACACAAAGTAGGCATACACAACATCAGTAGTCGAAACGACTACAACATTGCCAAATAGAGGCCAAGAAATAATGTATATACACATATATATATTTAACATCCCAAGGCTTACCATATACTAGCAAGCCTATATAAAATCATTTTAAAAACATTTCATCAAGTAAGAAAACATTTAGGTGCGCATGCTAGCCCAAAAGTAAAATGAGTAAAAAGGGCCTCATGAACTCACCTGAGATCGATCGAATACTTGCAACGAGCTAGGAAGTTCCTAAGGGCAAAATCACAAGCAAGGGCCTGTAAATTATACATAACGCGTTACTAAACTAGACTGTAGGAACACTCTAGCCTAATGGGCCGTACCAGCCCAACACTTTGGCCCAAGGCCCAACACTTGGCCCAATGCCCAACACTTGGCCCAAGGCCCAACACTTTGGCCCAAAGCCCAACAACTTGGCCCAAGGCCCAATACTTTGGCCCAAGGCACAACAACTTGGCCCAAGGTCCAACAACTTGGCCCAAGGCCCAAGGATAATCAAATCGGGTCGAATGCGCGGGTAATAAACCTTAAAACCATTTGTTAAACTACTTAGCCCCGAATGAACCAAATTCCATTTTAAATCTTTTCATTCATCAAGATTATGTCACCCGAGTTGATAGGGTTGACGGTTCCTTTTTACAACTCTTACTTTAACGTTTAAACGAAAATTCGCGCATCGCCGACTCGATTGACGAAGCACTCACCACAACAACCCCGAGCATCAAAAAAATAATTTTCCCACAGCCCTTAGACTCCCCTAGGGCCATGCAAACTGATTCGGTTGGTCATCCAACCGATTAACGCATCAAATTCAACAATTCTAGACAACCGAGCATAACAATCAAACTACAACTAGTTGATCAACTTAACGAACACCTAAGAACATGATCTTTGAGTATGATATACGGGACATACCTAGGAATATTGTGGTGCAAAAACTCACTTCAAACAGCCTCGACAAGAACACAATTGAACATCCCACCGTTAAGCCTAAAACGAACTTATCGATCAATAACGAGTAAAACGTGTAGATTTTAGCATGCGAAGATGCATTTAATTACATAGAATAACCTTTGAAATAAATTATTAAATTTTTACCAGACTTTAATAAATGTCTTAGGTTTATAAAAATATTTTTATTATATTTTTATATTGGACACAAAAATCATAAAAATTCCTCCAACACAGAAAGGTATGTGCAGCTATTTCAGCGCGTAACAAAATTGTTTTATTTTTATAAAATTCATTACCGAACCAAATTAAACGATTCCAATTGGGTTTGGTTCCTAACTCAAATAGTAACCTTCCAGAAGTGGAACCAACCAATTTGGACCTCTCAAAAAAAGGTTATGACATCGGAAGACAGACCAGAATCCGTCATCTCGCATCAGCTTTGACACTCGATTTTATAAATTCATAAAAACCATTTAAATCTCGTCCAAAAATTACGTATTATACCTTTCTGGAAACTAGACTCAAAGTAGAACGTCATGGAATCAAGAATAGATCAAAAACAGTGGATTAACATCGTGTTACAGACCCTACCATAAACGTATACTAATCTGTCAGCAAGCTGTTATCATCAAAACTCAATCTTAACGACCAATAAACGCGTTAATTTGATCAATTAAGGTGTAAAAGACATGGGGAATCATAAAACCGACCCTTGAATTTAAGTTTTCACGGCGGAAACATGGCGGGGCAGAAGAAAAACGAGCAGGGGGGAGGGGGTTCTTAGCTGCGATCGGCTGCACCTAGGGTTATGAGTTAGGGTTTTTCATTTTTTTATGATATGAAATAAGAAGTTTCATTCTAGCCCCTCAAGTATAAAGTGTGTAGAAACTTGGGTGGAAAGTTACATAATTTTAACGTACCGGGATGACGTAAAGCCTCCGAGAAAGTCGGATAAATCCCGAGAGATGTACATACTTTAAATGCTTTAAATCACTTATCTGAAATTAACGGGCGTTACAAACACCGTTAGCGAATCGGGTTCGCTTATCATTTGGACACTCAATTTGGAAAAACACGCTCTCCATCTTTTCGTACCACTGAAGTAGGGCAGTGGCACCTTGAGTTCCGTCAAAAGTGGTAAGTTTTGGCATCAGTAAAGTTTTTATAGGTCACAACAGGAGCTGAAGGCGGGGGAGGAGGAGGGCTAACGTTAGCCATG